>NC_135821.1:39107350-39457338 GCF_964213995.1 Mustelus asterias
TGTCTGCGTGGGTTTCCTCCAGGTGCTCCAGTTTCCTCCCACACTCCAAAGATGTGCGGGTTATGTAGATTGGCAGTGCTAAATTGCTGCTTAGTGTCAGGGGGATTAGCAGGGTAAATTCGTGGGGTTATGGGAATAGGTCCTGGGTGGGATTGTGGTCGGTGCAGACTCGATGGGCCTCTTTTTGCACAGTAGGGATTCTATGATTCAAACAGATTTTTGTCTGAACCTAAAATCCCCTTCAGCTGGCCCTGCTGTTATTTATTGTCCATTACTTAAGAAGCACAAAAAATACATTAAACAAGAATGAGAGGGGGGTGACACGTCCCTGCTGTGGCACTGTAATTAAAACATAATATCAAACTTAACTAACTGAACCAAAATGTCACTCCCAGGGGGTGATTTGACATCCTAGCCCCTGTGGCACCCACCAGTTGCGGAAGGCCTGAAGCATGGAAGTGGACTCCTCCTCCAAGACCACCCTGCCGCGAATATGGCCGCAGTAGAAGGGCAGACAGTTGACCCCCTCGACCGCCTGCTGCCTGGACCCATTGATGGCCAATTTGGCCAGGCCCAGGAGCACGTCCTCCTCCCTCTCCCTCCCGCATGCCCCCTCACCCCACCTCACCCTACCCCCTTCCGCGCCAGCTGTCATTTAGTAAACCTGAAAAAGCACCAAATGACAGTCTGTGTTCAAACAAAGTGAGGAAGATGCAGGTGGGTGGTACAATGCCGCAGTGGTTAGCACTGCTGCCTCACAACGCCAGGGACCCAGGCTCGATTCCCGGCTTGGGTCACTGTCTACGCGGAGTCTGCACGTTCTCCCCATGTCCGCATGGGATTCTTCCTGTTTCCTCCCGCAGTCTGAAAGACGTGCTGGTTAGGTGCATTGGCCATGCTAAATTCCTCCTCAGCGTACCCGAACAGGCACCAGAGTGTGGCGACTGGGGGATTTGCACAGTAACTTCATTGTAGTGTTAACATTACATTGTGAGATTAACAAAATAAACTAAACTAGGCGTCCTACATGTTGTGGCACGGTGGTTAGCACTGCTACCTCACAGCGCCAGGGACCCGGTTTTGATTCCCGGCTTGGGTCAATGTTTGTTTGGAGTTTGCACATTCTCCCCGTGTCTGCGTGGGTTTCCTCCGGGTGCTCCGGTTTCCTCCCACAGTCCAAAGATGTGTGTGTTAGGTGCATTGGCCATGCTAAATTCCCCTTTAGTGTCTCAGGATGCGTAGGTTAGGGGGATTAGCGGGGTAAATATGTCAGGTTAGGGGGATGGGGCCTGGGTGGGATTGTGATCAGTGCATGCTCAATGGGCTGAATGGCCTCCTTCTGCACTGTAGGATTTCTATATTGCTGGTTTGGATGATTATGTTGACAATAGGGTGTAGTTACTCTTTAGTAATGGATCTGAATTATTGGCAGTTTTATGCCGTCTGCGTTTTATCCAGAATGTTCACAAAATCTACAGTAAAAGTATCTCTGGTGTCTCAGCCACTGCCGGGCTCTCAATTCCCGGCATTGCTTCCTGAAGCTTTGCTTCCTCCGATTTGCCAAGGATGTGTAAGCTTGGCTGAGATACATGCCTTGGGGAAGATTCATTCCGTCTGTTACTTGTACCAAAGCCATCGCATTTGCTTCACGCTTAACTGGATAGTTTTCACTTTCTGCACAAGCAGCAAATGGAAAAAATCCTGTTGATCTCCCTCGCTCACTTGCCCTAACTATGTACTCTACGATCAGTATGCTTTGTCTGTGCAGCGCGCAAGAAACAGTGTTTTTCACTGGATTCCACTACATGTGACAATAATAAATCAACTCAAATTTATTCCAGATAACAAGCAATGATGCATCATATTTTCCAGATAGTATTCAGTTCCGGTGGCTTCAATAGAACTGAACATCAAACTCCTTGTATAAACAGTTGACCAAAATGATTCCACTGGTTTTGCATTCCCTCAATTCCATCCCCGCCTGCTAGCGTCTCCTTGCTCAGATTTTGGATGGTACCAAAATAATATTATGAAGTTCCCCTTTGTAAAAGAGAGTGATCAGGACTTCAGGAGAGAATGTCCTAGAATCAAAACTCTAAAATCATTTGGAAAGCAACTGGATGCTATGCTGGAAGGTTTGGGTCCTCTGCTATTTGTGATTTTTATTAATGACATGGAGGAGGGGGCTGAAGGATGGATCAGTAAATTTGCTGATGACACCAAGATTGGTCGAATAGTGGATGAGGTGGAGGTCTGTTGTAGGCTGCAAAGAGACATTGATAGGATGCAGAGCTGGGCCGCAAAATGGCAGATGGAGTTTAACCCTGATAAGTGCGAGGTGATTCATTTTGGTAGGACAAATTTAAATGCGGATTACAGGGTCAAAGGTAGGGGTCTGAGGAATGTGGAGGAACAGAGAGATCTTGGGGTTCATATCCACAGATCTCTGAAGGTTGCCACTCAAGTGGATAGAGCCGTGAAGAAGGCGTATAGTGTGTTAGCGTTTATTAATAGGGGGTTTGAGTTTAAGAGCCGTGGGGTTATGCTGCAACTGTACAGGACCTTGGTGAGACCACATTTGGAATATTGTGTGCAGTTCTGGTCACCTCACATAAGAAGGATGTGGAAGCACTGGAAAGAGTGCAGAGGAGATTTACCAGGATGCTGCCTGGTTTGGAGGGTAGGTCTTATGAGGAAAGGTTGAGGGAGCTAGGGCTTTTCTCTTTAGAGCGGAGGAGGTTGAGTGGTGACTTAATAGAGGTTTATAAGATGATGAGGGGGATAGATAGAGTGGATATTCAGAGACTATTTCCTCAGGTGGATGTAGCTGTTACTAGGGGGCATAACTATAAGGTTCATGGAGGAAGATATAGGAGGGATGTCCGCGGTAAGTTCTTTACTCAGAGAGTGGTTGGGGTATGGAATGGACTGCCTGCTGTGATAGTGGAGTCAGACACTTTAGGAACTTTCAAGCAGTTATTGGATAGGCACATGGAGCTCACTAGAATGATAGGGAGTGGGATAGCTTGATCTTGGTTTCGGACAAAGCTCGGCACAACATCGTGGGCCGAAGAGCCTGTACTGTGCTGTACTGTTCTATGTTCTATGTAGAGAGAAACCACTCCCTTTTTGAATTGAAGTTTTGAATTTTACGGTGGCAATTCAAATCCATCAGAAATGTTCTCCCTTGGCTCAGTTGTCGCACGCTTGCTTCTGGGTCAGAAGGTCATGAGTTTGAGATGCACTCTGGAAGCTTGAGCACGTAATCTGGGTTGACTTTTCAGGCCACCACTGAAGGAATCATAAGAACGAGCCATGAAACTAAGACTCCTGAAAAGATGATGTCACTTGAAGCGGAGATCCTGGTTGTTTCTCAGTGTTCTGACTGAAACAGAACAGGCGCGATCTTACCGGCCATTCACGCCATGCGCCCACTGCAGCAAGGTTGGAGAGTTTGGCGCCCAGCCAAATCTCCATTCGCTGCAGTGGAATGGGAAAATCCTGCAGGCGTGAATGGCCATACCATTCCGGCGTTATCTAGTCACATCTCAATCTCTCTTTCATATGTTCACCCCAATAATTTTTTAAAATCATTGGGGAATAGTAGGGGAAGTGGTGGAAGGATTTCCCACCTGAGTATCGGCGCGTTGACACACATTATGAACGCTCTTTCCCCGGTCAACAAGTCCAGGCATTGGACTCGAACCTGGGTTTCCTGATCCAGAGGTAGGCGTGCTATCACTGTGCCACAAGGCCTCCACTTATTTTATTGTTGCTACAGAGACAATGATGTGTGCAAATTAGCTGCTGCGTTTTGACTGCTAAAGGGCTTTATTGGCGGTGACGTACTTTGGTATGTTGAGGTCAGCTTGAATGCTATATAGGCAAGTTGGTTCCTCAAAATGCTGCCCCCTGTTGAGCAAGGTTCCACAATGCTCAGCAGCCGTTTTTGTACAAATGGCCATTTTTCATGAGTAGGCTTTTTGACAAAGGGGTTTCTCTGACCGAGTCTCATCAGATCTAGCACCTGACTTTTTGCTGAAGGCACCTTATTTTAATCAGAGCACTGACTCAATTCCAGAGCTGCACTACCACCCCCTCCCCCCAGCCCCTTCCCCATGACAATCAATACACAAACAGTTGAGCCACTGAGATAGGCTATAATGTCTGCTGTGGGGTGGCACAGTGGTTAGCATTGCTGCCTCACAGTGCCAGGGAGCTGGGTTCGATTCCTAGCTTGGGTCACTGTCTGTGTGGAATTTGCACATTCTCCCTGTGTCTGCGTGGGTTTCCTCCGGGTGCTCTGGTTTCCTCCCATAGTCCAAAGATGTGCAGGTTGGGTGCATTGGCCATGTTAAATTCTCCCTCCGTGTACCCATGTACCAGGCTTCAGAGTGTGGCAACTAGGGGACTTTCAAAGTAACTTCATTACAGTGTGAATGTAAACCTACTTGTGACTCTAATAAATAAACTTTTTACTTTAGAAAGGTTTATGTAGGACATAATTGACAGCATGGACCCATTAGGCTGAACAGTCTATTTCGGTGCTGCCCATTGCATTTAATTCTCCAATCCGGCCCAAATCCACATAGCCCGAGATCGTCCAGTTGTGTATGACACTGTCCCACATTAGATGGTGTTTCCAACTGGATCCATCATGCTGACTCACTGCTGCAGCCTCACCAGTTGGATCATTGTTACTCCTAGGTATGAGAGGGTTTGGAATTATTTGGCATCACCACCTACTGCCTTCTGAACTCCTGCACACAGATTTACCAACTGGCAAAATTTATGATTTCAAGTCATAGTTGTTCTAAAATGATTTGCAGAATTGCTGCTGTTCTTTGCATTGTATGACTATCACTTGTTCTTTTTTGGATAATTATGCTGACTACACACACACACACACACACACACTAATTTCGTATGTGCTTTAGCTAACGTAGATCACAATTTCAACCCTTTTTAATATTGAATGTAGTCACAGGGTTAATAAATAAGAGAATAATAGACTTTTCGAGTCTGACATCAGCTTAATTTTCTTTCTCTTTCACCATTCATTGATGACTAGTTCAGAGTTTTCTTTTGCTTTTCTGTTTTTCTTCTAAGCAGAAGCTCCGTGCCATGTATTATGTGTGACGGATGCTGGCCAGACGTTCTGAAGTTGCTGTGTGTCTTCATACACGGCCTCAGAACTATTGGCTCATTCCACTTTTCTACCAAACAATAACTACGCTGTTTTAAGGTACAATCCTGAAGTTACCTCTCTGAGTTGCCCTAATGCAAAAGCGCTCCGTGTGTCTAATGCTTTGTATCTGTGAATATAATAGAAGAAAAAAAATTACGTCTGCAATAAAAATTTGGTTCCAAACATTCATGGGTGTTTTGGCACCTCCCGAAGCTGCATCCTCCACCACCAGAAAGGTCAAGAGCAGCCGGTGTTGGGAAGAGCATGGCTAAGTATTATTTAAATGGTGATAGATTGGGAAATGTTGATGGTCCGCCCTATCCCCATAATCCCAGGCAGTTATCTCGCTAACCCCCTCTAACCTACACATTTTGGGAGACTAAGGGACAGCTTAGCATGGCCAATCCATCTAACCTGCACATCGGTGGGAAGCTTTTCCCCGGGTCGGTGGTGACGTTCACGAGGGGTCATAGGTTCAAGGTGAAGGGGGGGAGGTTTAACACAGATATCAGAAGGACATATTTTACACAGAGGGTCGTGGGGGCCTGGAATGGGTTGCCGGGCAAGGTGGTGGAGGTGGACACACTGGGAACGTTTAAGACTTATCTAGACAGCTATATGAACGGAGTGGGAATGGAGGGATACAAAAGAGTGGTCTAGTTTGGACCAGGGAGCGGCGAGGGCTAATTGTTCTTTGTTTCTCGTTTCAAGGCTTCATTCTATGATCATCTTGCTGGTGCCAGTACAGAGCGAGACTGCGGATAGTTGGGAACCTGTCTCGGGGGCAGGGAATTCATATGGTGTTTGTGGAAGTGGAAATGACTAGGGTTGGGAAGCATTTTCCGATCAGGGCCAGTGTGATCTCCTGGACTCGTTTCGATTGCCTCAGGGGGTCGGAGAGGAATTTCCCAGATTTTTTTTTCCCCATATTGGCCCTGGGGTTTTCACTCTGGGTTTTCGCCTCTCCCTGGAGATCACATGGTCTGGAATGGGGGGGTGGGGGTGAGTTAATAGGTTGTGATGAACAAAGCATCATAGCTGTGAGGGACAGCTCGGTGGATAGGATATTAGTATGTAGATAGGCTGGAAAATTGGGCGGGGATCCTGGATTCAGGATTCAATCCTGGACCGGGGAGCGGCGCGGGCTTGGAGGGCCGAAGGGCCTGTTCCTGTGCTGTATTGTTCTTTGTTCTTGTTCTATCTTTGGACTGTGGGAGGAAACCGGGGCACCCGGAGGAAATTCACGCAGACACGTGCAAACTCCACACCGACCCGAGGCCAGAATTGAACCTGGGTCCCTGACGCCATGAGGCAGCACACAGGAGATGTGTGCTGCCCACACCATCTCCCCCCATCTCTGTTGCTCAAATGTAGCTCGCGCCACTCCTTTGGAGGCCACGAGGTCTAATTTCACATTCTGAGGTCATTTCAAAGGTAATGGGTGAGATTTTATGGCCTCGCTCATCCCGAAACCGTAAAAGCCTGCCCGAGGTTAACGGACCTTCCCATTGTCTGCCTCTCGCCTGCTCCGGAGCGGTAAAATTCCAGCGAATGTTTCACTGTAGCTCAGCAACAATGAGAACCAAATGACCGCCTTTCTCTCTCAAATGTGTCTTTTACGGTAGTTTGACATCTCTTTTTTTGAAAAAAGGGCAAGTGACTCACACCAGTGGCAGGGTTTTTACATACAGATTGATTTAACAAATGTTTCTGTATGACAGCAAGTAAAGGAGCACAGATCACTGCGGCAATTCCCTCAGTGGTTTGTGTGTGTGGATCTTGATTACACTTCCTGCTGCTGGTGGGGTCACGCTTACTGAAGTTCACTTCGTCTGATTTAGTCATCTTAGACTTTTTTTAAAAAGTGTAAACTCGGTGAGGTGATTGGCAGAAGTGTGATTTGAGACAATTTAGCTGAAGCCTGTTTGCTATGTGGGTAATCAGCGAGGACTCGTTCTCGGTTGTAGATGGCTATTGTCTCTAATTGATGTCATTTGGGTCAAGCATAAGGAAGTTGTCACATCAGCGCTGCTGTTAATCATTCTATCTGCAATATGTAATTAAAGCACTTAAACCACAGGCAGAATGATCTTATTTAACAGTTGGATGCTGAAATTCACGTTATAGCATAATGAAAGGTTACGCATTTAAATATGAGCCAGTCATTTGTGGCTGCTTATAGCGTGCAGTTTTAGCTCAGATTTCAGGAGTCTGCGATTAGTAAGTTACATTTGCAACATTCATTCTAGCCTCCTTCACTCCAGTGACAGGCCCCAATCCTATCAGGGGTAACTTTAACCAAACCCAGGCAGGATGTAAGAACTAATGTTGCCCCCAATCCCATTAGGGTTAGGTTAAAATTACCCCTGTTATTGTTTTCGATTTGGGTCCATCCATGTCAGCCAGGTTTGGTCGTCATACTCTCCCTTCAGAGGGCAATGGCCTAGTGGCATTATCACAAGACTATTAATCCAGAAGCTCAGCTAATGTTCTGGGGACCTGGTTCGAATCCCGCCACGGCAGATGGTGGAATTTGAATTCAATAAAAAATATCTGGAATCTACTGATGACCAGCAAACCATTGTCAATTGTTGGAAAAACCCATCTACTGATATCTCTTAGGGAGGGAAATCTGCCGTCCTTAGCTGGTCTGGCCTATATGTGACTCCAGAGTCACAGCAATGTGGTTGACTTTCAACTGCCCCCGGGCAACTTGGGATGGGCAATAAATGCTGGCCAGCCAGCGACGCCCATGTCCCACAAATGAATTTTTTAAAGCTGCAAGGTCGTGGAGGCGACTACTGAAATTGTGCTCACAATGTAACCATGCAATACTGAGGGAGTGCCACATTGTCAAGAGTGCTATCTTTCAGATTTATTTAACCAAGTCCCCAAGCTCCTCTGTGGCCAATGATTCCCCCTCAAACTGGCATTACCCAGACAGATTACCCAGTCATGAATTTCCTTGTTGCTGAGATAACAGTATGCCGTGTGCAAATTGGCTGCCACGTTGCCCGCATTGCAACAGTAACTACACTTCAGAGGTCGTTCAAGGGCTGTGCAGGACTATGGGATATCTTGAGGATATGGATTGCATTACATAAATGCAAGTTATCTGGTTCTTTCCAAGACTGCTGCCAGGATAGCAGTCGGCACGGTAGCACAGTGGTTAGCACTGCTGCTTCACAGCTCCAGGGTCCTGGGTTCGATCCCCGGCTTGGGTCGCTGTCTGTGTGGAGTTTGCACATTCTCCTCGTGTCTGCGTGGGTTTCCTCCGGGTGCTCCGGTTTCCTCCCACAGTCCAAAGATGTGCAGGTTAGGTTGATTGGCCAGGTTAAAAAAATTGCCCCTTAGAGTCCTGAGATGCGTAGGTTAGAGGGATTAGTGGGTAAATATGTGGGGGTAGGGCCTGGGTGGGATTGTGGTCGGTGCAGACTCGATGGGCCGAATGGCCTCCTTCTGCACTGTAGGGTTTCTATGGTTTCAGTGAGGAACCCAAATTACAGCAGGAGCTTTTTTGTGTCAGTCCTTGGTGACGTTAAAATCAAACCTGTCACTTTCTGAGGCGAGACTGTGGCAGGGATTGTGGAAAGGAGCCGTGACCTGACTTTTAAAGCGCATTAACCTTGTTGACCAATGAGACGTGGACACCTACTTGTGCTTCCCCACAATCCCAGGTGCTATCAACCATATCCCAGTAATACGGTCGAGGGTTAGGAGTTGAGGAAAGGTCACGAACCCATACACATTTCTTGTAAAGTCCCTTTCGCCCCCAAACTGAGAATATGGAATTGGTCTCATCCAACCACCTTTCTTCATCTTCTAGAGACAGAACCCTGGGAGGGTTTTCATTGTCTCCTTATACAGTTGTGTTCTCTATTAAGGAGTAATAAGGGGCACAAATCTGACTAAATTGGAGTTGAGGAAAGATAATCAGACTGCTACATTTTAATTAATTGAAATGTATTAACAAATGTTTCCTCTCTCTCGTATCCAGCCTCCCCTGCACGCACACGAATAAAGACTACTCTGGTACCATTATAGCTCACAGACTCTCACACTTGACAATTCAAAAAAAATAGGCTGCAAGGTTACAAAAGACAAAGCATTTTAATTGGTAGCTATTTTTCTGTATCTGCTGTCCTTATCCCAACTGGTCGCAAGTCCCAATCACCCAATACTCTTATGTTCACTTGACTCCCAGTCTGGCAACGTGTTCATGTTTTTAGAACATAGATCATAGAACATAGAATCTTACAGTGCAGAAAGAGGCCATTCAGTCCATCAAGTCCGCACCGACCACAATCCCACCCAGCCCTATCCCCACAACCCCATGCATTTACCCTAGCTAGTCCCCCTGACACTAAGGGGCGATTTAGCATAGCCAATCTACCTAACCCACACATCTTTGGATTGTGGGAGGAAACCGGAGCACCCGGAGGAAACCCACGTGGACACAGGGAGAATGTGCAAACTCCACACAGACAGTGACCCAAACTGGGAATCGAACCTGGGTCCCTGGCGCTGTGAGGCAGTAGAGATTTGTTTTCAAATCTTTCCATGACCTTGCTCCCTCTCATCTCTAACCTCTACCAGCCCTGTACAATTCTCTCTGTACTCCAATTCCGATCTCTTATGTATCCCTGATTTGCACCTTTCCACCATTGGTAGTTGTGCCTTCCACTGCCTGGGCCTTAGGCATTGGAAATCCCACTCTAAACCCCTCTACCCCTCTCTCTTCTTAAGCACTCCTTAAAACCAACCCATCTTTGTGTGCGCCTGTCCTACCTCCTTAAGTGGCTTGTTGTCCAATTTTGCGAAGTGTCTCTGGATGTTTCATTCCTCAGGTGTGCACCTCTGCATGCGTGCCCATTTGTTCGTTCTGTACTCTGCATTTTTCTCTCCATTTTGAGTATCTAATTTTAACTCATCTTTCCAGAAAGCATGGGTTTTTCAGCAGTAATGACAGCAATGCTGTCAGCATTTGTCATCATTGCTTCTCTGAAACTGATAGCAACTTCTGGGGTCTACATATGTGTGATGAAATATGGAAATCCCAGAAGTTGCTCTTGGTAATTCTTCTTGGTAAAGCTTCTCCAAAGGAGGCATTACTGAGACGGCCCCTGGATTTCAATCAATAAGAAATAATTGAACAGATGAGAACTTCCACTCGTATGCTGGAGATCTCACTGGAAAAACCCTTGAAAAAGTTGCACATTACTGAATGAGAGGTAACTTGTTTTTTTAACAGGGTATTCAGTTCTTCATTATTGCTGGACAGCCTCACTGCCCCTCAAAAATTCAGTTGATATTTGCGGATTGAAATTGAAAAAAAAAGTTTGAGCTTCTACCTTAATCCCATGTGTTTGCCCTAATTTTTCAGTCCACGATCTGTAAAAATTAAAAAAATTAAATGGAAGGAATTTGGAAGGAAAGGCTTTACTTTCTGTATTGCTGTCTGTGGGAATACTTCAAGGTGATTGGCTGCTTGTTGTCACTGCTGTTGTTGGACTCCTGGAGATCTCATTGTGTCAGAGATGAGCTGTTGTTGGGATGTCGGTGTGACCGAGATTGTTTGATCTTTGCGGTCACCTTCCTTTGAGAGCTGTGGCGAACAGCGAGCCCCCGGAGATCTGAGCCCACGAGGATCCAGCTGCCTTTTACAGGAGTTGAGGTTTGACTAACTGCTTCTTGTTCAGACTCTTTGTTATTTCATGTTGCCACTAAGTCTAAATAAATGTCATAGAACAGTTACAGTGAAGTAACCTGGGATTAGCTGATAGATCTGTTTGAGATTTTCACTCTTGCAGTTTGTGGTGTTGCCCCCAACGTGACTTCTTTTTAACCTGTAATGCTTTGCAGCTTTTGATGGATGTAAACCATCGTTATAATGTGGGAGCGCTGTCCATGGTACCTGGTACAGTCTCGCTGTTCATTGGGAAGAATAATCCATTCTAGACCCTCAAGATGCGCCTTTGTATTCAAGCTAGAGGTTTCAACGAATGCAGAGACAATCTCACGCTTGTGCCTTCTGGGTCGCTGTGGTGTAGAGTAGAGCTAGCAGTGTTCCCAGGGTGGAATGTAAAAGGGGAGTTTAACGCTTTGAGGTCAGTCTCCTACAATAGTTTAGTTCATTTATTAGTGTCACAAGTAGGCTTACATTATAACAGCAGTGAAGTTATTGTGAAAATCCCTGAGTTGCCACACTCTGGCGCCTGTTCGAGTACACTGAGGGAGAATTTAGCATGGCCAATGCACTTAACCAGCACGTCTTTCGGACTGTGGGAGGAAACCGGAGCACCCGGAGGAAACCCACGCAGACACGGGGAGAACATGCAAACTCAACACAGATAGTGACCCAAGCCAGGGATTGAACACCAAGTCCCTGGCACTATGAGGCAGCAGTGCTAACCACTGTGCCACCGTGCCACCCTGGGTCAACAGGTTCATATCAGACTGTCATTAAATACACTTCTGGGAAATACTGTTAATGTATGGATTGTCTATCTGTTTATAATCAGGGTTTAAGAGCTGACAAGGGGGTGGGAGGGGTAATTTATAAGGAAACCCAGTTTTAGCTAATGCAAAATTATGCTGCAGCAACATTTGAGGGTGGTGCATTCTGATGGAGTGCTGCAGAGTGGGAACATCAACTTATTCAGCTGGCAAAGCCCCGAGTATGGGTGCACAGAGAGCAATGTGCATGTATACCTAACCCTGTTCTCTGACTTCTGAATGTAAGCTATCGTTAAGGACCTCAGTCCCTGGGCTGTTACATTTTTAATGATAAAGTAATTCAATTCATTACTGGCCCCTGGGAACTTGTTAAAAGTTTAATTTTGAACAGAAGTTTGCTTTGCCAGTTGTGAGAAAGTGATGAAGATTGTTGGGTGACGGGTGTTTGAATAAACACTAGCTATTGGTCAGGTAGCTCTCATACCTGGCGCTAAAGCACACCGACTTAGCCACTCTGAGAAAAACTACTTTGCAATGATTTAGGACTAGCTATCAACAGTATATGACTCCACAGATTTAGATGGAGGCAAATATTACTGGCAGTAATATTCCTTTTATTCTCCCCTCCCTCGTGTGGTTTTTGACTTCTGTATTATTTAAGGTGTGAAAGCTCATTGAAAGGTTTGGGAGCAGATCCACCCACGTGAGCTGAATTAACATGCACATTATCGACACACTCTTGCAGTTAATGACCATTCTGTGATCATTTCAGTTTCATTGCACTGTCAAGCTGAGCAACTGCATCCAGCCTTGTCCCCGCTGTCATTAACACTCACTGTTTAAATGCCCTATCAAAGTTCAAAACAGAGCAGAACTAGAAATTAATGTGGCAAAGACCATCAGTAAATAAGGAGCATCCACTAGGGAAGGACATTCTCGTCGTGGTTGGGAGAACATTTCACTTTTTTTTAACTTGACGGTTACATTTGGTTCCAGGACCTCAAGTGGTTAGCACTGCTGCCTCACAGTGTCAGGGACTCAGGTTCCATTCCGGCCTCGGCTCACTGTCTGTGTGGAGTTTGCACGTTCACCCCGTGTCTGCGTGGGTTTCCTCCGGGTGCTCCGGTTTCCTCCCACAGTCCCAAAGACGTGCTGGTTAGGTGCATCGGCCGTGCTAAATTCTCCCTCAGGCACCAGAGTGTGGCGACTAGGGGATTTTCACAGTAACTTCATTGCACTGTTAATGTAAGCCTACTTGTGGCACTAATAAATAAACTTAAACTTTAGTTTCCATGCTATTTGCTCCCGATTCACAACAACTTTCAGAAGGGCACAAGTCAAGTTACCTCATGATTATTGCAAACCAAGTTCAAACTCACCATGACAGGTTACGAAACTAAATTTGAATAGATGTCCACATCTGGAAAGCTACACAGTGTCGTTTTGTTATTAAAAACCCAAACAATTCACGCCTGTCCTTCAGAGAAAGGACTCTTCCACCTGCTCTAGATCCACACTCTGTGCCTGACCCTACAGCAACTCGAGATGGAAGATAAATACTGCTTTGCCAATATCTTGCATCACACAAATCCTGCAACTCGTGATCCACCAAGCACAGATAAGAAACTCAAAATGAACAAAGTCTCAAAGGTTTTAACAATGAGATGAATTACAGAACTTGGAACTTTTTGCCGTGTAGAGTTACATTGTTTTATGTGGGGCATATATTTAAAATTTTCTCTATTATTGAGGATTCTGTCCAATTAGTCACTGGATAGTTAGGAATCCAGATGTGGCTGATTATATTTTTGACGAATAATAACTATTCCTTGTTTTCATTTGTCATTGAGCTTGTGGTCTCAGTACTCATTGTCACATGACTTGTGCACTTTGACCTTCATGTTTGATGGTGTGTTTTTTTGATCATTGGAGTACTTCACTCGCTATTTGATCATTTGAGTGGTGGGAGATATTTATACTTGCATATTACCTCTGGACATACTTGGCTCTGCTTTGCGAGGTTTTTCCTTAATGGGTTTCTGACAATTTATTCTCTTTGTCTTGAAGGTATAAATGTTTCAGTCTGGTAATTTGAGTCACCTCGGTCGCAGCCTTGGTTGTAATTTGGAATATGAGTTGATGTTTAAGGCTATTTTGATGGACTAGTAAAGGTGATGCTGAGTTATCTCAGGGTGGCATGGTGGCACAGTGGTTAGCACTGCTTCCTCACAGCGCCAGGGACCTGGGTTCGATTCCCAGCTCGGGTCACTGTCCATGTGGAGTTTGCACATTCTCCCCATGTCTGCGTGGGTTTCCTCCAGGTGCTCCGGTCTCCTCCCACAGTTCAAAGATGTCCAGGTTAGGCAGATTGCCTGTGCTAAATTGCCCCTTAGGGTCAGGAGAACGAGCTAGAATAAATGCATGGGGTTATGGGGATAGGGCCTGGGTGGGATTGTGGTCGGTGCAGACTCGATGGGCCGAATGACCTCCTTCTGCACTGTAGGATTCTATGATTCTAGAGTCTCACTTGGGTTCAAAGCTGTACTCTGGATGAAATAGGAATGAGGGGCTATGGACAAGTATTGTGTTAAAACAGTAATTTCATTGAATATTGAATACTGATTATAATAATGTGGCGATTATAATTTATAATATATATCAATAGAATATGTAAGAAAAATGATGGCCGGGATTCTCCGATCTCATTCACCCCTCCACCCCTCCGCGAGAATGGGGAATTTGGTGCTCAGCCAAACCTCCATTCACTGCGGTGGGACGGAAGATGCCCAACCGCAGGCAAGGTCAGAGGGTTCCGGCCAATATATATAAAAGGAGGAAAGATGAGTTTATTGAAAGGAGGAAACACTTTATATAAATCTGAAGAAAAAAAAAGACAGACTGATGTTAGTTTAAACACAGATTTGGCCAGTTCCGTGACAGCTCTCCCAAATTGGAACACACTTTACTCGGTACATACATGACCAAGTAACTGAGTGACGTCAATGGGTGGATACTGTGGTCAGTCACTCATTCCTGGCCCTTCCTCCATGGTTGACTATTCCAATTGGCGGCAGCGCTGTGACTCTGAAGCAATATTCAATTGGACTTTTAGCTCCATTCCAGTCTCTGGAAGTCTGCTACACAGTCTTTCCAAAGACAAATCTCAGCTCTTATCAGTTCTGCACACAGGGGACCTCAAGGTTAAGCAGACTTTGCAATATTCAGGTTGTTTACGGAGCTCTTGGTGGTGTCTTCCCACCTGTCATCAGGTGTTATGTTCACTAATTAAACTTCATCGTCTGATGCTTCAGGTAACCACACCAGTTAAGATTACTCAGTGACTTGGTTTGCAGTTCAAGGTTCACAGAACGCAGTAGAACAGTACTTTAAATATACTTGAAGACCTTACTTTAGTGTTCCAGCTTGAGAAAGTGGAAAAATAGAAGATTTAGTCGCAGCAACAGCTGCATGGGCCAGTAAAGAGAGAAACACGATCTAGATAACCAGGTCACGCCTGATTATTATTGATTAATTAATCAAAGCACAATCATTGCTAGGTTAAGATCCGTGTCTGTCAAGTGAGAATATGCAAAATTAATTTAAATGTTAAAAATCAGAGCAGAAATAAAATGCAAAACTGCAAACGTTAGTGGCTGCAGGCCTCAGGCCTCAGGCAAAGTGCACCATTCCAATTAAATCGTCACGCTTTTGTGCCCAGTATCCAGGAGGCGCTGCATGCTCTGTGGTGCCTTCTGATCTGCTTTCCATCAATCCCGATTGCCTCCCAGCCTGTGCCATTTCTATCCTGTGATCTTCCATGCGTATCTGGCAGTCTTGTCTGCTGCTACATAAATGCCAGACTTTTCCTTGGTCCTCAATCCCCTTCCCCTCTGACCAAGTTGTGACTCTGTGGGGGGAAATTTTCCCGTTTCGCCGCCATGAGAATCGTACGGGCGGGAAGCAGACGATACAAAGGTCCGTTGTCCTCGGGCGGGATTTTCCGGTTTTGGGGCGAATGCAGCTGGAAAATCCCACCCTGTATGTAAATCCTTGGCACACACTGTTGTCAGTAAACAGTGTATCAACGTCCTGGGAACTACCAGTGACCGGAAACTGAACTGGACCAGCCATAGAAATACTGTGGCTACACAAGCAGGTCAGAAGCTGAGAATCCTGCGGAGACTAACTCATTCTCCAAAGCTTGCCCAACACCTACAAGGCACAAATCAGGCTTTGATGGAATACTTTCCACTTGCCTGGAAGACTGCAGTTCCAACATTCAAGAGACTTGACGTCACCCAGGACCAAGCAGTGTGCTTGTTTGTTGTACCATCCACCAACTTAAACGTTTGTCACACAGTGGCAGCAGTGTGCACCATCTACAAGATGCACTGCAGCAACTCATCATGGCTCCTTTCATAGCATTTTCCAAACCCATGACATCAAACACCTATAAGGGCAAGAGCAGCAGATACACCTGGAACACCATCACCTGAACGTTCGCCTCCAAGCCACTCACCATCCTGAGTTGGAAATATATCGCCGTTGCTTCACTGTCATTGGGTCAAAATCGTGGGACTCCCTCTCTAACAGCACTGTGGTATACCTACACCAAATTCTTGAGGTGAAATCAGGATGGGCCATATGTGCTGGTCTAACCAGCAATGGCCAGATCCCATGAATGATTACAAAGAACAAAGAAAAGTACAGCACAGGAACAGACCCTTCAGCCCTCCAAGTTTGTGCTGATCATGATGCCCTAACTAAACTAAAAAAAAACCTTCTGTCCTTACTCATTCTGTATCCCTCTATTCCCTCCCTATTCATGTACCCTTCCGGATGCCTCTTAATTGTTACTAATGTGCCTGCTTCCACCACCTCCTCTGGCAGCTTGTTCCAGGCACCCACCACTCTGCATGAAAAACTTCCCCCTCACATCTCCCTTCAACTTTCCCCCTCTCATCTTGAACTTGTGCCCCCTTGTAATTGGCACTTCCACTTCAACAAAGAAGCCTATGTCAGACTCCTACTTATTGACTACAGCTCAGCCTTCAACACTATTATTCTGACAAAACTCATCTCCAAACTCCGTGGCCTGGGGTTCGGCACCTCCCTCTGTGACTGGATTGTGAACTTCCTAACTCACAGACCACAATCAGTAAAGATAGACAACAACATCTCTTCCACGATCATCCTCAACACCGGTGCCCCACAAGGCTGTGTCCTCAGCCCCTTACTATACTCCTATACACCTATGACCGTGTGGCCAAATTCCCCTCCAACTCGATTTTCAAGTTTGCTACTGACACCACCGTAGTGGGTCGGATCTCAAACAATGACGAGACGGAAAGAGATAAAGAATCTGGTGATCTGGTGCAATGACAATAATCTCTCCCTCAATGTCAACTAAATGAAGGAGATTGTCATTGACTTCAGGAAGCATAGTGGAGAACATGCCCCTGTCTACATCAGTGGGCTGAAGTAGAAATGGTCAAGAGCTTCAAATTTTTAGGTGTTCAGATCACCAACAACTGTCCTTGTCCCCCTCTGCCAACACTATAGTTAAGAAAGCCCACCAATGCCTCTACTTTCTCAGAAGGCTAAGGAAATTTGGCATGTTCACTACGACTCTCACCAACTTTTACAGATGCACCATAGAAAGCATTCTTTCTGGTTGTATCACAGCTTGGTATGGCTCCTGCTCTGCCCAAGACCGCAAGAAACTACAAAGGGTCGTGAACGAAGCCCAGTCCATCACTCAAACCAGCCTCCCATCCATTGACTCCGTCGACACTTCCCGCTGCCCCGGAAAAGCAACCAGCATAATTAAAGACCCCCATGTACCCCGGACATATTCTCTTCCACCTTCTTCCATTGGGAAAAAGATACAAAAGTCTGGGGACATGTACCAACTGATTCAAGAATAGCTTCTTCCCTGCTGTCATCAGACTTTTGAATGGACCTACCTCGCACTAAGTTGCTCTTTCTCTACACCCTAGCTATGACTGTAACATTCTGCACTCGTTTTCCTCTCTACGGTATGCTCTGTCTGTATAGTGCACAAGAAACAATAGTTTTCACTGTATACATGTGACAATAATAAATCAAATCAAATCAAATTGATTGACCACAAAACAACTCCTTCCAGATGAGTAATATAAGTTAATATTTCGATTTTTGCTGTTACACCTTAAGAACCTTGGAGCCTTCATTGGGCTCCAAAAATATTTTTCCTTTTCCCCCTCCAGCATAATCGGCTCACCTGGTCCAGTAAAGCACAAACATGAATAAAATGCATTAAAATGTCAGCAGCATTGCAAAGAGTTGCAGTGGCAGCTACTGTGTGTGGGGTTTTTACACTCGGGCCTGACTCATTGCAAATGGGCTTCTAATTTCCAACAATGAGCGTCTTGGGCAAATTGAATTCTTAGTATCAATTTGTGCCAAATTCTCGGTGATTTCAGCTTATGGTTCAGCAACTACACAAAGTGACCTTTTGATTGGAGTTCTCTTAAAGCCCCCAGCCCCTACGTTTGGTGGTGTGTGGGCGTGGAGAATTTGACGTGTTTAATTGAGGTACTACCGAATATTTAATCGAATACTGTCAGAAAAGAGAGAATGTGTGAGGTTACGGGGATAAAGCAGGGGAGTGGGACTGGGTAGAATGTTCCTTCGGAGAGCCAGTGCAGACTCGATGGGCCAAATGGCCACCTTCTGCACTGTAAACATTCTGTGCGAGCCAAAAAGTCGGAAACCCGCTGGTGTAAAATCACGTTGCGATTCTCCCAGTGGCGGGTTAATGGCGGGTCGGACTTCCCGCTGGCAGGTGGCATGAATTCCATTTGTATTCATTTGCATCTGATGAATGCTCATTAAAACAGCTGCCCGCCAGCATCCCATCAGGCCTTCAAATATTGCGGGAAGTCACGTCTGCGTGAAACCCGATTTATAAAGAGTGTCATGCACAAGGCGACCCTCAGTTCGCCAGAGACTTCAGGGTAAGTGCAACAAATGTGACCGGTCACCACACTGCACTGCCCCTGATGCACTGTTCACTACTCTGCCCGGGGCAGACCGGTTCCGGACTCCATCTATATGCTGAGCTGGTCTTCATGGACAGCACCGTGCTGCTGTACCCATGGACCCTCCTGTGTCGCTGAGTCGGATCAGTAGAGCCTGGGGATGGGGAGTACAGGGTCTCCCTACCTCCTCCTTCCTGGTTCCACACACCAGTGTCCATCTGGACAGCACCGTGCCGCAGGACTCGTGCAGCCACTGCAACAAAGATGGGAAGTTCAGGGTGGGAGTGCAAAGTGAGGACGGGAGCGGCTTGACGAAGATAACTAAAGACTGGGCAATGTGGGAGCAGGGCTGTGCTAGCAGGGGTTGGGGGAAGGGTGAGGACTTACAATGGGAGACAGAGGCACTAGTCAGTAGGTAAAGCGGTCAAACAATGGAAGTCAGATGGGAAGGGAGGGAAGCTGGATCCCGGCAAGGTTGCATGGAACACAGACAAACAAGGTGGGGGGGGGGGGGGGGGTGGGGGGCATCAAATGGGTATCACGTATATTACTGGAATGGGATGAACGCAGACTGCAGCTTATGGGATGGGGCACATTAGGGAAGGTTTGCATAAACTGGAGCACCTGGAGGAAACCCACGCAGACACGGGGAGAATGTGCAAACTCCATACAGTGACCCGAGGCCAGAATTGAACCGGGGTCCCTGGCGCTGTGTGGCAGCAGTGCTAACCACTGTGCCACCTTGCCGCCATCCTCAGCAAGAGCACAAATGGCATCGTTAACAGATATGCATCTGTTAGTTAAAAACAGCTGGTGACCAGAGCTAACCACTGTACCACCATGCCACCCTGTAACCATCTGGCAAGCATGGTTAACATGGCATCAGAGGAATACTGGATGATGAGGAAGTGTGGGATGAACATCTTTTTGAAGAGGCAAGGACAGGCTTCTGTTGGGACTCTACGACACCAGCTCCTCCCCACCGTCTTTAATTTCCCCTTGCGTGTGCGTGTGAGATTCGCCCTATTTCCCCGGGGTCAGGTTCCACTTGGCGATCTCTCAGTACAATACCAGCCCCAGGCACAGAGACCAGATAAACCTGGAGAAAAGTGCTTTGACTGATTTTGGAGCAGCCTGTCATTAACGCCAAGACATCAAACTCCATGTTTCAGAAGCAGTTTCATTTCACCGGGGGAATGGAGAGAATCCTTTGTCCTCAGCTTTCCCACTTTGGCCGCATTGCTGAAAGATTGCACTCGGGTCAGGAAATTACAAAATTGCACCTATTAAATTCTCAGACAGCGAAGAGAAAGAGAGAGATGCGGCATTAGGTCCTGATGACAGAAAATTAATTCGCTCATTATGCGAAAACCAGTGGGAGTTGGTGTGAAACCCATGAGACAGCGCGTGGTTAATAACTTGACCTTTTTCCGAGGACACTGCTTTGCAATCTTGCACTTTTAATCCTTCTATGGATTGGGGGAGGGGGAGGAAGGGTTGGGAAGAAAAAGAGGGAGAACAGCATCTCTCTGTAAATCTGCTGATTCTGGTCATGCTACAGTTAATTTTAATTTCGATTTTATTTTAATGGTTCATGTCTCCACGCAAGAGTGCGATAGGTTGCTGGCTGCTGCTCATTAGTACTTTTTGTACTTCGATCCCTGGGGCAACATCTGTTATATCTGCGCTTTCCACGGATTCTTTAACCGCACCATAATCTTTCCCAACAGCCCTGTTCTAAACAGTGATTTACACAAATGATATTGTGTAGTATTGGTCCTGCTGTCTGACACACTGCCATTATTCAGCTAGTTGGTCATCCTGACCTTACATTTCTTGAGAAAACAGATACCGGTTCCTCAATTTCCACAGAGCTTGAAACCTCCAAACTAGCAAGTTTGTCAAGAGCACACATAATTCTAGCATACAGACTTGTAAGCCCTGGTTTCAAGGTGTTTGCTGCCTCAGTTGGTCTGAGAGTACGTTATGCCACAACAGGTTCCAGCAGTCCAGACTAAAAGGAGGAAGATTGTGCCTGGTCTCTGAAATAACTCCTCAGAGGCCGGTGTCTCATCACCAGATTCCCTTTTATTTACAAACTCAATTCCACTCTTCGAGTGCTTTAGATACACAGTCAGAATCCAGAGTGTCAGTAGCCCTGACACTCCTCAATATATATATGTTCAGGTGAAACTCCATGATTGGGCAGGCAACCATTACCAATCTCTTTGGCCAACCAAATAAATTAAGTCAAATTAAAAGGGGATGAATTAAAAGGGGCAGCTCCCAAAAGGAGGGGAACTGCCTGAAAAAAAGGACAAGGTGGAAAGGAAACTTAAAAAATCAAATTATAATGTGATTAAAGGGATCAATAATACATCCCAGCCCCTGCGGTATCCAGCAGGCATGGAAGCAGGCAATCATTACCGCAATCAGGGACATCTTTTTGTATCCAACCAAATAGATTAAATCAAATTAACTCAGGACAACTCAAAAAGGGACAGTTCCCTAAAAGGAGGGGAACTGCCCGAAAAACAAGACAAAGTGGAAAGGAAACTTAAAACATCAAATTAAAATGTGGTTAAGGGGGTCAGTAAAACATCTCAGTCCTTGTGGTGCCCAGCGGGTACGGAAGGCTTCAACTGTGCCCTCAGACACCGCATGCTCCTTTTCCAGGGACACCCAGCTGCGAATATAGCCACGGCAGAGGGGCAGACATCAGGTTGGATGACCCCCTCGATCGCCCGCTGCCTGGACCTGTAGATGGCACAGTCCCAGGAACAGGTTCACGAGGAGGTCCTCCTCCTTCCCCGCCCCCCTCCGCATCAGGTGTACCATAATCAGGGAGCTCATACTCCAAGAGGCCCACCTCATGGGTCTCGTTGAGGTCATTACAGTCTCCTTCCATTGGCCTTGCTGGGAAAGGTGCAGGTTTGTGAACAGGATCAGAAGGGTTTGGACTGGGCTCAGTTTAGAGTTTAAATTAATCCTGCTCCAACACCTGCACTCTTAACTCCCGCACTCCCCTTTCAACACTGTGGATGGTCAGCGTCTGGGGCAGTGGCCATTAATGACTTCAACAAGCAATGGATAATTGAATTGAGGCCAAAAACAAAACACAGTCTTTACTCACAAAGAAGGATTGAAGTAATCCTGTGAAAGTTTGAAGCCATTTTCTAGAAATTAATATGAAGCTCTTCTGAATTTTATTTTTGCAAGGAACCGAACCCATTGAGAAAAATTAGATTTCGGATATCGCTTCTGGTGGCTTTCTTCTCATTTCAGTTGCAACTAATTTGCACGGTAGCAATTGCAAGGTGTAATTTCAATGAGAGATGTTCTCTTTCACAAGCTGCCTGACTTCACACAACCGTACCGCATGACATGTGAAAATTGTGCGGTGAAGCACTGATTTATGAACTTCCTGAGGGTTGTGCTTTTTAAATTAGTTTATTTTTAGAAGTCTTTTCATCAAGCGCCGTACTATTTTTCTTGATGGCTTGTCTCCGCGGTTAAGAGAGTGTGAGGCTGAAAGTTAGTCAACTGCACAGTGATCTAAAGTTGTGGGTAATTGAATGAACGGCAGCCATTTGTTTGACGCTGTGTTTTTTATGTAGCGGAAGTTCTAATGCCATTCCGTTTGGAATTTTGATTAATTGTACGTAGGTCAAATAGTTGAAACCTTTAGTCCAGTCGCTGGTGAAACTGATGTAAGCAGAGATCAAAAGACTTCCTTCTCGGCAATTTGAGACAAAATATGGGCACTGACGATGCCAGCAGGGAGTACTATCCTGCAGTTACTGATCCCGCAGTGTGATGAGCCTAATTGGTATTGTCAATAAGTAATTAGTCCATGTTGCTTCATTACCACTGTCACTTCAGCAGCACCAAGTGAATTTGCCTTGCTGGGGGCTGTCGTTCCTACAATACTACTGTCAACGGCTAAAAGGATGCTCAGAGTGGAAGCACTGACACTGTCACATCACCAACTATCTGTTAAGAACACTTTCTGTAAAAGCATTTTAAAATCACCGTTAACAGAGCAGCCCCGATCCCACCTTGTTTGCGTCTTTTAGGCAGAATGCTAATGGGCAGGATTTTACAGCCCCGTTGTGGCAGAGGGAAGGGCTGCAAAATGCGGCGATCCATTGACTTTTGCAGGACTGGAAGATCCGGGAGGGACCGTAAAATTCCACCCCATATTTTTTCATAGAAACTGCTCCTTCCTTTCATTATAAATCTTCATAACTGTTCTCAGTAAAAAGGACCAACTTGTGTTTTTCAGGTGACTGACGACTGGCGAATAAATCATTGATGTTAAATGGTATGTCTGTAAAAGATGCCATCATAATATTAGCAGAAGGACCAAGGAGTTCTCTCCTGTACCCTGGCCAATCGACAACAAACATCACTAAACACACAATCTGCTTGTTGCTGTTTGTGGGAGTTTGCTGTGTGCAAATTCATTTCCATGTCTCCCTGCATTGACACTAAATAACGTATTTTGTTGGCCGTGCAAGGTTTTAAGTTTGGTTTTTAAGTTTTATTTTATTACTGTCACAAGTAGACATACATTAACACTGCAATGAAGTTACTGTGAAAATGCCCAAGTCGCCACAGTCCGCCGCCTGTTCGGTTACACTGAGGGAGAATTTAGCACGGCCAATGCACCTGCCCAGCAAGTCTTTTGGGCTGTGGGAGGAAACTAGAGCTCCTGGAGGAAACCCACAGAGATATGGGGAGAACATGCGGACTATGCACAGACAGTTAAACAAGCTGGAAGTGAACCCGGCACGGTGGCAGCAGCGCTAACCACTGTGCCACCATGCCGCCCAGGTGTATGCATCTGTATGCAATTGCATACATTGTGTACAGCACCCTACACACAGACCATGCAGACTGCGATTGACTCTTGCAGCGTGGTGTCGATCTCCCATCCTTTGCCAAAGGTGCCTTCCTGGTTCAATTTTCTGTTTGAGTCAATCACCGCAATTGCATTTTGTTCTGGAGCTGTTGGCCCACGTTTAATGCGCTTATCCATGATTGCGGCACACTCCGTGTGAATGTGTATGCGTTTTGCCTTGAATGAAGTTTAAATTCCTGATTAAGGTTTCAGCTTTCAAAATTATTCCAGATCAGTGGCAGGGCGAGATTTATACCACCCTTTAACCATTCCACAACTTTTAAGTAGATTGTTCCACTGTCTCCAAGAGGCTTAGATTGATCGCTACTGGCATGGTTTTATTTGTAGAAAACAATTCTAGTTTTGTGATTTATTTTAAAAAAGAATTTTAGTTTTTAATTATCTTTTTAGTTATTGATTATCATTGTTCACCGAGTGATTTTTTTTTCTAGTCAATGGAATCCTATTGGTTTCCTGGATTCCCAGTTTGCTTATGCCATTCTTTGGGATAAAGGAATCATTTGCAATCTTCACGGTTTGCTATTTCCGCTGATACGTTGCTTAATGACATTAGTTCAGGAATGAAGAACTGCCCTGAGATGACCATCAAAATGATTATTTTGTAATTTTCCAATAGCTTGCCATAACTGAGCCAAATGTTATTTCTCTGGAGTTGATCCTTTTTACCATTATTTTCCAAATATAATGCAAAACTAGACTTCCATAAAAAGAAATGTCAAAATTGACTCATCACCATACATAACATACATCTAGATTGTTGCAAAACTGCAGTCAAAGTATTGTCCTTCCTGGGGACGGGGGTTGCAGGGGTTGGGGGGGGGGGTGGTGGTTGGGGGGAAGTGGGGAGTGGAGGGGGTGGGGGCAGATGGGGGATGGGGTGGTGATGGGGGGAGTTGGTCGGTGAGGGGAGGGGGGGGTGCAGAGTAAGATAGGCCAGTTGCGATTGATGCATTTGGCTGTGGCAGGCTGTGGGACCCATTTGGGAGTCCCACACTCAGAGGACTCCTGCGCTGCTTGCCTCTTACACGTCTTGTTACATGGTCTGTGAACTAACATGCCGGGACCATTGGCATCCAAGACTTAGGGTGGCAAGGGCGGCATGGTGGCACAGTAGTTAGCTCTGTTGCCTCACAATGCCAGGAAGCTAGGTTTGATTCCGGCGTTGGGTGACTATGCGGAGTTTGCACGTTCTCCCCATGTGTTTCCTCTGGGTGCTCTGGCTTCCTTTTACACTCCAAAGATGTGTGGGTTAGGTTGATTGGGCATGTTAAATTGCCCTTTAGTGTCAGGGAGACTAGCAGGGTAAATACATGAGATTACAGGGATAGGATCGGGGTGGGATTGTCAGTGCAGTCTCAATGGATTGAATGGTCTCCTTTTGCACTGTAGGGATTCTATGATTCTATAATTCTATGATTCTATAATTCTATACTGCTAGTGATGCCAGTGGAGTCCTTTGGTGGACTAAAGCTGGGCGTTAGTTAGCTTAGCTGGCTTGAGTGTGATGAAGAATGGTGCCAACAGCTTACGGTCAGTTGCTGGACCGGGCTCTGGTAGTTTAAGGAGACCTGCATCACTGCCTTGCCTACACTTGATGTGGCTACCCCTCAAGCAATACAACAAATTGTCTCTCATTAATGGAGAGGGGTGTTTTGAAAGATGGTTGATCTCTCCCAGTGAGACCCATTTATCAACTGCAAAAATCCCAACTTCTGCTATAGAGTACTCAACCAAACCTGCACATCAAGTGTGGGGAGGCGATAGCCTTTTGGTATTGTTGCTGGACTATTAATCCAGAAACTCAGCTAACGTTCTGGGGACCCGGTTTGAATTCCACCACAGCAGATGGTGGTATTTGAATTCAATAAAAAATATCTGGAATTAAGAATCTACTGATGACCATGAAACCATTGTCAGAAAAACACATCTGGTTCACTAATGTCCTGTAAGGAAGGAAATCTGCCATCCTTACAGGGTCTGACCTACATGGCCCACACAGCAATGTGGTTGACTCTCAACTCCTTCGGGCAACTAGGGATGGGCAATAAATGCTGGCCAGCCAGCGATGCCCATGGCCCATGAATGAATAAAAGACAAATCAACTTATTTTGGGGAGAACTGTGTAATATATCCTGAAAATGATGGTATATAAAAAGAGACTAACCCAGAAAGCTAGTCCTTGCAGTTTTTCAGGTGTTTCAAAAGGATCATTAAACAATTTCCTTCTGAATAATTTTTCTTGACTTAAGTTTTCAAATTGGGAGTCGGTGGAAGAGGAAGTCTAGATTAAATGTCTGCTTCATGACTTGCAAGAGTAATCTCTGCTACTTCACACTGATTTAAAATTCAAATTTCACATTTACTTCACCATTCCTCTTTTGAAAATTGGGATGGAATGGTGGGGGAAATGTAAAACTTTTCGGGGGATTCCACATCGAGTTTGAAAATCTCGGATTAAATGATAAAATCTTTCTCTTTGTGAAAGGTTAACATTTTTAAAAATTCTTCTCTTGTTCCATTAATGAGTTTACTTTGGTCAGACTGAATTAACTGAGAGTTTATTGATGGTGCTTTCTTGGCAGCAATTTTCCATATAACTATTGAATCCTGGATCCAGTGGCGGATTAACCATTAGGCTGAGTAGGCTTAAGCCTAGGGGCCCGGAAGGGGGGGGGGAGGGGGGCCGAGAGCACCTGTTCAGGTGAGCTTTCATTTTCGGCGCTGAAGAGGATCAAAATCTATTTGCGCTCAACAATGAGCAATGAGGAACTTAGTCATTGAATCAGACATGCTTCGATCTGTTGATTTACATGCTGTTATCGACACTTTTGTAAACCAAAAAACACGGAAGCTTTTTAAAGAACAAATGTAAAGAAAATGAAAAATAAATGAATAAAAGGGCTGTAATTGATTCATATAACTTTATGATATTATACATGTAGTACATTATACATAGTACAACGATATAAGTTATCTAATGCCACTTAATGTCACTTTATTCTATTCAACGAAGAGTGGGGCAGGGGGCAGGGGACAAGGTTAGGGGGCCTTACTAAAGCTCAGCCTTGGGGTTCGGGTGGTAGTTAATCCGCCACTGCATGGATCCTTACAGTGCAGAAAGAGGCCATACGGCCCCTCGAGTCTGCACCGACCCTCCGAAAGAGCATCCCATCCAGGCCTTCCTCTCTACCCCATCTCTGTAACCCCAAGCGTTTACCATGGCTAATCCACCTACCCTAACCATCTCTGGACACTAAGGGGCAATTTAGCATGGGCAATCCACCTAACCAGCACATCTTTGGACATTTAAGGGGCAATTTAGTATGGCCAATCCACCTGACCAGCATGTCTTTCGGACTGTGGGAGGAAACTGGAGCACCCGGGGGAAAACCACGCAGACACAGGGAGAATGTGCAAACTCTACACAGTCACCCAAGGCCGGAATCGAACCCAGATCCCTGGCGCTGTGAAGCACAGGGCTATCAGGGTGTAATATCATGGGATTAAGCTGAGCTCCCAGATTTAAGCAGTTGACGATGGGATGATTTTTGTGTGGTGCTTTGGAGATGCAGTCTTTCAGATGGGTTATAGATCTAGGTTACTTTGGTGTCTGGTATGGAAATTGGGGGGACCTTTTGAATCAATGTTGTGATATGGATTTGCAGTGTTCAGTAGGTGACCATTTGGCCCATTATGTCTCTACTGCATCATTGGACAAGCTCTCAAATTATTCCCACTTGCCTGCTTTCTCCCCAAAGCCTTGCAAATTTTTCCTTTCTTAATTCTATATCCAATTCCCTGGCACATCCCTGGAGTCTGCCCCATTGCTGGGTCACAGGAACCTTCAGCTCTTTAACCCATCCTCGATGCTTCCTTCTCCCTCTGGTATTCCGCTGTTGTTATTTATCACTTTTCTGACTCTTTTTAAAGTTGTGTCTTCCTCCATTACCCTTCCCCTTTTGCCTTCCACCATCATTCCCTTTCTCATTTCATCAGTCCTGCCGTCCACCCTGCCACTGAGCTTCTAGTTGTTTTTTCCTGCCAACACTTCCGGTACCAACACCCACTCCCAGTGCCAACACCCACCCCCAGTGCCAACACCCACCCCCAGCGCCAACATCCACCCCCAGCACCAACACCCACCCCCAGCACCAACACCCACCCCCAGCACCAACACCCACCCCCAGCACCAACACCCATCCCCAACACCAACATCCACCCCCAGTGCCAACACCCACCCCCAGCACCAACACCCACCCCCAGTGCTAACACCCACCCCCAGTGCCAACACCCACCCCCAGCACCAGCACCCATCCCGAGTGCCAACACCCACCCCCAGCATCAACACCCACCCCCAGCACCAACACCCACCCCCAGCATCAACACCCACCCCACCCCACCCCCACCCCCACTCCCCAGACCAACACCCTCCGACCCCAGCCAATACAACTTTTTTCCTTGGCGCTGTGTTGGTTTTAATCTCTAATACAATCCATCGTGACAGTCACTAATCGATGTGAAATATAAACTCTTCCTTCTCTCCATGTCTGGCCTGCTGAGTGTTTGAAGCATTTTCCGTTTTTATTCCAGACTTGGAGCATTCACACATTTCGCTAGTGTTTGGACATTCATGGAGTATTCTTCTTGGTAATAAATGGATGCAGGAAGGATTGTGCTTGGGCATTGTTTTGTTCATAAACCACTTTCTGAACAATTCAATGGGTGTCCATTTCGAAGATGATAATTTGACACTCGATCTGAATGGGATCATGCGTACCAGTGCATTCAGATTGGAGAAAAACCATGGCATCGTTGCTGAGGACACTTTGATATTTTTTGAAGAGATTTCAGTTAGCAGGGGTGATATGAAGGGGGATGCAAATGTCTCGCATTTTCTTTGTGTTGGGAGATTTGCTTCGCTAACCCACTGGACATTGAAGGCAGTTGTGACTCACTTGGTAGCACTCTCAACTCTGAGTCACAAGGTTCTGGCTTCAAGTCCCAGCCCAGGACTTGAGTGCAAAAGTCAAGCTTACCCGCCAGTCCAGTACAAAGGGGGTGCAGCATTGTTGGATGTTACATTTTTTTGACAGTAAACTGAGGCTCTGTGCGCCTCCTCAGGTGAATGTGAAAGAGTCCATGGCACTATTTCAGAGAAGAGCAGGGGAGTTATCCCTGGTGTTCTGGCCAATATTTATCCCTCAATCTACATCACAAAATCAGGGAAAATAAACAGTTTGTGGGAGCTTGCTGTGTGCGGGTTTGTTACCCTGGGTGGGACCAGATCGCACAGCGGGAAA
Source organism: Mustelus asterias (assembly GCF_964213995.1). NCBI lineage: Eukaryota > Metazoa > Chordata > Chondrichthyes > Carcharhiniformes > Triakidae > Mustelus > Mustelus asterias. The sequence continues at coordinate 39,136,241 of NC_135821.1, forward strand.
ACAGCACTGTAGACATTGGCGGGATTTGAAGATTCCAATGGCAAGCTGCCTCCACCACCAGAAAACACGCTACAGGGAGGGGGGTTGGCGGTAATCCCACCCGGTCGAACTCCCAACAGTGCAGCATTCCTTCAGTGGAGTGCTCAAGTATCCACCTTCATTCTTTTTGCACAAGGACTGGAGGAGGGATTAATCTGTAGTGATATTGGTGGGGGGGTGGGGGGGCGGGGGGAAGATGGATGGCTGGGGAGCAGTTAGTAGGCTGGTCAGAGTGGGGGGTTGAGGGGGGCAGATGAATCTGACTCAGGAAAGGAGGAATGAGATTGTAATTGGAGGCGGGTTGCAGCTGAATCCTGCTGCAATATGAAGGAATTTGAGGTTTATTAAAAGTTTATTTATTTATTGGTCACAAATAGGCTTACATTAACACCGCATTGAAGTTACTGTGAAAATCCACTAGTCGCCACACTCTGGCACCTGTTCAGGTACACTGAGGGAGAATTTAACATGGCCAATGCACCTAACCAGTCTTTCGGAATGTGGGAGAAAACTGGAGCATCCGGAGGAAACCCACGCAGACACAGGGAGAATGTGCAAACTCCGCACAGTGACCCAAGCTGGGAATTGAACCCGGGTCTCTGACGCTGTGAGGCAGCAGTGTAAACCACTGTGCCACCATGCAACCTTCACTGAATCACAGAATCCCTAGAATCCCTACAGTGCAGAAGGAGGCCATTTGGCCCATCGTGAGTCTGCACCGATCACAATTCCACTCAGGCCCTATTCCGGTAACCCCACATATTTACCCTACTAATCCCCCTGACGCTAGTGGCCAATCCACCTATCTGAAGCATTAAGCAGAAAGAGGGAATTGTCAATGGCAGTGGGATGGCCTGTAGGCAGAGAACGATGGAGGTGGTTGCCGTTGGTTGTGCTGTGGCTAAAGCTGAAATATACATAGCAAAGCCGGGCTCCTGTAAATTATCTCCTGCTAAAATGGACACGTGTTGAGTTGTGAGAGGCCATCGTTGTCATCTCATTGTCACTGGCTAATAGCAAATTATTAGTCTATGGATAAATTGTGAAAACACAGCTAATAACTAATACTGATTTGAATGGGGAGCTAACAAACTGTGTACATTTGTAACAGTGCAGTTTGGTCCCCAGGCACCAACTCTACTCCAGTTATACAAGACATTTCTAGTTTGCATATCTTGCCTTGTGAAATTGCCCTTTATGAGCGCAGACAATTAAACTCAGCGCGATAGGGATCAGACAATTTAAGTACAGTGTAATTATTGAGCCTCTTCTGTACATATCTTTGAGATCAAACTCTGTGTAGACTGTGCCATTGAAGTTTACATAAATGTATGAAACACTCATTCCCCCATCAAAGGAATAATGTTATTAGGGAATTATGATTACATAGCTGTGGAAAGGTTTATATCATAATTCTGAATGTTGGTTCATACATCAAAGTACTTAAATTTGGATTATTTCCTCCCTTTGCTGCCTGATTTCTTTCACGCTGGCTGCTTTAAGCACTGTTTCCTTGTGGCTGAATCGACTGACATTTTTGGAAGCACTTTTCACATTTTAAAAATTCATTTGCGGGACATGGGTGTCGCTGGCTGGTCAGCATTTATTACCCATCCCTTGTCGCCCCTTGAACTGAATGGCTTGCTAGATCATTTCAGAGGACAGTTAAGAATCATATTGTTATGGCTCTGGAGTCACATGTAGGCCAGACCAGGTAAGGAACAGCAGATTTCCTTCCCTAAAGAACATTAGTGAACCAGGTGGGTTTTTACATCAATCGACAATGGTTTCATGGTCATCAGTAGGTTCTTAATTCCAGATATTTTTTACTGAATTCGAATTCCACTACCTGCTGGGGTGGGATTCAAACCCAGGTCCCCAGAACATTAGCTGAGTTTCTGGATTAATAGTCCAGTGATAATACCACTAGGCCATCACCTCCCCAAATCCTGAACATCCGTTCTGATCAGTCTTTTAACTGAATAAGCCTCAGTTTGTTCATACTGGTGATTCTGACAATCGTATGTAGTGTTTCAACCTTGAGGTTCTGTCCATTTATTTCCAGACAGCCAAACACCAGCACTTTGGTAATAATGGATGTGCCACTCAGAATTATTTATTAACTCAGTGACGTGTCAGACAAGTTGCTCAAGTATGTTTCTCTGTTCCACCCCACTTCCCAAATTGCTGAGGTGAAAGACTGGGCAGGGATTTTCCTCGTGAGTTGGGGTGTCGTTTGTTCTCAATGCTGTACCACAAATGTCCTGATCACTGTAAACTGCTACTGGGCACTTGGCGTGAGGCCTCCTGATTTGCACAAACCGATCTGTAAGCCATTAATAAAGGGCAATGACCTGGGTGTTGTGGTGGGCAGTGAAGCTTGCCACTGACCTTGAAGAAATCAAGACCATAAAGAATGGGGGCAGCAGCAGGCCATTTAGCCCTTCGAGTCTGCTCTGCCATTTCATAAGATTATGACTGTTCCAACACCCACGAACTCCACTTATTTCTGTAATCCTTAATTCCCCGACTGATTAAAAATCTATCCATCTCAGCCTTGAAAATGTTCAAGAACTTGACTTCCACAGCTTCCCAGGGTAAAGAATTACAAAGATTCACCACTCTTTGATAGAAGAAATTCTTCCTCAAACCCATCTTAAATGAGTACCCCCTTTTTTCTGCAACTGTGCCTCTGATCCTACACTCGCCCAGAAGTGGAAACATCCTCCCAACATTTACCCATTCTAACCCCCTAACAATCTTGGGTGAGATTCTCCGGCCTCCCAGCTGCATGTTTCCAGCTGGCGGGAGGTGACGTGTTGTTTGCTAGCGGTGGGATTCTCTGGTCCCGGAGCTTGTAACAAAGCCAATGCAGGATTTTAATCTCCCGAGAGATTGGATCAATCAAATTGGCAAAGGTAGTCTGAAAGATTTGTTTATGGAATGTTTTCGTGACATTCCCTGGAGTAATACATTGTGGAGTCAACAAGGGATAAAGTTACTTTAGCTCTAGTATTGTGCAATGAGGCAAGGTTAATTAGTCATATCATAACAAAAGATCCACTGGGAAATAGTAATCATAATACAATTGAATTCAACTTTGAGTTTGAAAATGACATACTCCAATCACAAACAAGATTAAACAAAGTCAGCTACAGAGGTATGAGGGAAGTCCTGGCTAAAATTGATTGGGTAAATAGAATAAAAGGTTTGGTCACAAGCAAACTTTCGGAAATATTTAATGAAACAATTCACAAAGCTCAACAAAAATACATACCATTGAAAAATAAAAGCTCCTGAGAAAAATCCATATCATAAATTCCCTACAGTGAGAAGGAAGCTATTCGGCCCATTGACAGGGTATTCCCATGGACCCTGAGGGAAGCTAGTGTTGAACATGCAAGGGCCCTTGCAGACATATTTAAAATGTCAGTATTCATGGGGGAGGTGCCGGATGATTGGAGGGTGGCTCATGTTGTTCCGTTGTTTAAAAAAGGTTCCAAAAGAAATCCGGGAAATTATAGGCCAGTAAGTTTGACGTTGGTGGTGGGCAAGTTATTGGAAGGTGTGATAAGGGATAGGATCTACAAATATTTGGATAGACAGGGACTTATTAGGGAGAGTCAACATGGCTTTGTGCGTGGTAGGTCATGTTTGACCAATCTATTAGAGTTTTTCGAGGAGGTTACCAGGAAAGTGGATGAAGGGAAGGCGGTGGATGTTGTCTACCTGGATTTCAGCAAGGCCTTTGACAAGGTCCCTCATGGGAGGTTAGTTAGGAAGGTTCAGTCGCTAGGTATACATGGGGAGGTAGTAAATTGGATTCGACACTGGCTCAATGGAAGGACGTGATGTGGAGATGCCGGCGTTGGACTGGGGTGAACACGGTAAGATGTCTCACAACACCAGGTTAAAGTCCAACAGGTTTATTTGGTAGCAAATACCATAAGCTTTCGGAGCACTGCTCCTTCGTCAGATGGAGTGGAAAAATATTGAATCTATTCAAGAGGCGGCTGGATATAGCACTTTGGGTGAATGGATCAAAGGTTATGGAGAGAAAGCAGGATTAGGCTATTGAGTTGGACGATCAGCCATGATTGTTGATGAATGGCGGAGCAGGTTCAAAGGGCCAATTGGCCTCCTCCTACTCCTATGGAAGGAGCCAGAGAGTGGTTGTGGAGGATTGCTTCTCTGAGTGGAGGGCTGTGACTAGTGGTGTGCCGCAGGGATCGGTGTTGGGTCCATTGTTGTTTGTCATCTATATCAATGATCTGGATGATAATGTGGTAAATTGGATCAGCAAGTTTGCTGATGATACAAAGATTGGAGGTGTAGTGGACAGTGAGGAAGGTTTTCAAAGCTTGCAGAGGGATTTGGACCAGCTAGAAAAATGGGCTGAAAAATGGCAAATGGAATTTAACGCAGACAAGTGTGAGATATTGCACTTTGGAAGGACAAACCAAAGTAGAACGTACAGGGTAAATGGTAGGACTCTGAAGAGTGCAGTTGAACAGAGGGATCTGGGAATACAGGTACAGAATTCCCTAAAAGTGATGTCACAGGTGGATAGGGTTGTAAAGAGTGCCTTTGGTACATTGGCCTTTATAAATCGGAGTATCGAGTGTAAAAGTTGGAGTGTTATGGTAAGGTTATATAAGGCATTGGTGAGGCCAAATTTAGAGTATTGTGTACAGTTTTGGTCACCTAGTCACACGAAGGATGTACATAAGGTTGAAAGAGTGCAGAGAAGGTTCACAAGGATGTTGCCGGGACTTGAGAAGCTGAGTTACAGAGAGAGATTGAATAGGTTGGGACTTTATTCCCTGGAGCGTAGAAGAATGAGGGGAGATTTGATAGAGGTGTACAAGATTTTGATGGGTATAGATAGAGTGAATGCAAGCAGGCTTTTTTCACTGAGGCTAGGGGAGAAAAAAACCAGAGGGCATGGGTTAAGAGTGAAAGGAGAAAAGTTTGAAGGGAATATTAGGGGGGAGCTTCTTCACGCAGAGAGTGGTGGGAGTGTGGAATGAGCTCCCGGATAAAATGGTAAATGCTTTTAACATTTAAGAAAAACTTGGACGGGTTCATGGATGAGAGGGGTGTGGAGGGATATGGTCCAAGTGCAGGTCAGTGGGACTAGGCAAAAAATGGTTCGGCATAGACAAGAAAGGCCAAAAGGTCTGTTTCTGAGCTGTAATTTTCTATGGTTCTATGGAGACTGCACTGACTCTCTGAAAGAACAGAGACAGGAGAAATTATCATGGGGAATGAGGAAATGGCAGGATCTGATAATTAATATCACCAGAGAAAAAGTACTGGAGGAACACCAGGGACCAAAATCTGGGAAATGCCCGGCACCTGATGGGTTACATCCGAGGGTTCTAAAAGAGACAGCTGCAGAACTGGTGTTTGCACTGATTATGATTTTCCAAAATTCACTAGTTTCTGAAATGGTCCCAGCTGATGGCAAGTTCGCAAATGAAACACCACTATTCAAGAAAGTGGAAAGGGTGGTGGGAGAGGAAAGATAGAACTGCAGGCCAGTTAGACTGATGTTAGTCATTTGGAAAGTGCTGTAATTTGACATTAAAGAGGTCTTAACAATGCATTTGGAAAAGCACGGTATGATTAGAACAAGTCCACATAGTTTTATGAAAGGGAAATCCTGTTTGTCAAATGTATTGGAGTTTTTTTGACCAAGTAACTAATAAGGAAGTGTAATGATTCCTTAGTGCAATTGATACAGAGCCATAGAGGTTTACATCATGGAAACAGGCCCTTCAGCCCAACTTGTCTATGCCAACCCTTTTTTTAACCCCTAAGCTAGTCCTAATTGCCCACGTTTGGCCCATATCCCTCTATACCCATCTTACCCATGTAACTGTCTAAATGCTTTTCGAAAGACAAAACTGTACCTGCCTCTACTACTACCTCTGGCAGCTTGTCCCAGACACTCACCACCTTCTGTGTGAAAAAAATGCCCCTCTGGACCCTTTTGTATCTCTCCCCTCTCACCTTAAACTTATGCCCTCTAGTTTTAGACTCCCCTACCTTTGGGAAAAGATATTGACTATCTAGCTGATCTGTGCCCTCATTATTTTATTAACCTCTATAAGGTCACCCCTATGCCTCCTACGCTCCAGAGAAAAAAGTCCCATTCTATCCAGCCTCTCCTTATAACTCAAACCATCAAGTCCCGGTAGCATCCTAGTAAATCTTTTCTGCACTCTTTCTAGTTTAATAATATTCTTTCTATAATAGGGTGACAATGTATATACATATATTTATTCTTATGTTTAAGGGGAATGTTTAAAAATTCAGCTTTATGCTACAGGCAGTTAGTATGTGTGGAAGGAATGCAGCTCAGATTTTGGGAGAGCAGGATAATTACTCGTTTCAATCTTGCAAATGTTTGTGTTAAGTAGAGGTAATGGATTTTTGTTTACTTAAGTTACCCTGGAATTTCTAATTAGAGTGATTGACTGGGTTATGTGATAATGTGGTTAATGTGCAGAGCTGGATCTGTAGTAGAGAGGAAAAAGCTTTTGCAGAAAGCAGTTAAAGTCTGGTTGAAGTTAGAAGGATTTTAGGCCTCTGGAACTCTATCTCTCTCCAATAGTATTAACAAATGTTAAAGCAAGTACGCTTGGGTTTGCTAATTGTGTTTGCTTAAAAGTGTGCTTGATCTATGCATGAATGGGGCTTATTTGGAACAGTCATAAGCTATAAAGTTGTTTTCTTTCATTTTTAAATATTATTCAACTGTTAATAGTTAAGCTGATTCATTTATTAGAGTTATATTTAAACTGTACTGTTGAATAAAGTTAGTTTCTCAAACAAAAACCCTATTTTGTCAGTGAAATCATTCCTGGAAAGAAATATCCTTTCCTTACATTTATGCTGAAAAGGAAAAATTGTTGAGGTCTAGTCTGGCTTCCTAATATAACTTGGGGTTCTTGTCCAGCACCCTAACAGTAAACAAAAGGGAACTAATAAATGTAATATACTAGCATTTTCAAAAGACATTCAATAAAATGCCACACAAAAAGGTTAAAATGCTCGATAATGGCTAATGGGGTTAGAGATTATATATTAGCATGGATAGAGGATTTGTTCATGGACAGGAAGCAGAGAGTAGGGATAGATGGGGTATTTTTAAGTTAGCAAATTGTGACTGGCAAAGTGCCACGTAGATCAGTGCTGGCACCTCAACTAATTACAATCTTTAATGACTTAGAGAGTAATATATCTACGTTTGCTGATGATACAAAGCAATGTAAGCTGTGAGGGGGACATAGTGCTGCAAAGTGATATGGACAGATTAAGCAAGTGGACAACAAGGTGGCAAATGATGGCAGTGGAGATATTCACTTCCAACATAAGGATTGAAAAGCAGAATATTTTTCAACTGCGTGACGCTTGTGCACATTAATGTTCAGAGAGACTTGTGTGCGCTTGTACAAGGAACACAAAGTTAGCATGCAGGTATGGCACGTAATTAGGAAAGCAACTGGCATATTGACCTTTATTACAAGGAGACTGAAGTACAAGAATAATCAAGTCTTGCTACCGTTGTACAGGGCTTTGGTGAGACTGCACCTGGAATAGTCTGTGCAATTTTTGTCTTCATACTTAAGCAAGCACATACTTACACTGGAGGCAGTACAGCGAAGGCTCTTTAGGTTCACATCTGGGATGAGAGGCTTATCCCATGATGAAAAGCTGAGCAAATTGGGTCTATATTTTCTGGTGTTAAGAGTGAGTGGTGATCTCATTGGAACATTCAGGATTGTGAAGGGGATTAACGGGGCAGATGCTGACAGGTTGTTTCCCCTGGCTGAGGAAATCTAGAACATCGGGATACAGTTTCAGGATAAGGGGCTAAGATGAACATTTCCACATTTCCATTTGGGACTAAGATGAACATTTCCACACTCAAAGGGTCCTGAAACTTTAGCATTCTCTAGCCCAGAGAATTGTGAATGCTCCATCATCAGGGTGGTACAGTGGCACAATGGTTAGCGCTGCTGCCTCACAGTGCCAGGGACCCAGGTTTGATACCCGGCTTGGGTCACTGTCTGCGTGGGGTTTCCTCCAGATGCTCCGATTTCCTCCCATAGTCCAAAGATGTGCAGGTTAGGTGGATTGGACATTAGTGTCAGGGGGAACTAGCTAGAGTAAATGTACGGGACAGGACCTGGGTGGGATTGTGGTCGGTGCAGACCCGATGGGCTGAATGGTCTCCTTCTGCACTGTCAGATTTGATGATTCTATCATTGAGTACATTTAAGACTTTCGGGGTGGGACTTTACGTTCTCATTCATTCCAAAACCGTAGAACTCGCTCAAGGTCAATGGATCTTCCGTGGTCCGCTCTTCACCCACTCCGATTCCCGTGGCAGGCGAGTGGTAAAATTCTGGCCTTGGTCTCTTAGGCAAATAAGAGATATGGGGAGTGGCTGGGCAAGTGCTCAGCCTTGATCACATTGGATGGTGGAGCAGGTTCAGCAGGCTGTATGGTTGTCTTCTGCTCCTATTTCCAATGTCAACCAACTGATTCTGTCTTCCGTACATGGCCTGGCCTACATTTGACTCCAGCCTCACACTGCCGAGAGGAAAACCAGGCAGAGTGTGAAGACACAGTGTGACCTGGTCTTTTCTGTTTCCCACTCGGTAGTTTAGGTTGAAATGACCCATGTCCTCCCACAATGTGTTCATTCTTGCCAGTGTGATGAATATTAATCTGGTGTTGTGGGACTTCTTACTCTTGCCCGTGTCCACTAAAGAGCAAATTAAAAACTACACCTAGGATCAGAGCATGCTGACCACAGCTGAGTGATGCGTAAGGGATTTCCATTCCAAATCGGAGAAAATCAATCTTGACTGAGGCTTTGAAGTTCTGCTTCCAACAAGGAACAGGTGGACTGGAGGTTTTGGATTCTAGACAGCAGGCTGAAACTCAAGTTCATTCAGAAGTTGTGACAGAGCTGTCGGGATTCTTTGCATGAATGAATTAAAATGGACTGATTGTCGATTTAGTCATTCATATCTGTTTCTAGGCTATGAAGGCCTCCCTTTTTATAGAATTAACAATGATTAATCGACTTGGGTAACTTACCCTGAGTTTGTTTGGAATATGGAACTTGCTACCCTGTGGAGTAGCTGAGGCAAATTGAATTGATGCACTTAAGGAGAAGCGAGATAAGGACATGAGGGAGAATGAGACGGTTATGCTGATAGAGTTAGGTGAGGTGACGAGGGAGGAGGCTTGTGGGAAGGGTACACACTGACATTGACCATTTGAGCTGAACAGCTGATTTCTCTTCTTGTAATTTGTGCTGGGTGCCACAGTGGTTGGCACTGCTGCCTCACTGTGCCAGGGATCCGGGTTCGATTCCTAGCTTGGATCACTGTCTGTGTGGAGTCTGCACATTCTTCCCGTGTCTGCGTGGGTTTCCTCCGGGTGCTCCAGTTTCCTCCCACAGTCCGAAAAACCTGCTGGTTAGGTGCATTGGCCATGTTAAATTTTCCCTCAGAGACTTAATAGAGGTTTATAAAATGATGAAGGGGATAGATAGAGTGAACGTTCAAAGACTATTTCCTCGGGTGGATGGAGCTATTACAAGGGGGCATAACTATAGGGTTCATGGTGGGAGATATAGGAAGGATATCAGAGGTAGGTTCTTTACGCAGAGAGTGGTTGGGGTGTGGAATGGACTGCCTGCAGTGATAGTGGAGTCAGAAACTTTAGGAACATTTAAGCGGTTATTGGATAGGCACATGGAGCACACCAGGATGATAGGGAGTGGGATAGCTTGATCTTGGTTTCAGATAAAGGTCGGCACAACATCGTGGGCCGAAGGGCCTGTTCTGTGCTGTACTGTTCTATGTTCTATGTTCTATGTACCCAAACAGGCGCTGGAGTGTGGCAACTGGGGGATTCTGACAGTAACTTCATTGCAATGTGAATGTAAGTCCACTTGTGACACTAATAGATAAACTTTAAGCTTAAACGTCTATGTAATCCTATGGATGAAATTCCTGTAACCGTTCATCTTTTTATTGAGAATCCCACTGTCAGCATTCACTGACATAATACAATACTGAGGCACAGCAGAACGTGGAAATTCAGATGTATGTACAATCCCTCCCTGTAAATCTCCCATAGTAGGCTTTGTTCCTTTGGCGAGGATTAATGTTCTCTGCAGTGTTCGGAATCACTACTTTGACAAACTCTTTCGTGCAAACCACATTTTGACTTGAGAAAAATGTTAAATCACCCCTGATTCTGTAGATCTGTCTTGCTAATGTCCATTACACATCCTCTGAACAGCCATTCCCTGTTGATGGACCAAGAGAACACATTCATTGCTCTATATGTGGCCTATTATTGGACGCTGAGTGAAAGATTTGTTGCGCTGTTAGACTTTTTTTTGTCATTCCACAGTCTTTCACCTGGTTAAGCTCTCACCTGTCATTGTAAACGTGTATTGTTATAATTTACTGAAGAAATACAGAGTGAAGATGAGATATAGGGTGGAGATGGTGCTCTGAGGGACAATGTGAAAGTGACAGACTTGCAGTGGAGCCAATTCATTGCTTCCAGAAGAGAGGTGAATGTGGTGGTGGGGGAGCGGGGGAGAAAAAGTCGTCACATCTTAAATGAGCTGTTCGCTTGCCTAGAAACAATCAGCTTCCACCAGCAAAACGCTTAGCACTGTAGATGTTTTGTCTCTGTAGGGATGGCCAATTATTTTGTATTTTTGAACATTAAAATGAACACTCGAAAGGGTCTGATACATAGGAACCAAGAAATAGGCCATTTAGCCCCTCGAGCTTGTTCCGGCATTCAATCAGATCATGGCTAATCTGCAGTCTAGCTTCATTTATGCCTTTTGCCCCCTATCCCTTGATATGATTGGCTAGCATCCATCGATCACAGTTCTAATGATTGATCTAGCATCAATTGCAATTTGTGGAGGAGAGCTTCAAATGTCTATTGGAGGCTGGAAGAGTTTCGTACTTTAATTCCTGAATGATCTGCTTCTAATTTTCAGATAGTGCCCTTTAATCTTGACTCCCCAACCAGCGGAAATAGTTTCTCACCATCTACCCTGTCCACTCCCCCAAATATCTTGAAAACTTAACCTTCTGAATTCCATGAAATCTTGCTTTGTGATTGTTAATCTTTGGAGCCCAGGTAGCATTCTGGTAAAATCTACACTGCACTCACTTCAAGGTCATTGTTCATCCTAAAGTGAAGTGTCCAGAGCTGCTCACAATACTCCAGGTGTGGTCTAACCAGGTGAATAGCTTGACTAGTTTGCTGATTGTCTTCGGTTAGAAACTGGTCAGAGTTATTTTTAGATGGTCTGAGTGGCGATCTTAATTAGACAGACAATTAAGGGACTGTAATTGGTCTTAATGTCTCTTAGAGGTTAGTAAATAGGCTGGGATTTGTTACCATATCATTCTCTACTCAAGGCTAGTTCAGAACAGTATTCCCATTTGCCAGTTTTTAAAGGTGTTCCATTTTAAAGTTCACAAGACCAGTTCGGAACAGTATCCTTATTTCCCAGTTTTTACTGGAGTGAATTTTCTTCTTCTGCCCGTCACGAGAAATGTAGCGGGGTGGACCATGGAAATGTTCCATTGACCTTATGTGAGTTTCACTGTGAGTGTGGCCGGAAAATCCCACCCACTGTTTTCTTTCCTTCATGCTCTCCAAGTAAATATACTTCACACGTTTACACTTTACCAATGCTTACCACCATTCAGCAAGCGGGGAATGTAAAACACATCAACCATCAAAACAATCCCTCTCATTCTTGTCTTTTCATCCTGCAATTTTATCAGTAAACACACAAGGTTACAGTCACAAACCATGCAAATCTGTACTGAGATCACATGCTCAGCAATGGTGCCTGTTACTCATCCTTTTACTTGGGCGGCATGGTTAGCACTGCTGCCTCACAGCACCAGGGTTCAATTCTGGCCTCAGGTCACTCTTTGCGTGGAGCCTGCACGTTCTCCCCATGTCTGCGTGGGTTTCCTCTGGGTGCTCTGGTTTCCTCCCACTGAACAAAAGACGTACTGGTTAGGTGCATTGGCCATGCCAAATTCTCCCTCAGTGTACCCGAACAGGCGCTGGAGTGTGGCGACTAGGGGATTTTCACAGTAACTTCATGGCAGTGTGAATGTAAGCCTACTTGTGACACTAATAAATAAACGTTACTTACTAATTAAGTCACATCTGGGTTCCCAATTAGTTGCATGAGGCTAGTAGTTCCCATATTGGACCCTGCTGGAAATGTTCACCAGATGGTCACTGCTGCGTTAGGCTCAGCAATTACTGGGGGCAATTAGCTTTCTGACACTCACTGATAGCCAGGCACACAAGACTAATGAATGGTTGGAAGAGGGGCCTGGGTCCACGGAACAGTAGCCCAATAAGGAATCAACACCTTCAGAAGATCAGGGGTAAAAACAATACACCTGGGAGGAAGATTTGTTGGCAAGAGCGAGACACTAGTTGTAATGTGAAAATGATTAAGCCGGCAGTAGGATTCATGCGGAACTAAATAGGGCAGAGCATGAAAACCAGAGCGTGAAATAAAAACCTGTACATAAGATTAATTTTGATGCAGCGAGGTGGTTCAACAAACAATGCAAAGAAGAAAATTGAGTTCATTGTGGCCTGACTCTCACAGCATTGTAAAGCGTCTGATCTACTCATTGAGAATATGCCTTTTGATTTATGCCTGAAAACTAGCTGGGTGGCGGGGAAATCAGGCTTTATCAAGATTGAAGAGCTTAGTGAGTATTTCTGAAATCCATTTAAAATTTGATCAGTGTTTTGAAAGTGCAGTGTTCTGCTCGGCTGCCCGGGCTCCTCTTCAGACTTGATTAAGGAGAGCCAATCTTGGTTGGAGAAGTTGGAGCGGGAGGCTGATTGTAGACTGCAGCAAGAAAAGGTGGAAGCGTACAACGTACATGGATTGTTTAAAGGCCAGAAAAAGCCATTTCTATGGGGAACATGCGTTCAGAGGAGTTTGTGGAAAAACGTATTAGTTATGAGAGTTGCAGCCACCTGGGTGCACCAGCAAAGCATTTTGCACAAACATGCATTGGTGATGAGTGAATCTGAAATATAAGTTTTTTAAGTTTATTTATTCCTCATAGAATCCCAACAGTACAGAAGGAGGCCATTCGGCCCATCGAGCCTGTACCGACCACAATCCCAACCAGGCCCTATTCCCGTAACCCCACACATTTACTTGCTAATCCCCCTGACACTAGGGTCAATTTAGCATGGCCAATCAATCTAACCAGCACATCTTTGGACTGTGGGAGGAAACGGAGCACCCGGAGGAAACCCATGCAGACACGGGGAGAATGTGTAGACGCCACGCATACTGTGTCACAAGTAGGTTTATTAGTGTCACAAGTTGGCTTATTGCGATGAAGTTACTGTGAAAATCCCCTAGTCGCCACACTCTGGCGCATGTTCGGGTACACTGAGGGAGAATTTAGCATGACCAATCCACCTAATCAGCACATCCTTCGAACTGTGGGAGGAAACCAGATCTCCCAGAGGAACCCCACGCAGGCACGGGAGAACGTGCAAACTCCGCACAGACATTGACCCAAGCTAGGAATCGAACCCAACTCCCTGGCACTGTGAGGCAGCAGTGCGAAACACTGTGCCAAAATTTGGGCCAGAATTCTCCCACTGCAGTGAACGGAGTTTTGGCTGAGTCCGGGGGGTACGAGATCGGAGAATTCAGGCCATAATTTTTAAAAATTAATTTATAGGGTGTGAGCATCACTGACCCGACCAAAACTGCAGTCCCTGAGGTGTAGGTACACCTACAGTGTGGTTAGGAATTCCCTCCCCCAGTGGCACTGTGAGTCTACCTACACCTCAGCGATTGCAGTGATTCAAGAAGGCAGCTCTCCACCACCTCCAAAGGGCAACTCAGGATGGGCAATAAATATAGGCCTCGCCAGGGACGCCCACATCCCATAAATGAATTTTTAAAAAGGTCATATTTCAGACTCAGTCGTGCCACGTATAAAGAGATGAGGAGCTTATGTTGTGAAGGCTTGAATCACCGAGAATGTCCAGAATTGTCCACACACACAGAGTAGAATCCAGCAGAAATGGAAAATGTGAATAGCCAAAGTGTTTGGAGTTCAATAATCACCAGAGCTGTTGGTGACTGGAGAATTCCAAATCAGACCTTTGGAAGAAGTAATTGATTCGAATCAGCCTTATAGATTAGTTTGTCCTGCATATTTTAACAAAGGAAACAGTTCAACATTTAGATGCAATCAGCATCCATCTAAAGGTTCACCTGATTGAAATGTCGATGGGCCTTGACAGGGTGGATGTGGAGGGGATATTTCCTCTGTTGGGAGAATCTAGAACAAAGGTCAATGTTTAAAAATGAGGGGTCACTAATTCAAAGCAGAGATGAGGAGAATTCTTTTCTCTGAGGGTCGTGAGTCTGGAACTCTCTTCCTCAAAAGGCAATGGGGGCAGAGTCTTTGAATATTCTTAAGTCAGAACTAGATAGATTCTTGACTAACAAGGGGGTGAAAGATTATCAGCCGGAATCATAGAATCCCTATAGTTCAGAAGGAGGCCATTTGGCCCATCGAGTTTGCACTGACTCATATCCAGGCTTACCCCATAACCCTATATATTTACTGCGCTAATACCCCTAACCTATATATCTTGGGACACTGATTGACCTAACCTGCACATCTTTGGAGTGTGAGGGGAAACCGGAGCACCCGAGGAAACCCACGCAGACACAGGGAGAATGTGCTGGAGTCAAAGGCCCCATGCACTCACACAAAAAGCCAAAACTCAAAAATAGTGCATAACTCCCGGGAGAAGTGAGAGTGACAGGGAAAGGTTTAAAAAAAAACAGGGGGGAGTACAGGAAGAAGTTCAAAACAGAGTTCCCAGTAAGGGAAGAAGACAGAGAAAATAGGAGATGTGCCTCAGAATTTTTTAATGGTATGTAAGCGTGCCACGAAATATAAAAAGCAGGAAACAAGTACTCTAAGGTATGTTCAGTACCACTCCCAGTGCTTTTTCTTCAGAGGTTTGGTGTAGCTCTTACCCTTCATGGTGAGGCTGCAGTGGCTGACCAGGTGGCAAACCTTGGGAATCAAAGCAGAAATGTAGAAGAGGAGAGTTCAGAATGACTGTTGTGTTCAATGGTTTAATTTTTCAGTGTTTGATTATGTTAGTCTGTTCAATTATTTATGTTCACTGTACTTGATTGCTTCAGCCTGTTGGTGGACACCGCATGGAAGGTTCCAGAATCTGGGCTGTGAGCATGCACGTAGAAATCCTGTAATTGCTGAGATATTTTAAAGCACTGTAAATAAAACCTTATGTAGATGTAGAACTGCAGTCATCTCTGCATTGTGTTGAGTTAAATCCAATATATAAGATATACAGCAAATCAGTGAATACGTAACTGGGAAGGAATGGGAATTGGTTGGAAAAAGAGGCCCTTGAACACATCATTTGCAGTTTGCAATTTGTGCCAAATGACAGGATCAGGATGAGATGGGGTTTGGAAGGGTACCTTCCTGCCTAATGCACCATAATTTAAATGTTTTTGGCAATGTTGGATTCAATTACCTTAATCACAGCTGGCCCCATAATGCTGACCAACATCTCCTCCAGAGGACTTGGTTCATGTAGACAAGTTTTTCTCCTACTGGTTCTCTGCTCCTCCCTGTCATTGTGAGCCATTTTGTCCTGTGAGAGAGTGTGCCTTGAGGGTCTCCTGGTCCCCAATTGGAAATGTGGCATCTCTCCCAATTTTCACCTCTCTCACTAATTCCCCCAGGGCCATATTGGAAAGTCTGCGATCCATCTCCCTGCTCTTTTGCTCCATTTCCTATGCTTTACCTTCCAGAGACAGTTAAAACAACTCCTGCAGCATGAATGCAACTTCCCTTTAGGAGGGCAGGCTGCCTTTAAGAGCTCCAGGCATCTGCACATGGTTCCAGCCATCCTCACTGCTGGGCCCTCTCTTTGAGTGTGCTGAGTGTGTTCTGCACTGGGCCTTACACTGAAATCATTCTAATGAGACATAGAATCCCTGCAGTACAGAAGGAGGCCATTCGGCCATAGAGTCTGCATTGACCACAATCCCACCCAGGCCCTATTCCCATAACCCCATGCATTTACTCTAGCTAGTCCCCCTGACATTAAGGGGCAATTTAGTATGGCCAATTCACCCAACCCGCACATCTTTAGGAAAACAGGGCACCCGGAGGAAACCCATGCAATTGTGACCCATACTGGGAATTGAACCCGGATCCGTGGCACTGTGAGGCAGCAGAGCTCACCACTGTGCCACCGTGTTGAACTTTAAGGAGGCAGTACAAAGCATCAATGCTGCCTGCCTGAAAGGGACTGGGTGCAGGGTACTCACCGTGATTCCCCTGCCCCAAAAATGGTTGTTTCCAATCCCCCCATCCCCACCCTGTAAAATTTGCTCTTTTAGTTTCCTGCACTAGTTTTCAGATCCTTTCCTACAGCCAGCCTCAGGAAAAAAATTATTGCAATTCCACCTCGGCTCCCAAACAAAGCTAGCTCTGAGAAACAAGTCTTGCTTTATCTCGCCCTGCGCTCCTTCAACTCCGTCCGTGCCTGCAGGTAAAACCTGTTTCTGCAAACGGTCTTTAAACCTGAGCGGCGTTGGTGGGGGTCACCAGGCTGTCTGCTGAGCCGCTAGCACACTGCCCCTGCCCCATTGCCTCTGGCACCATTGTTTCGATAAAATTGAAACACAGTGCCATCTCAGCAGTAACCTGACCTTGCTGGAATGAATAGCTGCTGTTAACAGAAAAACCCTTTCAAGGAATTGTTCCCCAGCATCCCATTGCAAAGTGTTGTGCTACTGTGTGGAGCATATTTATTGCTCAGTTGGCAGCACTTAAATAGGCTCTTGTCACAATAGTATTGTTGCATATAATCGTTCACCTTTTGCGCAGATGAATCACCACATTCACCCCTTCCAAATGTAAATTCTGACTTGTATTCCCAATGTCTTTATCTGGGAGTTGCGACCTCTGGTTTAGGAACTAGTGCACAGATGGTGCTGCCAGAAACTATTTCCCCAAGCCCATTCCCAATATGAAGGAAGTCCAAAGGAAAATACATTGATGTTAACTGTCTAACGTCAAGCAGTGAGTTGGGCACGAGATTTATCCCATCTTGTCTTTGTCTAAAGGAGTTATGGGGATCGTGTGGGGTAAAAGACGTTGAAGTGTCCGATCAGCCATGATTGTATTAAATGATGGGCTGAATGGCCTACTCTGTTCCTATACTGCCTGGATTAGAGGGTATGAGCTATAAGGAGAGGCTGGACAAACTAGGGTCGTTTTTCTCTGGAGCGACGGAGGCTGAGGGGGGACCTGATAGAAGTCTATAATATTATGAGAGGCACAGGTAGGGTTGACGGTCAGAATCTTTTATCCCAGAGTTGAAATGTCTAATACTAGAGGGCATGCATTTAAGGTGAGAGGGGGAAGGTTCAAAGGAGATGTGAGGGGCAGGTATTTTACACAGAGAGTGGGAGGTGTCTGGAACACACCGCCAGGGGCGGTGGGGCAGGCTGATATGACAGGGGCATTTAAGGGGCTTTTAGATAAGCACACGAATATGCAAGGAATAGAGGGATATGGACCAAGGGCGGGCAGAAGGAATTAGTTTAATTCGGCCAACATCATGGGCCGAAGGGCCTGTTTCTATGTTGTACTGTTCTATGTCTGAGATGCTGCTGCTGAGTTGACTACAGAGAACAAAGCAAAGTACAGCACAGGATCAGGCCCTTCGGCCCTCCAAGCCTGCACCGATCATGATGCCTGCCTAAACTAAAACTGTATGCACTTATGGAATCCATATCCTTCCGTTCCCATCCTATTCATGCATTCGTCTAATTGCCCCTTAAATGCCGCTATTGTACCTGCTCCCACCATCTCCCCGGGCAGCATGTTCCAGACATTCACCACCCTCTGTGTAAAAAAACTTGCCTTCGCAAATCTCCTCTACACTTTTCCCCAGATACCTTAAACCTGTGCCAGTTATCCGCCAGAGAATATCTCAGTTGAAAAAAAAATACTTTTAAACAAGGACAAAGAGGTGATTTCCCCCTTCCTCTGTTATTCCTGCTTCCCAACCAGAGCAGGATCTCTGTGATTGGAGTAGGTTTGGTGGCTTCAGTTGACACACGACAAATTAGATGAACTTTCCTGTGCTTCTTAACTAACTTAACTAACCATTTTTGTGTTTCAACTTCAGTTGTTTTGCTGGATTCTAAAGAGTCACAAGCTGAACTGGGATGGACTGCTCACCCATCAGACGGAGTAAGTATGAATTTCTTCCTTGACGTTTGCTGGTCAGATGATCTTCACATCGCAATTTGTTTAAAGCCAAAATTTCCAGAACCCACTGTCACCACCATCAACCTTGGGGAAACAAATGGATTTGAACTGATTATTGGAGACTCAGTTTCTACGTCTCGTGTGGCATGGTGCCACAGGGGAGGGGGCTAGCATGCATAGCTCCGGAGAGAACCACCTTTGGGATTTGCCCTACACCCCCACTCCTGCTGAATTCATCTGGTTCCTGCCCACCAGATTAACATCTTTAAATTTCCATTTAAATATGCTTATTCAATCTCAAACCGGATTCTCCCTGCTTCCAGGAGTAACTGACTCTGGGACACAACAAGAACCTGCAAAAGGAGACCAGGCATGAAGGCCTGGTGAAGTCTCCAGGTCAGGGAAATGGATGGGTAGTGTGCTGGCATTGTCCCCTGCAGTGCCTACCAGGTTGGCACTGCAGGGGGTAGTGCCAAGGCACAACCAGGTTGGCACTGACAGGCTGCATTGCCAGGTGCTAGGGAGCAGTGCCAGGGTGCCATTGCCAACAGTGCCAAAAGTGGCAGGACTTAAGCGGGGCATGGGTGGTCTCCTGAAAGGGGGAAGGAATGGGGGGCTCCTGAAGGGGGGAGGGGATGGGGGGGGGCTCCTGAAGGGGGGAGAGCATGGGGGCTCCTGAAGGGGGCAGGGCATGGGGGGCTCCTGAAGTGGGAGATCTTTGGTGACCCCATAGCAAGGTGTCTCTCACTTATGAGGAGTGGGCTGAAGTCTGATGTCAAGGGCTCCCCGATCTCTGAGGAACCAGCTTTGTTGGTGTCGTTAGGCTCCCACTCCAAAAAACATTCGAAGGAGCAATCTTACTGGTCAATTGGTGTGGGACGGAATCACTTGCCTCAATGGCCAGGGCAGTGATTGGCTGGGGAGGGTATCGGGACGGCAATCGGTCATGGAGGCCAGTGACTGGGGGAGAGGGGGATGTTTGGGGAGGAGGGTGGGGGGGCTGACGGGATAATATCCAGGACGGGTGGGGGGTAATATCTGGGGAGGGGGATGGGGGAGTGACAGATTTCTCAGTGCTCTGTGTACACTTGTATGCAGAACACTAAGAGAGCGAGGTGCATGCGCAGTAGCGCACCTCACAGTCAGCATTCGGCTTTCCGGTGAGAATAGACTGTCCACTCCCGTGACTGGCATAAATCGCACTTTGCCTCTTTTTGGCACAAGGTATCATACGATTGCATCTGAATGCGTGCCCAAAAAACTGGGTGCAATTCTCTCCCGTTTTCATGCTCGTTCGGCATTTGAATCTTTTTGGTAAGATCGCCACCTTCGGGTGGGAGATCTGTGTGAATCCCCCCAGGCTTCAAATCATTTCTAAGGCCAAAACTCTCCCACCTAGCCTGCAGCTGGGATTCTCCAGCCCCGCTGCAGTGAATGGAGATTTGGCTGAGCGCCAAATTCTCCATTCACACAGCAGCGGGGCGAACGGCATCAGCGAATTCTGGCCTAAGTGCGAATGAATTGCAAACTGAATCGCACCAACCATCCCAGCGGGAATCTCACCAGTTTTCCCTACTGGGAATAACACGGAGAAGTTTTTTGGGAGAATTCTGATCTATCAGGAGGCCTGTGGCTCCTATCTTCTTGTCCTGCTGTGTCAGTCTGGTTAAGAGTATCATGCCGTATAACGGTTTTAAATCCTGCTCGCCTAACAGTGCAGAGATATATTGAGTGTTGTGTCTCGTGGTATCCTGAAATTCAAAATAACCACACTTTCAGACACAAATACCAGAACTTCACCAAATGTATTTTACAGATCACAATGTGTGTGCGTGCGTGCTCGAATTTACTGCAGTTTCTAGTTATGTTTGAATTTTTGCCAAGTAATGATTTGAGGAATGAGTGTCTGTGAGCGTCGGTGCGCTTATGTTTCTGTATTTCTGTGTGAGAGAGTTTCCAAGTGTGTGCATGTGTTTGTGTGTGTGTGTGAGCGTGTGTGTTTTTCAATGTGTTTCTGTGTGTGTCTGTATTTGTGTGTGTGCTTGTGTGTGCACATGTGTGTGCGCAAGTGTGTGAATGTGTGTCTGTGGGTGAGTGAATGTATGTGACTGTGAGTGTGTGTATGAGTGTATGAGGTTCATTTGTGTTGCTAAATCTACAGCAATCAAAATGGTAATTTGATCATGTCTACTCCCTGACGACAGCAGGACAGGTAGATAAGATGGTTTCGAGAGCATGTGGGGTACTTGCCTTTATTAGCCGAGACATTGAATATAAGAGCAGGGAGGTTATGATGGAGCTGTATAAAACACTGGTTAAGCCACAGCTAGAGCACTGTGTGCAGTTCTGGTCACCATACTATAGGAAGGATGTGATTGCGCTAGAAAGGGTGCAGAGGAGATTCACCAGGATGTTGCTGGGCTGGAGCATTTCAGCTATGAAGAGAGGCTGGTTAGGTTGGGGTTGTTTCCTTGGAGCAGAGAAGGCTGAGGGGGAACCTGATTGAGATGTACAAAATTATCAGGGACATAGATTGTGTGGATAGGAAGGAAATGTTCCCCTCAGTAGAAGGGACAATATCCAGGGACATAGACTTCAGATAAGGGGCAGGAGATTTAGAAGAGATTTGAGGAAAGACGTTTTCACCTCGAGGATGGTGGGAATTTGAACTTTCTGCCTAAAAGGGCGGTGGAGGCGGGAACCCTCACAATATTTAAGAAGCATTTAGATGAGCACTGGAAATGCCATAGCATACACAGCAATAGACCAAGTGCTTGAAAATGGGATTAGAATAGATAGGTGTTAGATGGCTAGTGTAGATGGACCGAAGGGTCTCTTTCTTTGCTATAAAACTCCACGGGTGGGATTTTCCAGCCGCATTCGTCCTGAAACTGGAAAATCCCACCCGAAGTCAACGGACCTTTGCATGATCCGCCCATGCCCGCTACGATTCGCGCGCCGGGCAGGATGGGAAAATTCACCCCAACGACTCTTAAGTACTGATACCAGTTTACAGATTTTGAGGATTCACATTCAGACAAATCTAAGCAGTCCTACATTAAAACAATAGTCTTCTAACTTATTCCTTTTTTAAGATGAATTAATTCTTTTGCTGAGCAAGTGCTGCAGCAAATTTTGGATGCTCACAGCAGCATCCTTTCGAATATTATGTTTTGTTATGTGCGGCCTATTCATTTAAGTGCATGGGCCCCTTCAGATTTTTTGCACGGCTGTGCATGTGAGGTCACTTAGAGATGTCGATTTGAGCTTGGCCTGTGTTGACCCTCGGCGTCAGTATTGAGCACTCCCGGGTCAGAATTAACCTGGTTGTTTAACAAATAAAGCGTCTCCGACTTTGCCTCAAATGAGATGCCGCAGTTCAGCTTCAGGACTCCTGTATTTGACAGGTTTTATTTTCCCACAACAATCACCTTGCATCCTCTCTGAATGAGCTTGATAAATTAGGGTCCATGTTGTATTTCATTCAAGGCCTTCTGCTTAAAACACCCTGAAGGTACATAATTACCTCTTGAGCAATGCCTTCACGGTACATTCCTGTGGTACTTTCAGGACAATCATTACCTATCACCATTATTCATTTGCTTTAGAGTTTACTCTTCTATTGATTTTGAGATCATTAAAGATGTCCGAAGATGAGACCATTGCTTACTCAGTTATCGTATTTGATTAAATGGTTCTCTGCTGGATTATAAAGACATTAGTCCTGCTGATACTGAGATGGAACGGCGGTGACTTAATATCTTTTTACAGCGGGATCCACAAAGAACATCAGAATGGTGTGTGGCAAACCAATTGTTCTTAAGCCTGGGTTTGTGAAAGCATCGTAGTCACGTGTTTCTCAGTAGAATTTAATGGAATTTTAACTTTCCTTAGATTTTAAGGTGTTCGGGTGACCTCGGTCACCTTGCTGCCTTTTGGTTCTGAGTTCTAAGCTTGGGGATCCTCAGACAATCTCACTTCCCCATTGAATGGGATCCTTTGCTTAATTCACCTGCCTACAGGTGTTGCTCCAGTGCTCCCCCTCTCCCAACCCATCACACACCCCAAGGCAGGTTCCTGCTTCAACCTGTGAATGGAACCACTGCTTCTTTTGACCTTTCAATTCAGCAAGGTGCCCGTTTGCTGTCATTGAACACTGAGTCCCTCACTGTCTGTACTGTAAAGAAATAGATATTTTTTTCTATTATTATGGTGGCACGGTGGCACAGTGGTTAGCACTGCTGCCTCACAGCGCCAGGGACCCAGGTTCAAATCCCAGCTTGGGTCGCTGTCTGTGTGGAGTTTGCATGTTCTCCCCGTGTCTGTGTGCGTTTCCACCGGGTGCTCCGGTTTCCTCCCACAGTCCAAAGATGTGTGGGTTAGGTGGATTGGTCATGCTAAGTTTCCCCTTAGTGTCAGGGGGACTAGCTAGGGTAAATGTTACGGGAATAGGGCTTGGGTGGGATTATGGAAGGTGCAGACTCGATGGGCCGAACGGCCTCCTTCTGCACTGTAGGGATTCTATGATAAGCATGAAAGGGTGGAAAAATATTTAAATGTGACAGACTGTGCTAATTACAGACTTGTTGCAATATTTGTTTATGCTCAAATTATAAATTCCATTCCATTATTTTTCTCAGTGGAATAACTAAATTGTATGTTTGTGTGATTTGAATACAGACCAAGTGATTAATTTGAGTTGGTTTTAAATTTTAAGATTTAAAGGAAAGTTTTTAATTTTTTTTACTTCAGATGCTTATGGAGATAAGATACAAGTATCTTTCCACATTTTAATCTGGGTCAATTTTATTACATGGAAAGTGACTTGAATTTTGAAAGAGGGAGCCATAGGTACACAACCAGGAACCAATTACAATGGTACGGTGGCACAGTGGTTAGCACTGCTGCCTCACAGCGCCAGGGACCTGGGTTCAATTCCAGTCTCGGTAACTGTCTGTGTGGAGTTTGCACTTTCTTCCTGTGTGGGTTTCCTCCGGGAGCTCCGGTTTCCTCCCACAGTCCAAATATGTGCAGATTAGGTTGATTGGCTATGATAAATTGGCCCTTAGTGTCAGGGGGATTAGCAGGGTAGATACGTGTAGTTACGGGGCTAGGGCCTGGGTGGGGTTGTTGTTGGTGCAGACTTGATGGGCCGAATGGCCTTCTTCTGCACGGTAAGGATTCAATGAAAATACTGAATTCTGTAGAAATCTGTCGGAAGCATTCAAACACCATTGCGGTAATTTAGGAGACCATCATCCTGTACTTTCAGATCCTTGGCGTCTCTCTCTCTCCCCAGACTCTGGGAATCCACCAATGAGCCAAGTGAGATTCCACCAGGAGCTCTGCCAAGCCCTAGGTTCCCCTGCTACAGGGATGCCAGACCAAAGGACCCTCCCTCCAGATGGTGCCGCATTCTAGTCTCATCCATCCAGTGCAGCTGAAGCAGAGAGTCACTCCACACTGCAGCTAAACCCCTCCCCTCCCCCATTCGGCAAAATGGCTGCCTCCGACTGTGCATGTTGTGAAACCAACTGTCTTCCCTCAGCTTTACAGATGATAATACATAGTTACAAGAGAAAAATAAATGTAAAGAACCATTGATTTACAGTTTTCACAGGTTTCAATGTCTTATAAAAAACGAATTCCACAGGTCTGCCCATCCTCTGAGAATATGTGAATTTCTTAAAAGGAATGTGGTCTAAAATGATCAAATCCTTACTTCAGGTACATTTGACGATTTTCTCAATCTGTAACAGGAATAGCTCAATGTTACCTCACAATAGCCCCTGTGATGTATGTTACTGTATCCATTTATTGACATTTAAAACAGGGAAATAAATGTTTCTTTCTCTTGGTGGAACTGTTGAATCCTTGGAGATCCCACATGGTGCAGTATATACCTCTGTGTCTCAGTGTCTCCAGACCCTATCATCCTAACCCATGGAACACTTGAAAAAACAACACCATGTGCTGTTAGCTAGTCAAGATATTAAAGATCCAAAACCTGCAGATATCCCAGTCCAGATATTAACTTGTTACAGATGCTAACATAATCTTGCTGCTTTCTAATGGCAACCTGAAATTGGTGAGTGCATGAAAATCCCCAAAGTTCCCTCACTAAACAATAATAAAAATATTGCACTATTGCTTCTGACAGGTAACTTATGAAGCACTTTCTACTCTGTCAATTTCACTAACAAACAAAAGCTTAACTCTCAATCAGCCTGAGTCTATTTTTACTGAACATTAGACTTTGCAACAGTTAACCAGCTTTTGTTTTGTTGAGAAGTGCACAGTATGTGGATCTGTTGCTTCTGTCTGCAAAGGACAGGGCCGTGTGTGTGAATATATGTAGTTTCTTGCATGTGTATGTGAGCCACGCTGCGAGCCCGACAGATAATCTTAAATTAGTTTTCAGTGTAGTTCTTAGCACAATCAGGATTGTTTAGCAGGTATTGCCCAATCACGGAGTCACGTCAAATGATAGACACTATGGCCGGAATTCTCCGCCGTTCACACCAGCAGGGTTCTTTGGTTGCGCTGGCAGCACACCCCACCCATGGGTTTCCCAGCAGTGGGCGTGGCCTCAATGGGCAATTCCATTGACAGTGGCAGGACAAGAGAATCCCACCACCACCAACAAATGGCCAGCTGCCTCCTGCCACCTAGAAACATGCGGCTGGGAGGTTGGAGAATCTGGCCCAATGTTTTCAGTGGTACAGTGGTTAGCACTGCTGCCTCACAACGCCAGGGACCCGGGTTCAATTCCCAGCTTGGGTCACTGTCTGTGTGGAGTTAGCACATTCTCCCCATGTCTTCCACAGTTTCCTCCCACAGTCCAAAGATGTGCAGATTAGATGGATTGGCCATGTTAAATTGCTCCTGAATGTCAGACGGACTAGCTAGGATAAATGCATAGGGTTATGAGGATAGGGCCTGGGTGGGATTGTGGTCGGTGCAGACTTGATGGGCCGAATGGCCTCCTTCTGAACTGTAGGATTCTATGATTCTACCAGTTTTGCAAACATGGATTGATTGGACATGGTCAACAGTTTGCCTGGTACCGATAACCAAAGGTCCATGTTTGTTATGACCTGTTAGCCTTTGGGACGTAAACTGATTTTACTAAGAATTACACTGTAAACCAATGTTAGATTTGTCAGTACTGAGTGGCTCACTTATGCGTGCTAGAAGCCTCACATATCCACACACAGGACCTTGCCCTTGGCAGACAAAAGGAACATGCCCACATATTGTACATTTCTCAGTTAAAGAAAATCTTAGGCAACAGTCATTTCCTGGTTCATTCCCCAAGGCAATGCCATGACCAATCAGAGCCAATCTGGCCAATTTGATCTTTGAACAAAGCTGGCCAGTTAACTATTCCATGCTGTATTCTCCATGGCAGTGCTCCACCAATCAGAGTCCACTTGCCAACCATGCTGTACAAACTGTTGTTTCCCCATTAAGTTGGAAATTTCTAGTGAGCAGTCCTGATGAGTGCAAGATGAAAAGCTTTGACAGTATGTCTCTTTTTTTTCAGCAATGCTCAATCTCTGTACCATCAAATCAGTATTGTTGCATAATCTTTCGCTGTGTTTGGGAAACCTCATTTAAAATACTGGACTGAGAATGAGTAGCTTCAAGAGGATTGCAAACTGCTGCCATGTAATAATTAATTTTCAGAGCTTCAGTTGTAATTTACAAAAAAGACTTGCAGTTGCATTATCGACACAGTGAACCAGCAAAGTGCTTCAAAAGATGGGAATGGATACCAGGTAGTGGGTGGGAAAGGTTTAGTGGAGTTACCCAAAGTCCTATTGCAAAGGCAAGCTTTTGAAAGTGGCCAGTTTTGGGAAGGCAATTGTAGAGTACAGGGTCAAGAAGGCAGAGCTAATTTTGTGTTGGTGTTGCACAAACAGACTTTGTATAGATTATTTAAAGGTATCCAGGGGTGGCACGGTGGCACAGTGGTTAGCGCTGCTGCCTCACAGTACCACGGACCCTGGTTTGATTCCCGGCTTGGGTCACTGTCTGCGAAGTTTGCACGTTCTCCTTGTGTCTGCGTGAGTTTCTTCCGGGTGCTCCGGTTATCCTCCCACACTCCAAAGATGTGCAGGTTGCGTGGATTGGCCATGCTAAATTGCCCCTTAGTGTCCAATGGCCTCCTTCTACACAGTAAGAAGTCTAACAACACCAGGTTAAAGTCCGACAGGTTTATTTGGTAGCAAAAGCCACTAGCTTTCGGAACAGGCTGTTCCTTCGTCAGGTGGGTGGGAGTTCTGATCACAAACAGGGCACAAAGACACAAACTCAATTTACATGAATAATGATTGGAATGTGAGTCTTTACAGCTAATCAAGCCTTGAAGGTACAGACAATGTGAGTGGAGGGAGCATTAAGCACAGGTTAAAGAGATGTGTATTGTCTCCAGAGGGATAATTTAGCATGGCCATTGCACCTAACCAGCACGTCTTTTGGACTGTGGGAGGAAACCGGAGGAAACCCGGAGGAAACTCACGCAAACACGGGGAGTGTGTGCAGACTCCTCACAGACAGTGACCCGAGCTGGGAATTGAACCCGGGTTCCTGACTATTGTTGGATAATACTTCATTTGAACATGCCTTTGCCCCATACCAAG
Organism: Mustelus asterias; assembly: GCF_964213995.1. Lineage (NCBI taxonomy): Eukaryota > Metazoa > Chordata > Chondrichthyes > Carcharhiniformes > Triakidae > Mustelus > Mustelus asterias. Next base: position 39,163,344 of record NC_135821.1, read on the forward strand.
GTGCAGCGTGGGCCAATATCACACTGTTAGCACTCAGCATCTTCATGGAGATAAACGGAGTCTACAAAAGCAGCCAACTCCCCGTTGTGTAAAACTTGATTATCCTTGTGAAGAATGATAGGTGACAAGAAAATTATAGCATTATGTCTCTGTGTGAAAAAATTTGAAAAGAAAATAATTGCCAGAAACATTTATGACTGTATATACAATGAATAAAATATTTGGATAAAAGGGGAGGGGACAGTCATTGGATACGCAGTCATGTTGCTATGTTTATTCTATAACCCACCTGTATTTGGAAATTTGAGACTGGGAGAGATGGTGGTGTCGTGGTATTGTCACTGGACTAGTAATCCAGAGCTTCAGTTGTAATTTACAAAAAAGACTTGCAGTTGCATTATCTACACAGTGAACCAGCAAAGTGCTTCAAAAGATGGGAATGGATACCAGGTAGTGGGTGGGAAAGGTTTAGTGGAGTTACCCAAAGTCCTATTGCAAAGGCAAGCTTTTGAAAGTGGCCAGTTTTGGGAAGGCAATTGTAGAGTGCAGGGTCAAGAAGGCAGAGCTAATTTTGTGTTGGTGTTGCACAAACAGACTTTGTATAGATTATTTAAAGGTCCTGGTTTCAAATCCCGCCACTGCAGATGGTGAAATTTGTATTCAATACTTCTCTGGAATTAAAAGTCTAATGATGAGTATGAAACCAGTGTCAATTGTTGTTTAAAATAAAACCCCACCTAGTTTACTAATGTCCCTTAGAGAAGAAAGTCTGGTTTGGCCTACATATGACTCCAATCCACCGCAATGTCTTGGACTCTTCACTACCCTCAAGGGCACTGAGGAATGGATGATAAATGCTAGTCCAACCAGTGAGACCCACATCCCATGAACAAATTTTTAAAATGTTTATCAGGTCTTGTCCCAGTTATCCACTTCCAGTTATAAAAACATATGATGGAATATGTGGAGGCCATTCAGCACTTTCAAAAGCTTTCATTCAATTAGATCATGGTTGATCTAATGGATAACAAAGAACACAGGAACAGGCCCTTCAGCCCTCCAAGCCTGCGCCAATCACATTGACCGATCTAGGCCAACTGCTTATATCCCTCTATTCCCCGTTTGTACATATGCCTATCAAGATAAGTCTTAAATGTGGCTCATGTAATTGCCTCAGCCACCTCGCTTGCCAGTGCATTCCAGGCCCCCACCACCCTCTGTGTAAAAACCTTCCCCTGCACATCTCCACTGAACCTTTCCCCCCTTATCTTGAACTTGTGGCCCCTTGTAATTGTCATTTCTGCCCGAGGAGAAAGCTTCCAACTGATTGCTCTATCTATACCTCTCATAATTTTATAAATTTCTATCAGGTCGCCTCTCAGCCTCTGTCTTTCTAGGTAGAACAATCCCAGTTTATTCAATCTCTCCTCATAGCTAATATGTGGAAGTTAGGTCACAAACAATTGTGACAATTAAAGTTCCATTATGCGAAATGAGCAATTTTTCTAATCCTTCATTTGCATACCTATCCACCAATCATAGCATAGCCTTTTGACCCTTCTCATCCAATAGAAAACTGTCTCCTGCCAATCCTTCATTAGCGTAATATGCCCCATACCTTGCTATTTGGTTATTTTCATAATAACTTGGTCTTTGTTTCTATCCTGTGTCCTAGTCTTGGAACGCGGTGTTTATGGAATAAGGTTTTTGCATTTAGTTGCGTATCTTGAGTACGTAAGCATTGGTCTTACTGACAGCATTACTGAAGATCCCACTGAAGGCCTTGTTTGGCTAATAATTCTTTTCCATCACTTGATAGAGTTTTTTGACAGTTATGGAAGTTTAATTTTCACAATTGTTTGTAACCTAACTTCCACAGATACCTACCCATTTGGTTACCTACCCATTTTGGCTGCCAGTCCTTAATACCTTTGCCTGACAAAACACCATTGATCTCCATTTTGATATTTTGAATTGACTGAGTTGCCCGCAGCTTCTCTGCGAAGGGTCCTCTGTGTGAAGACTGGCTTTCGAACATCTTTAGGCCTTGTTCTAATTTCCAGGTTCAGTCCCCTCGTTCTGGACTGCTCCAGCTATCTATCCCAGTTTCTCTCTCTCTCCTTCTATGACTGCCATTTCATAGAAATCATAGAAACCCTACAGTGCAGAAGGAGGCCATTCGGCCCATCGAGTCTGCACCGACCACAATCCCACCCAGGCCCTACCCCCACATATTTTACCCGCTAATCCCGCTAACCTATGCATCTCAGGACTCTAAAGGGCAATTTTTAACCTGGCCAATCAACCTAACCCGCACATCTTGGACTGTGGGAGGAAACCGGAGCACCCGGAGGAAACCCACGCAGACACGAGGAGAATGTGCAAACTCCACACAGACAGTGACCCGAGCTGGGAATCGAACCCGGGACCCTGGAGCTGTGAAACAGCAGTGCTAACCACTGTGCTACCGTGCCGCTTACCATTTAAATTACCTCTTAAATCCTGGCCACGAATCTCGCTTTGAACTGGAGCAAAATGACGCTGGGCTATGAGGAATGAGAGAGAGGAATTAGATATAGCTCTGGGGGCTAAAGGGACCAAGGAATATGGGGGGAATTGGGCGGGGGGGGGGGAAAGGATGTTGAATTTGATGATCAGCCATGATCAAAATCAATGGTGGAGCAGGCTCGAAGGGCTGAATGGCCTACTCCTGCTTCTAGTTTCTGTTGAGGTGAAATGCTGATTCCATACAATCTTGTTTTGAGGTTTGTAAACTTTGTTTTTTTCTCTCTCTTCAGTGGGAGGAGATCAGCGGAGTGGATGAAAACTATAAACCAATTCGCACTTATCAGGTCTGTAATGTCATGTCTCCCAATCAAAACAACTGGCTTCAGACCGGTTGGATTCCCCGGCGGAATGGACAGAGGATCTTCATTGAGCTGAAGTTCACATTACGAGATTGCAACAGCATCCCGGGCGTGGTCGGAACATGCAAGGAGACTTTCAATCTCTACTACATTGAGTCAGACAACGACCTGGGCAGAAACATTGAGGAAAGCCGCTATGTGAAAATTGACACAATAGCAGCGGACGAAAGCTTCACGCAAGGGGATCTTGGCGAGCGCAAAATGAAACTTAATACGGAGGTTCGAGAAATTGAGCACCTGCGCAGGAAAGGATTTCATCTCGGCTTCCAGGACGTGGGGGCTTGCGTAGCCCTTGTTTCAGTGAGAGTTTACTACAAAACGTGCCTCTCCACGGTGCAAAGCTTGGCTGTCTTTCCGGACACTGTGGCGGAAGCTGCCTTCTCGACCCTGGTGGAAGTGCGAGGATCCTGTGTTAACGATTCCGAAGCAGAAATGGACAACCCCCCCAGGATGCACTGCAGTGCAGAGGGTGACTGGTTGGTACCGATTGGGAAATGTACTTGCAGCGCTGGGTACGAGGAGAAAGATGGCAGGTGTGAAGGTAAGCACTTTGTTGCAGAATGTTTCCTTTTTGGTTCATGGGAGCTTTGAGTTAGTAAGGCAGGAAGACAACCATTGGAATCGGCATTGATTAGGTCATTGGTATTGCCAGGAGCTACAATGTGTCTTTAAAAATGAACAAGTATTGAGATTTTCCAAATGCAGGCAAAGATGCATTTATCACCTTTCCCCAGTGACCATGAGGGGGTAATGGCTGGCTTCTTGAACTATTGCTTTCTTAAAGTGATGGGTCTCTCACAATGTTGTTAGCTGGGTATTTTCAGGCTTTCAATTCGGTGGTGATGACAGAATGAGCCAATTTTCCCAAGTCAGGGAAATAACGAACTGGGAGATGGTCTTGTGAGGTTGCTGTTTGCTCTTTCTTGTGGTGGTACTGGCTGTGCCGGCTAAGTGAGTTGATTGCTTCACTGCATGTTGTGGCCAGAGTGAGTGATGGATAACGGGTGTTTGAACCTCTCAGTTGCTGTGAAGGAGACACGAGTTCTGCTTCTTCATAAAATACTTTTATTTCTTTGATCCAACTCAACACACAATTCTCCACCAACAAATAGTGCCACCTGTGGCCCCTTTATATATCAGTGACTTCTATTGAATAATTGACATCAAATTAGGACTTAATTGGAAGGTCTGTTAACCCATTTCTAACAAAAGGTTCCATGGTTTCTCCTTGGTAATGTCACTCTTCCTGAATAGTGTTGCAGTGGCGGCCATTGTTTAAGTGGTGAGTAATGCATCACACTGCTGACTGGATTCTTGTAGATGGCAGAAAGGTTTTGTGGTGAGCTACTTCCCTCATACGCGGCGTCTGCCCTGATCCTATTGCTCTAGCGATATTGGTATCATTGATCTGGCTGCTCCACCAAGCTTCTGGCTAGTGATGAATGCCGACGGTAGGGTACTCAGCCTACCGTGATCATTATGTGGTACTTGAGAATGAATGTCACCTGTCAGCCCAAGCCTAGTTGATGTTCAGGACGTGCTATGGGCTGGTCGGAGCGTCTCCTTTATTGGAGAAACGGAAATAAAGGCTGTCAAAATTTCAGCAGAAGGCTTGTGACTGGGCCATGAATAAAGCAGCTTGGGCCAAGGATATTTCTTGTAGTAATGACCTTACGATGTGCTAATTGACCTCCCACAGTCTCAACCATCTTCCCTGTGTGTGCATGACTCCAGCTGAAAACGTTTGTTTTCTCCTTTTGACCTCAATTAACCTCTGGGTTGCTGGTGTTTTGATCTCTGGCTCCAGACCAGGACAAAAATCCGAAGATGAATGTTTTCAACAGAATCCTAACTAAATATTAATAACCAGATAATTGGTGAGTGGTTATTGTTTAATGGCACTCTTTAGTATTTATTCATTTGGATAATGATTAAGGGGAAGGCGATACATCAGTTGACCTCATTAATGTTATTAGAAGAAAGTGCTCCCATTGCTGAACTATATCGAATTGAATCTCGGTTATTTTGACCCAGGTTCTTCACCAAGGCAAAGTTTATCTTTTTCCATTGCACATAGTTGTGTAGCTAATTGGAGTCTATAATAACATTGCTGCAACTCATTTCCTTTCTGACTGCTAAGCTACAGATGGACTTCACATTGTATTAATGATGGATGGCAAGCACATAAATTGCCTGGATATAAGGGAACAAAGTAATGAGTATGGTGAAATTTTGTTGAATTATAATTTCCCATAATGTTGCTTGGAGACTAATGCTTTAAAGTGCTTGATGTATTCTCTGTGAGCTTGTAAATAGATTGATAGCTTTTAAAAATTGATTTAAATTTTAGATTTCTCTCCCATTTTAGGTCACCAATTATTGCTGCATCCTCCAACCATTAGGAAGGCTTCCAGATCCCAAATTGTCGTACAAGTGTTGAATATGTATGAGGTTGTTCAGCCATTTTAACAGATGCTAACCTCATTAAAACAAAAGAAATTCTAACTCTGATTTTTCTCAGAATTCTTCTTCTGGGTAATTTGACCCAAAGATAGCACGGTGGTTAGCACTGCTGCTTCACAGTTCCAGGGACCTGGGTTCGATTCCCGGCTTGGGTCAATGTCTGTGTGGAGTTTGCACATTCTCCTCGTGTCTGCGTGGGTTTCCTCCGGGTGCTCCGGTTTCCTCCCACAGTCCAAAGATGTGCGGGTTAGGTTGATTGGCCATGCTAAAATTGCCCCTTAGTGTACTGAGATGTGTAGGTTCGAGGGATTAGCAGGTTAATATGTGGGGGTAGGGCCTGGGTGGGATTGTGGTCGGTGCAGACTCGATGGGTCAAATGGCCTCTTTCTGCACTGTAGGGTTTCTATGATTTCTATGATAAAGGACAACAGTGTACTTTTGTACGATCTCCCCACTCACTAGCCCCCCCCCGGAGAGGAGTCTCGTTCCTGCTCTTATTAATGTCACAAGTAGGCTTACATTAACACTGCAATGAAGCTACTGTGAAAACCCTTGAGTCACCACATTCCGGCGCCTGTTCGGGTACACTGAGGGAAAATTTAACATGGCCAGTCCACCTAACCTGCATATCTTTGGACTGTGGAAGGAGACCGGAGCACCCGGAGGAAACCCACGCAGACATGGGAGAATGTGCAGACTCTGCGCATGCAGTCACCGAAGCTGGGAATTGAACCCGGGTCCCTGGTGCAGTGAGGCAGCAGTGCTAACCACTGTGCTACCACGCCCCTGCCCTGTCTAGGAAAGTCCCTAGGTCCTGCGCTACTGAGTGTCAAACATTCGCAGATTATTTACTTGTGCTAAGTTGAGGGCTGATCTAAATTGAGATCCTTTAGATGATTTGAAGTGATTTTGGCGCAGGTACAAAGTGTTTCTTCTTGCCATAGAATCCCTACCATACAGAAGGAGGCCATGTGGCCCATCGTGTCCACACCTACTCTCTGACAAACCCACACCCTTGCCCTATCCCTGTAACCCCATGTATTTACTTCACTAATTTCCTTAAACCACACATCCTGGGACACTAAGCAGCAATTTAGCACGGCCAATCCAGCTAACCTGCACATCTTTAGACTGTGGGAGGAAACTGGAGCACCCGGAGGAAACCCATGCAGACACTGGGAGAACGTGCAAGCTCCCCACAGACAGTGACCCGAGGCTGGAATTGAACCTGGGTCCCTGGCGTTGTGAGGCAGCAGCGCTAACCACTGTGCCACCATGCCGCCCAGGTCATAAGAGTTGTCAGGTCTCAAGGGTTGTCTCTTGTGGGACAACCCAGAAAAGGAGAGCACAATCTTAAAATTCGACCTTCGTCAAACCATGGAAACACTTTTTCCACATAAAGGATAAAACGAATCAGGAAGCAATCTTTCTCTAAAAGGCTTTGAAGGCTGAGTCAATTTAGGCCTCTCAAGATGGAGATCGATAGAACTTTACTGGTAACAGTATCAAGGGATAAAAATGAAAAGTACTGGAATGACTCACCAGGTCTGGCAGTATCTCGGCGGACTATTCCCATTGAAAGCCAGTGAACTTTTGCTGGGCTGCCATGTTAAATCTCATCCACTATAATCCCGCCAACGTTTCGAGCGCAATATGACTTCTCCAGAGATGTATTGGACTCAAAATTTTGGCCAGGATTTTTCTGCTCCCATTATTTTTGGGGTGGGTTTGGTGACAGGAGTGGAAAATCCCACGAGAAATTCAAATCAGAACATTCACATTCTTCCCGTGTCTTCGTGGGTTTCCTCTGGGTGCTCCAGTTTCCTCCCACAGTTCAAAGACGTGTGGGTTAGGTTGATTGGCCATGATAAATTGCCCCTTAATGTTAGGGGGATTAGCAGGGTAAATATGTGGGGCTACGCGGATAGGACAGGACCTGGGTGGGATTGTGGCCGGTGCAGGCTTGATGGGCCAAAAGGCCTCCTTCTGCACTGTGGATTCTATGATTCTATGATGATTCTATGTAAAAGTGTGACAAGCCCCTACTCCCCCCACCAGTGATGTAATCAGACATCATGTCCATACATTAACATCTCAATATCAGGCCTCTACGCATGAATCCTCCCACCTCGACTCCAGTAACAAAGTCCATTCAAGTCGACGTGAGGACAGACTGGTGTAAATTGTGACTCATCTCCCAAGGTGCGCACCTGGCAAGCGGACCTCCCAGAGGGGCTCAGCTTGGTGCCTCGTTCAGAGTGGGGAGAGGATCATGCCCGGGCCTTTAAAAGTAGCACACCAATTTTCCAAAGACAAAGCTGGGGTGGTCGCCATCAGAGCCGGCAGCTCCAATGCTGCATTTCCTGCCGCTGTCAGCCTTTGCCAGTACTTGGAAAAATTCCGCCCATTAACTCCCAAAAGATTTCTCAGGCTGGGATTCTCCAACCTCGCCCGCGACCAGGATTCTCCGGGGCTGCAGTGTGGGGCGGCACGGTGGCACAGTGGTTAGCACTACTGCCTCACAGCGCCAGGGACCCGGGTTTGATTCCTGGCTTCGGTCACTGTCTGTGTGGAGTTTGCATGTTCTCCCCGTGTCTGCGTGGGTTTCCTCCCACAGTCTGAAATACATACTGGTTAGGTGGATTGGCTATGCTAAATTCTCCCTCTGTGTACCCGAACAGGCGCCGGAGTGTGGCGACTAGGGGATTTTCACAGTAACTTCATTGCAGTGTTAATGTAAGCCTACTTGTGACACTAATAAATAAACTTTTAAAATCTTTCGAATGGAAATTTGATGGAGTGCCAAATTCTCCGTTCTCGCTGGGAGCTGTGGCAGGGTCTATGACATTGGAAAATTTTGGCCGGAGTGCTGTCCCCAGCGGGAAAGGTGCTTCAGTTTCCTGCTGAGGGGTCGTTGCGATTCAGCTTGTAATTCAAGAACACTTCTAATATTTTTGGAGCCGGGGGAAATTCTCACTAAAATCTCGACTTGGGATATTTTTTTGGAGTGGAAGCCTAAAGACTCCCGCAAGATAAAGGGTGCCCCAATCTCCAAGTTAAGTTGAAGGCTCATCTCATCCAACTCCACCGTGGACATCTCCTCAAGCTCCCACAGACATAGGGAACACCCTCTGACCGAGAATCATAGAATCCCTACAGTGCAGAAGGAGGCCATTCGGCCCATCAAGTCTGCACCAACCACAATCCTACCCAGGCCTATCCTCATAACCCCAAGTATTTACCCTAGCTAATCCCCTGACACTAAGGGACAATTTAGCATGGCCAATCCACCTAACCTGCACATCTATTGCTGTTGCTTTTATTACTGCCTCAAGGGAATGGGATCAGTGGTCGGTAATTGGAGTTGAAGTAAACATTGGTCAGGGAACCATAAATCTATACAATGCAGATGGAGGCCACTCAGCCCATTGACTCTGCACTGACTCTCTGAAGAAGCATCCCACCCCTCCCCACCCCATCCTATCCTGTAACCCTGTGCACTTACAATGGCTAATCCACCTACCCTACATATCTTTGGACTGTGGGAGGAAACCGGGGCACCCAGAGGAAACCCACGCAGACACGGGGAGAACGTGCAAACTCCACACAGACAGTGACTCAAGCCGGGAATGGAACCCGGATCCCTGGTGCTGTGAGGCAGCAGAGCTAACCACTGTGCCACCGTGCTGTCTCAGTTGAACAGTGATCACACCTGAGGGGCTGAATGGTCAACTGCTATTCATATCTTTATTTGCTCGAGAACTTGGTATTTTTCAATTGGTGAAGGGTCCACTAAAAGCACAAACAGGAAAGTAGTTGATGGTAGATATTTGATGGATTTTGTTCCTTCCAATTTTCTACAATACTCGTCAAAACGTTTGAAGATGCCCACACCCCTATGTCCTGCACATTTGCAGCATTAAGGGAAAATATTGAGCTTCATTTTTGGGGTCCTCTAACAGCATGTAGCATTTCACAAGAGCAAGGTTACAGGCATCCAGCCCCCATCTCCTTTATATCAATGACAGGCTGCAAGGAAGGAAGGACTTGCATTCATATAGCACCTCCCACTTCCTCCATGCAATTTAACATGGCCAATCGACCTGACCCACACATCTTTGGACTGTGAGAGGAAACCGGAGCACCCGGAGGAAACCCATGCAGACACGAGGAGAATGTGCAAACTCCACACATACAGTGACCCGAGCCGGGAATTGAACCCGGTTCCCTGGCATTGTGAGGCAGCAATGCTAACCACTGTGCCACCATGCCATGTTTTGGAGTCGTTAATTGGACAAATGGTGGGCAGGACACTGAGAGAATGCTTATGACATACTATTTAGCAGCTACTCAAACCATTGAAGGCAGGAGCAGTTGCTATTCATACAATAAACAGTTGTATTCACCAAATTCCCGTGCGATCAGTGTAATTTACTGCTGTGTGCACTACTCATTCAAATAGTCATTTTTCACCTGAAGATGTGTTTTGCAAGATTTAAGGAGAATTAATTGAACTTGTTTTTCACTAATGCTCTGATGTGTGGGCTGACTTTTTAAAAAATGACTGTTAATTTGCATTTATCAAACAATATTGGAAGAAGAACATGGAATTTTTACAATGCCTTGGTCAATGGTCTCCCCTCAACCTTCAAAACCTTTAAGATCCTGAGGGGTACTGACAGGATGGATGTGGAGAGGATGTTTCCTCTCGTGGGAGAACCTAGAATTAGGGGTTACCATTTGATGCGTGATTGATTCACACGGGAGGCTAGGACGTACCCGGGAATAAAGGCTTTTATTCACAACAAGATTGGAGCACACTACTTAACAATATTATCCCAGACTAAGGGCTACTAGGAAGTAGCAGTGACCTTTATACTCCTGTAAGAAGGCGGAGCCGAACGGAGTGTACCACATAAACAATAATAACAGGTGGAACACCCAAACCCTAACCCCCAACAGTAACAAGAGTAACATATGTACAAGTACCCATAGTGGTAACCATCTATGGTTCACCACACCATTTAAAATAAGGGATGGCTTATTGTGGTGAACATGACTCCCACTCACCTGACGAAGGAGCAGCGCTCCGAAAGCTTGTGGCTTGTGCTGCCAAATAAACCTGTTGGACTTTAACCTGGTGTTGTGAGACTTCTCACTGGCTCATTTAAGACAGAGGTGAGGAGAATTTTTTTTCTCTGAGGGTCGTGAGTCTCTGGAACTTTCTTCCTCAAAAGGCAGTGGAAGCAGAGCCTTTGAATATTTTTAAGGCTGATTCCTGATTAACAAGGGGGTGAAAGGTTACCGGGATTAGGCAGGAATGTAGGGATGAGATTACTATCAGATCAGCTGCGATCTAGTTTAATGGTGGAGCAGGCTCAAAGGGCCGAGTGGCCTGCTCGTGCTCCGAGTTCATGAGGGCGATTCTCTCAGCCCACTGCGCTGCTTTTGCATTGCTATGCTGCCGGCCTCTCCAGCAGGAATAGGCCCCGCCCACTGATTCACGCTAGGGCACTCTGCAGTGCACAGAGTTTGAGAGATTCATTTTGAACCTCTTGCTGAAACAAACAGCAGGATTTACTCTAGTCTTTACGCAAATTCCACAGTGGGAATTTTTTGGGGAGAATCGTCCCCTGTATGTTTGTATTATTAGGAAAACAAAGTTAGTTTTAAGGGATTGGTAAACATTTGAACAAAGAGATATTTTAAATAGGTTTAATTTAACGTTTCTGTCCCTAGACGCGTAGAATCTATAGCTAGATTCTTGCTGGACAAAGTGTATGTGTGGATGTTGGTTTCAATTCCGACTGTGATTCTATTGTGCTTAGAAAGGGCTATGGCGTGAAGAATAAAGAGGCCAGCAGAACTATACAGTAGTTGCTTAGCTACTGGAGGCTCTTTGAAGGGTAGAAAAGTTTGTAAATTTTCATAGAATTCTTATAATGCAGAAGGAGGGCATTCAGCCCATCGAGTCTGCACTGACCACAATCCCACCCACGCCCTACCCCATAACCCCACCTATTTACCCTCGCTAGTCCCCCTGACACTAAAGGAAAAATTTTAGCAGGACCAATCAACCTAACCCGCACATCTTTGGACTGTGGGAGGAAACCGGAACACCCGGAGGAAACCCACGCAGACACGGGAGAACGTGCAAATTTCACGGTCATCCGAGGCCGGAATTGAAGCTGGGTCCCTGGTTCTGTGAGGCAGCAGTGCTAACCACTGTGTCACCATGCCGTCCTAATATTGGTGAATTCATAGAATCCCTACAGTGCAGAAGGAGGCTATTCGGCCCATTGAGACTGCGCAGACAAAAATCCCACCCAGGCCCTATCCCCGTAACTCCACACATTTACTTTGCTAATCCCCCTGACACCAAGGGGCAATTTATTATGGCCAATCAATCTAACCCACACATTTTTGGAGTGTGCCAAGAAACCGGAGCACCCGGAGGAAACCCACGGGGACGTGGGGAGAACGTGCAAATTCATACAGACAGTGACCCAAGGCTGGAATTGAACCTGGGTCCCTGGCACTGTGAGGCAACAGTGCTCACCACTATGCCACCATGCATGTATTTGACCACAGGCAACCTGTGTGTTTACAGGGATTTTGTGTGAGTAAGACCAATGTAATTTAAGATGTACTTTGTAATAAAGTACGAAGAACAAAGAAAAGTACAACATAGGAACAGACCCTGTGGCCCTCTAAATTTGTGTGGAATCATTAAATTAATGGTGAAGTGAAGAAGTTATGAATAATAATCAAACTTTTCATGTTTAATTGTGTTTTTTCTTGTTGAAACTAATTAGTGGTCCTGCGACTCTGTTCATCCATGTTTTCTAAAAAAAAAGTAAAAGTTACAGTATTTTGAGCCAGGGTTCCATTTGAGATCTTTAGTTCTAGCACCAATTGGGACCATAACAGTATGTAACCATAGCACCAGACACAGGTATACAGCTCCAAACACGGATATCTTGGCCAACAAAAATTTCCTGTCAGAATTGTGACACAACTTCAGAAATGAGGAGTCTGAGATGTCCTGAGGTTGTGATAAGAATCTACATGATGCAGGTTCAGCCTGCCTAGGATTGACTAAAATGTCAGTGAGAATTCACAAAGTATTAACAATACCACATAAATTTTTTTCCTCCACCCACCCCCTCCCCCAGTTGCCTGTTTAATGTGGACACTTTAAATTATGTAGTTTACGTGGTTGTTGGGTGGTGTCAGTAGTATCGTCGTAGGATGTGATTGAATCATAGAGGTCCTGCAGTGCAGAAAAAGGCCATTCGGCCCATCGAGTCTGCACCGACCACAATCCCACCCAGGCCCTATTCCCCGTAAGCCCACATATTTACCCTGCTAATCCCTCTGATACTAGGATCAATTTAGCATGGCCTAACCCGTACATCTTTGGACTGTGGGAGGAAACAGGAGCACCCAGAGAAAACCCACACAGACACGGGGAGATTGTGCAAACTCCACACAGACAGTGACCCAAGGCCGGAATTGGACCCGGCTCCCTGGCGCTGTGAGGCAGCAGTGCTAACCACTGTGCCACCCTGCCATCCGATCTCAGCAGCTATCTAAGATGAAGCTTTGGTTCTGAACCTACAGTTCCCAGAGCTACAAACTTTGTATGTGGTTATTAATCCACTTTCCCTGATCCTGGCCAATCGCATTGTGTACAAATTCACACTCTCACTGCGGCAATCTTCTGCTCCTGGGAATGTGTAAATTAGTGACTTGGACACATTGGAATTTTAAATTCTTCATTACAATAGGCATCGTTTTGTGTCAACCGTAAACCTGCAAGAATGATCTGACTTTTTGTAAAACACAAACTGCTCATCTTGCATTGCAAATGTTTTGGAAATCTTTAACTTTGTCTGATACACCCCTGCCTTTTGAAACAATGAAGGACAAACTTACATTTTTATGACACCTTTCACAACCTCAATGCTCCCAAATGCGTTAAAGCCAATTAAATTTTCGTTGGAGCAGAGAAGATTGAGGGGCAACCTGATCGAGGTACAAGATTATCAGAGACATGGGCAGAGTGGATAAGGAGCAGCTGTTCCCCTTAGTTTAAGGGTCAGTCAAGAGGGTTCATAGGTTCAAGGTGAGGGGCGGGATGTTGAGAGGGGATGTGAGGAAAACCTTTTTTACCCAGAGGGTGGTGACGGTCTGGAATGTGCTGCCTGGGAGGGTGGTAGGGGCAGCTTGCACTTGGCACGTCATAACATTCAGGGCTATGGGCCAACTGCTGCTAGATGGGATTAGGTGGGAGTTCAGGTGTTTCTCACGTCTCGGTGCCAACTCGATGGGCCGAAGGGCCTCTTCTGCACTCTATGATTCTATGGTTCTATGATTTTAAATATGTTAAGGGTGGCCACTATTGTGATGTAAGGAAAGTAGCGGCCAAGGTCCCACAATCAGCAATGAAATAAACATCAGATAATCTCCTTGTACGTGTGTGTCAGTGGATAAATGTTGGACTTCCCTGGTTTGATCCTTTTTAGAAATAGTGCCATGGGATTGTTTATAAGCAGCTTCCCGCTTGGCACTGCTCTGGGCTGTCAGCCTGGATCATGGATGTGACATGGAGCAGGAATTGAGGCCACATTTTTCTGATCTTTTCAGGGTGGCATGGTGGCACAGTGGTTAGCACTGCTACCCCACAATGCCAGAGACCCAGGTTCAATTCCAACCCCGGGTCACACTGTGTGGTGTTTGCACATCTTCCCCATGTCTGCATGGGTTTCCTCTGGTGCTCCGGTTTCCTCCCACAACTCAAAGATGTGCAGCTTAGATGGATTGGCCATGCCAAATTGTCCTTTAGTGCGAGGGGATTAGCAGGGTAAATATGTAAGGTTACATGGATAGGGCCTGGGTGGGATTGTTGTCTCCTTCTGCACTGTAGCGATTCTATGGTTCAATGATCTAGCTGAAAGTGCTGCCACAGTACTCTAGCTAATTTTAAACCTGTTTCTCTAACCAGCACGGAATGGGCGTTAGCACTGCTGCCTCACAGTGCCAGGGAGCCGGGTTCGAATCCTGGCTTGGGTCACTGTCTGTGTGGAGTTTGCACATTCTCCCCATGTCTGTGTGGGTTTCTCCGGGTGCTCCAGTTTCCTCCCACAGTCCAAAGATGTGTGGGGTAGGTAGATTGGCCATGTTAAATTGCCCCTTAGTCAGGAACTAGCTAGAGTAAATGCATGGGGTTATGGGGATAGAGAGTGGGTGGAATTGTGGTTGGTGCAGACTCAATGGGCCGAATGGCCTCATTCTACACTGTAGTATTCTGTGATCTATGATTGTAAGCACTGTGCTTTCCTTCCCTGACTATTCGTTTGACATGGCTGCGTTACGGGACAAGTACACGGGGACAAACGTTGTGAAATTACATGTATAATGCAGTGATTCCATTTTTGCCCCTACTTTGTCCCGAATGAATGACCCATTGGTGGATGGCACCCTTGCTGCTCTTCAAAACTTGCTCTCAGGATGTTGGACAAGGTGGAAATCTAACGCCACTTTGCAGTGATGAATTCAGTGCAACCAAATGGAAAATGCACTTTCCTGTACTGGTTCTTTGGGTGGCCTTGTCAGTGGACAGGAGATCTGCCCTGAGAGACAATTGGTGTGTATGGTGGAGCAAGCTCGAAGGACTGAATGGCCTACTCCTGCTTCTCATTTTTATGTGTCTAGGAGTGCCTTTTCATTTATAGGCGGCCTGTCAATCACTGTTTTACCCATCAGGCTTCCTTTTGTGCATTGATCCAACTGTTCCCAGCCAGTACGCCCCAGCAATACGAGCGAAGGAAAAACTCTTGTTTTATAAACTCCTTCTTCCCTTCTCATTTACTTTGTAACACTTGATCTTTCAAATTGAGCTGTCACAGGGACATCATCAAGTTGTTTTTCTGGCATCTTCCCGAGTCTCAGTAATTGACTCTTTCACCAATCAATACCATGGCCAAAGGAAAAGGAAGCGCGATGCTCTGGAACATGCAGAGACCTACACTGAGCACCATGCTTCTCCTGCCTTGGCTATTGACAGTGATCGCAAACCAGATTGTTAGCCTGTCACTCGTTAGGCATAAGTCTGCGTCTTTTAGAAGGTTACTCAATCTGTTTACATAACAGACACAAGCACAGAGAATGGACGGGAGGATTATTTTGTTCACCAGTGTCTGCTGTCCTTTACTAATTGAGCTATTCGAGCACTCGATGCCAGCTGTGTGCAGAACCGCGTGTAATGTGTTGTGTCCCTCAGCAGATCAAATCCTGCAATGGAGATTCACCTATTCACCTGAACACGAAAACTCACTAGACTGATCTGAATACACGTCTCTATTTCCTATCTGACCCCTTTGAGAATCGTCGCATCGTAAGAATCTGTCTAGATTTATAACATGAATCAGCTTTAACAATATCTTTGCCGCACCGTGCGCTGTGCGGAAAGTACAGATGTTGAAATTCTAACCGGGCTGCATTGAACATTTGTTGAAACTCATTATTGCCATCTGCTGCCTTTCTCCCAGTTCCATAATATCAAACTTAACCCCTAACTGCGCTGGATAAATTAATTCGGACACACTCAGCTCCACGAATACTCATTGAGTGCAATTTTCATTTGCCAGCACGGCTCACAGAGTTAAAACTGATGACAGCAATTGCAGACAACGAGTATTGTATTCCAGGTTGCCATTGTTCCTTTGGATTTGCAGTGCTGAGTCCCAATAACTCTTCCAGGTTTGCCAGTCTCACGCCCAATAAAGTGCCACCCAACCTTAGTAGAAGTTGTTGGGCTGGTTTAGTCCATAGCAACCATTTGTTTGCGGTTAAGATTACCACATTGCTGTCTTTAATTCCATATCTCTCGCCCACTGCCATGTCCCTTCCCTTCCTGCCCTGCATAATAGGGCAGCGCGGTGGCACAGTGGTTAGCACTGCTGCCTCACGGCGCAAGGGGACCTGGGTTTAATTCCTGGCTTGGGTCACTTTCTGGTGTGTAGTCTGCACGTTCTCACCGTGTCTGCGTGGGTTTCCTCCGGGTGCTCCGGTTTCCTCCCACAGTCCGAAAGGCGTGCTGGTTGGGTGCATTGGCTATGCTAAATTCTCCCCCAGTGTATCCGAACAGGTGCCGGAGTGTGGTGACTAGGGGATTTTCACAGTAGCTTCATTGCAATGTTAATGTAAGCCTACTTGTGACACTAATAAACTTAAACTAATAGAATCATAGAATCCCCACAGTGCAGAAGGAGGCCATTTGCATCGACACTGATCCCACCCAGGCCCTATCCCTGTAAACTCGTTTATTTACCTTGCTAATCCCCCTGACACTGATGGACAATTTATCATGGCCAATCCACCTAACTCGCATATCTTTGGAGCCTGTGCTCAGTAGCTTCACTGATTTAGAATATTTGAACACAGATTCACTGGGGGGACAGGGAGGGGAGCACTCCTTTTTTTCTAATATTTGACTGTTTCTGTACGACTAGCAAATATAATTTTCCTTCTGACATTTTGGGTCCATTTGTGTTGAGTGCCTACTTCAAAACTGAACTGTAAGCTTGAGGAGAGGTTTCTCAGCTGTTATCTTGGTTTTATGTTGATGGTGCCAGCAGCTTTTCAGCATTCATCAGCGCAGTAAGCAGGGTAGATCTTTTTCAAATCTGTGGAGAAGGTCTTGACCACCACATTGGCTTTATTCCAAGTAGTGATAGATGACTGTCTCTATTATCCTTGAGAATTGGGAATAGCTAGTTTAATTTGTCTATCTTCAAATAACTATAAAAATAATAAAAGCAGGCAGAACAACTGGCACCAGTTCTGGGCACAATCAAGGGCACACTCAACCCCACATCCTGACAAAGTCTCCCTCAGTAACATCCGGAAAATGACGACAAAATATCGGCAGCAATCCCACAAACAAGTTGAGCAGTAGCCTGGCAGAATCTTTCTCCCAGAATGCACCTTTCAGCCATTGTCCAACACGAGAGAATCTACCCATCTCCCCTTGACATTCAGCAGCTTTCCCTTCACTGAATACCCCACCATCAACATCCTGGGGTTACCATTGACCAGGAACTGATCTGGGTAGTCTTATAACTACTGTGTTTACAGGAACTGGTCAGAGGCTGGAGATTCTGTGGGTATAACTCACCTCCTGTCTCCCCGATGCCTGCCCATCATTTACAAGTCACCAAACCTTCTTCAACAACACCCTCCAAATCCACAACCTCTACTATCTAGAAGGACAAGAGCAGGAATAAGGGAACACCAGCACTTGCAAGTTCTCATCTAAGCCACAGATCATCCTGCCTTGGAAATATATTACCAGTCTTTCATCGTCATCGGGTCAATTCCTAACAGCACTGTGGGCGTACCTACAAAACATGGAGTACATCAGCAGCTGCTCAAGAATAATCAGCGATAGCACTAAATGTTGGCCTGGTCAGTGCCCTGTCCACAAAAAGCAGATGTCAGGGAAGCAGAGGTAGTTGTAGATGAACTATATTTGTATTGTTAAATATTAGAAATAAGGTATTGTTTTGAGTATGTTGAATTTAGTGCTGCTTTGTGAGGAAGGGTACAACTCTAAATAGATTCATGATGGACAAAGGTGTTTGTGTGTGTGGGGATTTGGTCAATTCAAACTATGCTTCTGTTGTCTTGAGAGAGTTATAGACTGAAAAGGAATCAAGCTGGGAGAAATATAGAATTGTATCTTACTAACCAAGGGCACCTTTAGGGTAGGAATGTTTTTTGAGTGTAGTTATTAGCTAAATTCACAGCAGTTAGTTATGGAAGGCTGGAAAGGAAACACCTCTGTAAGCTTTGCTAGAAGAAAAGCCATACCATGGAGTAATGGTTAAGAATCTAAGTGCAAGGAACTTAAAGAACTGCTAGTTAAGGAAACTAGAAAAATGAAGAGAAGTCTGAAATAAAAAGGCTCAAAGAGGATCTGCCTTTTTGGAACAGGATATAGTTTATGGAAGTCTAAAGTCAGACCAAGGAAGAGAAGAGCTGAGGAGGCTGGCTACAGAAAAGCCAAACATCTGAAGCAATCATAAGGTTTGGTGTCCCTATTTCCAGTGTTTAAAACAATAATCTTCTGTTGGTGTTTATGTAGAATTTTGGATGTATGTTACAATTCAAGATAAAGGAAGCCTTAAAGGAGACGTGGAAAATCTGTCATTGGATACCTTGTTGAAAGTGGAGTATAATTGTTTGAAAGGATAGTTGGAAAATCTGAAGTGGATTTGTAATGCAAACAGGTGATGGAGAGCATTGTTTGGAAGAAGATTTTAAAGGTGTCTTTTTGGGAGTGGAGTTTGGAAACCCTCGTGACGATCATCTGCAAGGCCGGTATGGGGGGGGGAGGGGGGTGATGGGGCTGTGATTGTGAGAGAAACCACAGAAGATTGGTTGAGTGGCATTGGCCATTTTGTTTCAGAGTAGGGTGTCACCTTTGAAAACTGTATACATTTGTGAAGCTAAGGGGGGAGTAGATGAGTATTGTGTTATAATCAAACCTTTCATGTTTATTAAATGCTTTTTTCTTATTGTTAAAACTAATTAGCAGTCATAGAATCATAGAATCGCTACACTGCAGAAGAGGCCATTTGGCCCATCAAACGAGCACCTGGCAGATACTCTGACAGAGTATCTTACCTAGGCCCTCTCCTCTGCCCTATCCCCGCAACCCCCCACACATTTACCATGGTTAATCCATCTAACCTACACACCTTGAGACACTAAGGGAAAAATTCCCCGTGATTCCGTTCCTCCAGTTTCTAAAGAAATGTAAAACATTACAGTCGTCCGAGCCAGAGTTCCATTCTGGGACCTTCCTGTCCAACAGCAACATCAGCTGGGATTGTAACACTGGACAAATCCAGTCCAGCCAGCTACAACCCCATTGATCTCCTCTATATCATTAGTAAAGTGATGGAAGATGTCAACAGTAGTGCCTCAAGTAGCATTTGCTCCACAATAACCTGCACACCTGTGCCAAATCTGGGACCTGCTGGGATTACTCCATTTCAGAATTCATTACGGCCTTGATCCAAATATCAACAAATGAGCTGAATTGAAGGTGTGAAAATGATTGCCCTTAACATCAGGGCAGCATGTGAGCAAGTGTGATATCAACGCAGGCATCTACACAGCCCAGTAAATGTTTAGTCAATGGAAATCTGAGGTGGGCAGTGGGGGAATCTCAGATACAACCTCGCACCAAAGATGGTGGTTGTAGTTGTTGGAAGCCAATCCTCTCAGCCCCAGGAGTTCTTCAGGATACTCTCCCACTATTTTCAGCTTCTTCAGTATTGATATTCCCTCGATCATTTGGTATGAATTTGGGTGGTTTGCTGCTGATGATTGGACAGTGCTCAGTCCCTTTATAACACCTCAGAAAATCAAACAATCCCTATTCGTATGCAACTGGACCTAGACAACCTCCAGGCTTGCCTGGCAATGAAATTCATGACGTGGAACAGGAGATAAGAAACATGCTCTCCATGTCCACTCTATCTAGGCCTCTCAGTGTTCTGTAAACAAAGATGTTCCAAAACAAGGTGGTGTGCAACTTGGAGGGAACTTTCAGGTGGCAGTTTCCTGCTGCCATTGGAATTCTGGGTGTGAGAAGTTGTAGGTTTGGGATGCGCTGTCGAAGGAGAACTGGTGATTTGCCGTCACGTATCAAGTAGATAATACATACTGCTGCCACTGTGCACCACTAGAGGAAGATGCGGGCCAGAATTCTCCAGCCATTCACACCAGCGGGATTCTCCAGTCCCGCCGGCAGCGCACCGAGGCCCACGAGTTTCCCACTGGTGTGGGATGATAGGTTGGCTGTAGGGATTCGCATTCTAATCAGTATTCTGTAACTTGATTTTGTGTCTCTGTGCCTTGTTTGAGAGCACATTTCCACTCCATCTGACGAAGGAGCAGCGCTCCGAAAGCTAATGGTATTTGCTACCAAATAAACCTGTTGGACTTTAACCTGGTGTTGTTAAAACTCTTACAATGAAATTCATGCCACACAAATGCCAGACAATGACCAACAAAAGACAAGCCAACCAGATCCTCTTGATATTCAGTGGCATTACCAGCACTGCATCACCACCATCAACATCCTGGTGGTTGACCACAAACTGAACTGGACATGTCATCTAAATGCTTTAAGAACAAGTCAGTGATTGGGAATTCTGTGGCAGATTTCTCCCCTCCTGACTCCCTTCAACCTGTCCACCATCTACACGGCACAATATAGGAGTGTGATGGAAAACTCTTCACTTGCCTGGATAAGTACAGTGCTCATAACATTTGTACTTGACCCCATCAAGGACAAACCATTTGATTGACACCCTGGGTGAGATTCCCAGCCGCGTGTTTCCTGCCACCAGGTGCTGACGCGTTGTTTGCTAGCAGCGGGATTCTCTGGACCTGCCGCTGTCAATGGGAATTCCCATTGACCTCATCCCACGCCAGTGGGAAACTCGTGGGCCTCGGTGCGCTGCCAGCGGGACTGGAGAATCCCACCGGTGTGAATGGCTGGAGAATTCTGGCCCGCATCTTCCTCTAGTGGTGCACAGTGGCAGCAGTATGTACTATCTACTTGATACGTGATGGCAACTTACCAGTTCTCCTTCGACAGCGCATCCCAAACCTACAACTTCTCACACCCAGAATTCCAATGGCAGCAGGAAACCGCCACCTGAAAATTCCCTCCAAGTTGCACACCACCTTGTTTTGGAACATCTTTGCTTACAGAACACTGAGAGGCCTAGATAGAGTGGACATGGGGAGGATGTTTTCACTAGTGGGAGAGACTAGAACTTGAGGGCACAACCTCAGAGTGAAGGGACATTCCTTTAAAACTGTGGAATTTCTTCAGCCAGAGGGTGGTGAATCTGTGGAACTCATTGCCACAGAGAGTTGAGGAGGCCAGGTCATTGAGTGTCTTTAAGACAGAGATAGATAGGTTCTTGATCAATAAGGGGATCAAGGGTTTCGGGGAGGAGGCAAGAGAACGTGGATGAGAATCATATCAGCCATGATTGAATGGCAGAGCAGTCTCAATGGGCCGAATGGCCTAATTCTGCTCCTATATCTTATGGTCTTCTGGTTCCATCATCGTGGTGGTGTTATGAACCTGGAACAATGAGTGTATCTACACCACAGGGACTGCAGCAGTTCAAGAAGATCACTCACCACCACCTCTCCAGGGCAATTGAAGATGGGTAATAAATGCCCCCCCTCCCAGCAATGCTCACATCCTGTGAATGAATGACGGAAAACAGATCACTGTCATCCCTGGTTTCCTGGGCGGAGTGGCAGTGTTCGATGGTGATTACAATCCAGTCACATCTTGTGCAGCTATTTCTTTAAATCGTTCTTTGTTTTGATTTATTTTGGTGCTGTTGGAAGGACACAGTGTGGTACCTGCACAGCGCAATAATTCTCTATTGATGCTGATTGATCAGTGACATCGAACAACATCTCGTAAAGGATTTGAGAATCAGGCATGGAGATTCCCGTAGAGCTGACTTCCGGCTTTCCAACATATATAGATAGCTGTATTTTCGAGCACTTGAGTAAATATATGTTGTTGCTATGTTTTACAATCAAACAAGTGGAAGGCTGGATTGTGTTGATGAATTCCATTTATGGCCATTTGCAATGTACCATCTTTACAGATTAAAGAAAGTCTGTTATTGGACTTCCACTGTCCTTTCCTTGTACATAACTACAGTGCAATTCAGAGAAGAATGTTCGAGGAATGGTTTTCTTAAAATTCAGAATACCACAGAGGTGATCCAACAAGTCATTGATTGTGTCTCAGACTACAATATAGTGTCATCCCACCTATTACTAATCTCACTCTGTTTGATGGGGATATATAGTATAAACGGAGTATGTTAAACTAGGTCACATGAAGGATTCTTTATTCATTCTGAGACATGGGCATCGCTGGTTGGCCAGCATTTATTGTCCATCCCTCGTTGCCCAAGGGCAGTTGAGAGTTGACCACATTGCTGTGGCTCTGGAGTTACATGTAGATTAGACCAGCTAAGGGAGATTTCCTTCGCTGAAGGTCATTAGTGAACCAGATGGGTTTTTCCGACAATTGACAACGGTTTCATTGTCATCAGTAGATTCTTGATTCCAGATTTTTTTTTATTGAATTCAAATTCCACCATCTGCCGTCTGGCGGGATTTGAACCTGGATCCCCAGAACATTAACTGAGTTTCTGGATTAATAGTCTAGTGATAATGCCACTTGGCCATCGTCTCCCCAACAGTAATTGTAATACTTCATGATGCCATAGAAGGACGTGACCTATTCTCCTATTCTGAGTGCCTAGGAGAAAGACCCAAGTGTAAGGGCGTGTTCTCATGACTGTAAAAATGTTACAATAAAGTTAGTGTTTGCAGCTGATAGTTTTCATGAGTTATTGTAACTACTCCAACCCAACCACTCAATCCTATATTGTGGCATGGGGTGAGAATTGCCCCACTAGAGCTGTGCAATGTCCTTGGTGCAAAAAAATGGAGCATTTTCAGGTAGCATGAAATTAGACAGCAGAAACAAAACAGGCAGAATACTCAAAAAGAAACCGTTTAAAAAGGATCAGAATCCATGAAGTTGAAGATTCACATGAGATTCAGATATCCTTAGGAGAGTTAAAAGATCTAAGTGCAATCTATTGGAATGCAGAGATCCTGGTAGAAGGTCACAGGACACATGTTGAATTAGACACCGAAGCAGCAGTTTCAGTTCTTTCAGTTGCTGAACCAGGGTCAAACAAGTGCGGTCTTCCATCCTGCTCAAAAAATACATGGATCTGGCGGAACAAAACTGAATGTTCTGGGAGAAATAACAGCTATTTTAAACACAGGGAGAAAGTAATTATCGAGGTACTGTGTGCAACTTAACATCCGAGATGAGCAGAGAGGTATGAACAGGACTGAATCTAATTCGCAGAATTGAAGACATAAAGAATTCTGAAGGTCCATTAGGAGACTTCAGAGCTGAATTCCTGAAGTTATTGATGAGATTGGAGAGTTAAAAACAGTGCATTATAGGACACCAAGCCCTGAAGCAAGCAAAACCAATATAAGACCATAAGACATAGGAGCATAATTAGGCCACTCGGCCCATCGAGCCTGCTCCGCCATTCAATCATGCTTATACACACCCAACAAGGTACCACGCCCTTTGCTTTCAAAGGTAAAGAGGTGGACTCAATGGTAAGATGAGGAGTAGTTTCAGCCACAAAAGATCCAATGAATTGATGCTCAGGGATGGTACCGGTCATGAAGTAAAGCCCAATGGTCCCACAAGAATATTTGTTGATCTCACACAACTCAATAAAGCTGTGAAATGAGAAGTCCATCCAGTGGTATCAGTAGATAGGAATTTAACAAAATTTGGGAAGAACCCAATGTTCTCCAATTCAGACCCTAAGGGTGGGATTTTCCAGTTGCGTTTGCTCCAAAGCCGGAAGATCCCGCCTGAGGTTAACCGGACCTTTGCATGGTCCGTGTCCCGCCTGCTATGATTCCCATGCTGGGCGGGATGAGAAACTTCCGCGCTTGCAGTGGATTCTAGCAATTACCTATTGACCAGGGGTTCAAGCTTCTCACAACTTCCATAGTTTTGGGTTTAACAGGTTAACTGTTGGAGTAATGTCAACACTGGAAATCTTTCAAAACACAATGTCAAATCCCTTAGAGACCTTCTACAAAGTTGTTTGCCACATGGATGACATGGGTCCACTTGAGGTGAGCGTGACATGAGAGTGAGAGCAGGGCTGGGGAGATGGCGAGAGGCAGGATTGACACTCAATAATAAGTGAGTTTCCACAGACAACAGTCAAGTTTCTTGGTGACAAATACATCAGGGATAAAGGCTGATCCACTAAAGACCAGAATGAAGTCTCACAACACCAGGTTAAAATCCAAGAGGTTTATTTGGAATCACAAGCTTTCAGAACGCTGCTCCTTCATCAGGTGAGTCGACTCACCTGGTGAAGGAGCAGCGCTCCGAAAGCTCGTGATACCAAATAAACCTCTTGGACTTTAACCAGGTGTTGTGAGACTTCATACTCTGCCCACCCCAGTCCAACGCCAGCATCTCCACATCACCACTAAAGACCAGAGTCACAAAAGCTCTGAGGAACATCACGGTGCTACAAATTGTGGGCGGCACGGTGGTTAGCACCGCTGCCTCACAGCACCAGAAACACAGATTCGATTCTGGCCTTGGTCACTGTCTGTGTGGAGTTTGCACGTTCTCCCCGTGTCTGCGTGGGTTTCCTCCGGGCGTTCCAGTTTCCTTCCACGGTCCAAAGATGAGCTGGTTAGGTTGATTGGCCATGCTAAAATCGACCCTAGTGTCAGGGAGACTAGCAGGATAAATGTGTGGGGTTACGGGAATAGGACCTGGGTGGGATTGTGGTTGGTACAGACTCGATGGGCTGAATGGCCTCCTTCTGCATTGTCGGGATTCCTGATTCTGTGAGAAGGTTAGAGACACAGGTTCCTGCCGTGCCACTTGTGTTGACGCCACAGGCCACAGACGCAGACTTTGACAAAGTGTGAGAAAGAGAGGAAACTTATCAAAGTTAACAGATGAAACATTCAGATCGTCGTTACAGAGCAAGAAAATGCCGAAGGCTGAAATAGTGGAAGCCGAGGCAATCAGATGCTTGGAGGCGAAAGTAATTTGTTTCCGGACTGTTCTCAAACATTTCCCTAGCTTCCTCTTCATCGCAAAATTCTTCAATGCATTCCCACTCTCAGCTGCCTTGTTTATGTTCCTCGAAGATCACGTTTGCACGTTGCTTTCTGATGAGGAATTGTGATGCCCGTTTGTGTGGCAGAAAGGAGACAATCTTGGGCAGGACAACACCCCCCAGCCCAGCCACAATCTGCAGATCTTTGACGTGGAGAGCACGCTTCGATCAGAGATCAGTTGAGATTTGGCAATTAGCACAGCCGAGGTTTTCATTGTCCAGATGGAACAGGACCGAATAAGAAGAGCTTTGACGGCAATTGAGCAATAGAATGAAGAACAGAGACCAGCAAGATCGCATTCATCAGAAATGAAAGAAGACACAGAAGAACATAAGAACATAAGAAATAGGAGCAGGAGTAGGCCATCTAGCCCCTCGAGCCTGCCCCGCCATTCAATAAGATCATGGCTGATCTGACGTAGATCAGTACCACTTACCCGCCTGATCCCCATAACCCTTAATTCCCTTACCGATCAGGAATCCATCCATCCGCGCTTTAAACATATTCAGCGAGGTAGCCTCCACCACCTCAGTGGGCAGAGAATTCCAGAAGCAAGTGATCCCAAACTGTTTACTCGTTCGAATTCTGTTCAGCAGCATCCAGAGAAGCAACAGCAGAATGAAAAGGCTGATTCCCTACAAACGTGAGGAGGATGAAGTATGGTAGGTTAGTGAAGAAACCACAACCCTTAGGAGGGTAAGAGAAGGTGAGAATCTTGACAAACCAGAGGAAGTAGAGAGAAGAGAGAGTGCATGGAGAGGGAAAGAAAAATAGCCATTACTTAAGAGAGCAAAAGAGGTTACATTTTGTACAAGACTTCAAAACACTGAATGACAAGGAGATTGAAATACTGGGTCCCAGGAATGTCTGAATGTTGAATTTTGAACATAGACTTGGAGGGAGATGCAGTATAATGGAGTATGTTAAACTCAGTCCAATAAAGGCTGAACTGTAGTGAATCCATAGAAGGAAACGACATACTCTCATATGACCTGATATTCTAGGAGAAAGAGGCATGGAAAGAAGCTAGTGCAAGGGAGTGTTTTCATAACTGTAAATATGTTGCAATAAAGTTAGTGTTTGCAAGAAATTCTTGAAACAACTCCAACCCAACAACACAATAGTATAGCAGAAACAAAACGTGCTGGAGAAACTCAGCAGAAACTCAGCAAACGCATTCAGACCTGCTGAGTTTCTCCAGCATTTCCTGCTTTTGGTCCAGATTCCAGTATCCGCTGTGGATTTGCAGTTAAATTCACTTTACAAAGGCACATTGCTCCATTCCTGCCCAGTGCTGTCTTTCCTGGGGCCCAGGAGCATTATGATGTCACTTAAATACCAATGACATCTCAACGAGCTGTTGAGCAGGATGCGCTGCACAGGAAGGGCAAAGTTAAGACAAAAGCTTTCCTTTGTGGGGCCCAGAGGACGGAGGGGTGTTTGGACCTGGCAGGGTTAGACTTGCCTGGCTCAATCAGCTGTCTCATTCTATTTTGTGTAGGCTGCCAACGGGCTTCGATTTGATAAATCAAAGCTTTGCGACTCACTTCACTCCCCCTGCCCCCCCTACTCCCCCTGCCCCCCCAAGTTAAGTTTATTTAGTGTCACAAATAGGCTTACATTATAACACTGCAATGATGTTACTGTGAAAGTCCCCGAGTTGCCACACTCCGGCGCCTGTTCAGGTACACTGAGGGAGAATTTAGCGTGGCCAACGCACCTAACCAGTACCTCTTTCGGACTGGAGGAGAAAACTGGAGCACTCGAAGGAAACCCATGCAGACACAAAGAGAACATGCAAACTCCACACAGTCAGTGATCTAAGCCGGGAATCGAACCCGAGTCCTTGGTGCTGTGAGGTAGCAGTGCTAACCACTGTACCACCGTGTTGTCTTAAAAGTGGGACAAATGTGGGGAGCCTCCACGCTCACTCAATTCTGATACAGTAGGTAGTCTCACAACATCAGGTTAAAGTCCAACGGGTTTATTTGGTAGCACGAGCTTTCAGAGCGCTGCTCCTTCATCAGGCACTCACCTGATGAAGGAGCAGCGCTCCTAAAGCTTGTGCTACCAAATAAACCTGTTGGACTTTAACCTGGTGTTGTGAGACTACTTACTGTGCCTTCCCCAGTCCAACGCTGGCAACTCCACATCAATTCTGATAGTGTACAAGGAGAGAAAGCTTTGATTCTTTCAGTCTCCCCAAGATGAAGCTCTCGTATTCCTTCCCCCTCTTGCCTTTTGCAGAGAAATGAGGCGTCGGTGAAGGCTTTCACAGCGACTGTCCTGTGACAACTGCAAATGAGTAGGATGACTGGAACAATGACTTCTCCATTGCATTGGTGTTTGCACTGCTGCTACTCAGTGAGACTCTCTCAAACACCGGCAGCTCTTATAGCTTTTCAAATAGACCCTTTATGTCCGGCTAAAAGGAGTCGCCTCAAAGCATTGTCAGTCTTTGTTAGTTGGAATGTGGAAAGCCATGAAGCCGTTCTCCACTGCGGTAATGTTTTAGCCAGATTGTGAATCCTGTCAGCACTGCGAATTGCTGGAATCCTGCCGTCAATCATTTGATTTTAACAATAAAAGTCAAGAAAGGTGAATACTGAGGATGAAAGATGCCAAAAGCAATCTGATTGCATTCACTGAAACCGACTCCAAATTCTTTAAAGACTACATTGCCAGTTTAAACAGTTTAATCTCGCACGGCAGTGCAAGGCCAGTTATTTATTTGGTAGCCTTGTTGAGGAAATGAATATATGCTAACCCCCCACCCCCTCCCCCAAAAGAAAATTACAAGCCAAAAGACTGATTTGTGAAGCGTTGCTCTAATGGACATGAATTCAGTGACCAAATGACCGGTTATCAGATGATGCCCTTGTTTTTGAAAGTAAATATTTGACGCAGGCACCATTTGTGGCTCCATTGGAAGCGCACTCACTGCTGAGTCACAAGGTTCTTGCTTTAATCCTTCTCTGTGGTTTGAGTACAGCAATCTTCGCCAGGCTTTTCAAAGTGGGGGTCGCAACCCACAAGTGGGTCACAGGAATTTAAAAATGGGTCTCCCTGTAAGTTCTCGTTGTCCTGTAAACTGAACCTGTTCAAAAAAACACTTTATTAATGTCACAAGTAGGCTTACATTAACACTGCAATGAGGTTACTGTGAAAATCCCCTTGTTGCCACACTCCGGCGCCTGCTCGGGTACACTGAGGGAGAATTTAGCATGGCCAATGCACCTAACCAGCACATCTTTTGGACTGTGAATGGAAACTGGAGCACCCGGAGGAAACCCACCCACTCCACACGGGGGAATGTGCAAACTCCACACAGACCGTGACCCAAACCAGGAATCAAACCCGGGTCACTGGCGCTGTGAGGCATCAGTGCCAACCACTGTGCCACCATGCTGTTCTGTGATCCTGTTTAAAAAAAAGAACGTGGGATATTCCGTGATCCTGTAAAAATAAATAAGCAAGGTTTGTTGATCCTGTTTTTTAAAAAAGTGGGATTTTCTGTGATGCTGTTGAAAAAAAAATGCGGGATGTTCCGTGATACTGTGAAAATAAATGTGCGATACTCTGATCCTGTTTTAAAAATATACGGGAAATTCTGTTTATAGTGCACATTTAAGTAACTTTATTGCGGTGTTATTATAAACCTGCTTGTGACACTAATAAACTTCTTAAATGTCATGACAATGAGGACCTCTCAGACGATAACATAACCCCAGCTTGTTTATTTATGAATCACAAGTAGGCTTACATTAACACTGCAATGTAGTTACTGTGAAAATCCCCTGGTCCCCACCCTCTGGCACCTGTTTGGGTAACTGAGGGAGAATTTAGCATGGCCAATGCACCTAACCTGCACATCTGTCGGACTGTGGGAGGAAATCGGAGCACCCGGAGGAAACCCACGCAGACATGGGGAGAATATGCAAACTCCACACAGACAGTGACCCAAGTTGGGAATCGAACCCGGGTCCCTAGTGCTGTGAGGCAGCAGTGCTAATCACTGTGCTACCATGCCACTCCATGTCCTGATGTTAGTACAAATGGAAAGACTGTGTTTCATTACACACCCCACGTGATGTGGGTCGCAAGGGATGACCATTTGGTCAAAGTGGGTCACCAGAAAAAAAGAACACTGATCTGGGCTGGCACTCCAGTGCAGTACTGAGGGAATGCTGCATTGCCATAGGTGCTGTCTTTTGAAAGAGATGTTAAATTGTACGCCAACTTGGGTGGGTGTAAAATCTCCCACAGCCTTATTTCAAGGAAAAGGAAGGGAGATCTCCCCGATGTCCTGGCCAAGAGTTTAGCCCTCAATTAGCAATACCACAACAGATTATCTGCCCATTAACACATTGCTGACTGTGGGAGCAATTTGGCTGCAGTGTTTCCCATTTTATAACAGTGACTGCACACAGCAATGTACTTCACTGGCTGGAGAATGCTTTGACATGGTAGTCATGAACTATGCTACTTAAATGAAGCTGCACTGCAGGGATTCTATGATTCTATGAAATGCTGGCAACCCACATCAAATCAATTAGCACCGGAAAGAATAGGATACATTGATGGGGTGGTTACAGCACCAAGGGAAGCCATTCAGTTGGACATGTCCATGCCAGGCCGCTGCAAGAGCAAATTGACGAGTCCCACGACCCAACCCTTTCCCTTTCGGCACGTGAATGATTTCTCTTCTGGTGCTTAGCCAAGTCCGTTTTGAGGGTCATGCGTGAATCGGCCTGCAGCATACCCTCAGGCAGTGTGTCCCAGATCCTCACCACTGGCTGTGTGAAAAAGGTTTCCTTCATGTTGCCATTGGTGGGTCTGCATTCTCATTTGAGGTATTGGCCGGAATTTTCCGACCCGTTCATGCCAGCGGGATTTTCCCATCCCATTGCAGTGAACGGAAACTTGACTTGTTGCCAAATTCTCTGTCTTCGCTGCAGCGGGAGTGTGGCATGAACGGGCGGGAAGATCGCACCCATCATGTTTGTAATGATCCTCATGGGGACTGACAAACCAGAATCACATTGACTAAACCACCCCAATGAAAAACCAATGGGCAATATTTCATTCTTTGTAACTTTTAACAATAGAACCAAAATCAACGTAAAGTAAAAACGATTAACAGAATAAGCCCAATCAGTTTCAATTTCACATTGAATAGCAGACACAACAAGGAGAGATCTCTCGGCTTTATCAGGTAGTCCACTCTGCATTGCTAACACCAATTACAGCAACAAAGTCCTTCAAAACTCCCATGTTCCTCAGGTAGAATTCCAGCTCTTTTCCTTCAAAGATTCAGCTGATACAATATTCAACAAAATGCCGCGTTTCACCAGAACCTTCGCCGCCCTCCTCTTCCGGTCTTAATGGCATAGATCCATCGGTATTACCTTTATCCAAACCCTCCTTGTGCCTTACAAGGCCGAGTCTGGTCAGCTAATTTCCCTCAAGCAGCAGAAACAACAACAGCAATTTGCCAGCTTCTGAGTCCAACCTTCATTTTGTTCAGCCCATCTACACTGCACTGCTGCATGATGGAGCTCAAATGGTTCCGTGTTGCCGTCTGGTTTCAACTAGTTTCAGTTTCCTCAGAAACCTGAAGTTTCAGTTTCCCTTTGACCTCACACCCTGCCCCTCCATGCCCCTCACTGGTCCCACAAACTATGATTCCAAAACAAGTTGGTGTTGTTCCACATGTTAAATGAGTAATTAATGTCATAATCCAAAGATGTGCGGGTCAGGTTGATTGGCCATGATAAATTGCCCCTTCGTGTCAGGAGGATTAGCAGGGTAAATATGTGGGGTTACGGGGTTAGGACAGAACCTGGGTGGGATTGTTGTCGGTGTAGGCTCGATGGGCCAAATGGCCTCCTTCTGCACTGTAGATTTTATTCTATAATGAAGTAACTGTCAGTCTAATGGAAGTGATCATCTAATTTCAAGGAACAGATATGTTGGATCCCTTGGTACTTGGTTAGAGATTGGATGCAGAAACATTGCAGTGTTTCCAGAGAAATAAAATAGATCTTTCCATTTAAAAATTAATCCAAAACCAGGTCAAACAAATATAAAATAAGATAAAAGCAAAATACTGCGGGTGCTGGAATCTGAAACAAAAAGAGAAAATGCTGGAAAATCACAGCAGGTCTGACAGCATCTGTGGAGAGAGAATGGAGTCAAAGTTTCAAGTCTAGATGATCCTTCGTCATATAGAATAAGTCCCTAATAAATATAATAAGAAATTCAGGAGAAACTATTTCACTCAGAGAGTGGTGAGAATATCGATCTTACTATCTATCACATGGAATAGTCAAGTCAAGTAACATGGATACATATGATATAAAGCTAGGCGAGCACATGGGGGAAAGAAGGATGTGTTGAAAGGGGGAGATGAAGTAAAATGGGAGATATGTTTTGTGTGGAGCAAAAATGCTGGTCAAATGGCTTGTTTCAGTGTGGTAAATTTTGACATTTTATATCATTTACTCCAGGGAGTTTGGTGGAGAAGGGTCACTCGGCATTATAGTTAGTATTTGTGCGCCAAATACCGGTGCACTTAGGTTGGAGTTTTTTTAGGAATGCTAGCACTGGTGTATTTGTCTTTTCAAAGTGGCCCTCTTCCTGCCAGGGAAAGTGCTGAATTTCCTCTCATTACCAGAAAGGTGGACACGGCACCCTTTTTCACTCTCGTAGCTTTTAGCAACTTTGGGTTTTCTGTCGGATGTTGTGGTGTGAAAGTTCCAGTTTGACCCTCTGACCTCAAGTCCCCCTCATTTCTCAGCTCTGTGTGATTGAGTTCCAAATTCAGAACTCGGAGCAATAGAGATATCGCAGTGCTGACCTGTGGACACCTTTCTCGCTTTCCTGAAAATTGTTGATTGTGTCCCTGAGTTTGGAAACCTTGTTCAGTGCTTTTTTCCGTAATAATGTGTGTTCAATTTCTACAGAGAGAACAGAACTAAGGCGTGGGTAATCTGGCCTTGCAAACAGCCTTGCCATTGTGCACTTTCTGCTTTGTCTGCAATTGGCCATCACGGCACAAATTGCATCCAACGTTTTGTTAGTTTGGAGAATTAGTTTCCCTCCCCGCCCAATCAAGGTTCTGCTTAACTCTTTTACACGTTGCCAAAAGTAGGATCTGGTATGAGTAAACACAATTTGGCCACATTGTGGAATGCAATTTTCTTTTTTAAAAAAGGTACTTTGACATGAAAAAAATATGCCTTGAAATATTCAATTTGTGAGCTGGTGCAGTTTGATCATTTTAATCAGTTTCTGGTCCACCATCTATGAGTAACCTCCAGTTACATTCTCCAGTCCCGCCTGCTACAGAAAATTTAATGGACCATTTTTTTAAAGGCCCATTGACCTCAGGTGAGAATTTCCGGTCCCAGGGCGACTGGAAAATCCCACCCCTGATTTTACTGAAAACAATTTTAGAAAGTTACACCAGCATACATCCGTAAACCATATGGGATAAATTAGTATCTTTATTGCAATAGTATGATAAACCCCATGCCACTCCACACTTCCCATGCCATCTTGTCAAGCCCATCCCATTCCTTCCATTCCTCTCAGCCCCATTTCATTCTCCATATTCCTTATCCCAACTCTTCTCCCTTTGTATGCCACCCCCATCAAATATTGCCTCCCAGACTCTTTCCCCAGCACCCTCCTCGACCCCAATCCCTCCAGCCAGGGTAACATTGTTGGGTTTCCCTGTCATTCTGCTGTTCATTTTCTCCACCATCACCTCCACCGCTGACCAGTGGCAGCTGCAAGTGCAAGATGTGCTCCGGTGATCTGTGCATCCTGTGTGCCCCCATGTGCGCCAGGTTCTGGTCACCAAGTCAATGCAGGAACCAGTCAGAAAACTCTGCATTATTATTATAGATATTGATATATTCAAAAGTTTTTAAAAGGTGTCCATTAATGTCCTCATGTTCAAAAGAACCAGCTGAATAGTAAGAGACTTCTCTGAGGTCCGCACGCAAACTGGCACAATTGTCTCATCTCGAACACTTTCATAGAAATCATAGAAATCCTACAGTGCAGAAAGAGGCCATTCAGCCCATCGAGTCTGCACCGACCACAATCCCACCCGATATCCCTACATATTTACCCACTAATCCCTCTAACCTACGCATCTCAAGACACTAAGGGGCAATTTTAGCACAGCCAATCAACCTAACCCGCACATCTTTGGACTGTGGGAGGAAACCGGAGCACCCGGAGGAAACCCACGCAGACACGAGGAGATTGTGCAAACTCCACACAGACAGTGACCCAAGCCAGGAATCGAACCCAGGTCCCTGGAGCTGTGAAGCAGCAGTGCTAACCACTGTGCTAGCGTGCCGCCCAAGTGAAACACAAAATGTGGGAGACCAGCTTAGTCCTATGGGCAAGTCTAGCTTCTAGCCTGATTCATTTTAACCTATTGCAAAAATGTTGCAGAAACTCTATTTGTGCTCATAATTCGGTGATTAAAAAAATAATTGTTTTGGCTAATTTCAGATCAGTTGCACTGAGAGAATCCTTGAGGAAAATCCAAGCCAATATCTTTAGTTGCTGCCATCCTGGCCATGCCAACCTGAAAATGTCCTAGCTCTGATGAAGGGTCATCTAGACTCAAAGCGTTGGCTCTATTCTCTCCCCACAGATGCTGCCAGATCTGCTGAGATTTTCCAGCATTTTCTGTTTTAGTTTCAGATTCCAGCATCTGCAGTATTTTGCTTGTATATTATGGCAATGTCCTGGGTGGCAGTGTCAGGGGCAGACCCTCTGGGGTGCCCCATTGGGTGGGGGGGATTCTCCTTATGTGTGGTGGGGGACCCCCAAACAAACACGGGGTTCCCCCACCCCCACCCAAAAGCATCAGAGCACCATCCACACAAGATCTGGCATTCTCCCACTCCAAGCATCAGACGCCCCTGTCTCAACCCTCCCAAAAGCACTAGGGCACCACGCAACCCCCCATCCCCTGCCTGATGTTTGTCAGCAGATGGTGGATGGTGCTCTGATGCTTTTGGTTGGGGGAACCTCATGCTTGTTTGGGGGTCCCCTGTGTGCATGGGGGAGGAATGGCGGTGGCGTCTTCTTAATGCAGTTTGGGGCACCCTTTAAAGATGGCGCACTGATCTCTGGAGCCCGCATACACTGGCTCTTTCAGGAGCCTCCTCACCGCACCATGCCCCCAGACTTACTGTTGCAAAGAATGCTCTAAAATCTGGAAAAGAAAATGACCAATGTTAATTTCAAGAAAGCATTCATAACAAGTTCTGGCATTCCCTTTGACACCAGGCAAAGTGATTTTGAAGGAACTTGGGTACATGATACGACTGATTTCCCAAGACAAAGCAGACTTCTCTGCCCCTAACCACCTGAAAGTTTCTACAGAATTGTTACAATGCAGAGGAAGGCCTTTTGGTCCATCTTGTCTACAACAGCTCTCTAAATGAGCATCATGACTTATTGTCATTCTCCTGCCTTTTCCATGCAACCCTGCACCTTGTGTCTACTCAAATAATCATCTAATGTTCTCTTGAATGCCTCAACTGAACCTGCCTCCACACTTCCAGGCAATGCATTGCAGACCCAGAATCACTTGTGGTGTGAAAAAGTTTTTTTCTCACATCACATTTGCTTCTTTTGCAAATCACTTTAAATCTGTGCCCTCTCATTCTTGACCTTTTTAACAAGCAGGAAAAGTTTCTCTCTTGCCACTCTGTTCAGCCCCCTCATGATTTTGAACATCTCCAACGCCTCGGTCAAATCCCATGGAATACCTATCCATTTTCAACATAAGCTACCATACGTACAATCTCTCCTTTCAAACCAATACCCGTACAGTCACTGGAGTGTGGCGACTAGGGGATTTTCACAGTAACTTCATTGCATCATAGAGCTGGCTTGCATCATGGAGTTAAGAAAGTAAGAGATATCGGCGTTACAGTGGGTTGCACCAATCCATAACTACAAATTTTGAGTATTGGCCACCAGTGAAACCTCGATGCACTTAGCAATTATATTGGAATACCCTTGCAGAAGTTTGGAAACTTCCAGTTTTCCAAAACATGAAGATTAATTTCTGTGAGAAAATGGCGAATGCAGGTAGACTTTTATTTATTTATTAGTGTCACAAGTAGGCTTACATGAACACAGCAATTACTGTGAAAATCCCCACACTCCGGTGCCTGTTCGGGTACACTGAGGGAGAATTTAGGCCAATGCACCTAACCAGCACATCTTTCAGACTGTGGGAGGAAACCGGAGCACCCGGAGGAAACCCACGCAGACATGGGGAGAATGTGCAAACTCCACATAGACAGTGACCCAATCCGGGAATCGAACCCGGATCCCTGGTTCTGTGAGGCATCAGTGCTAGCCACCGTGCCGCCCATATATGTGTATTTTATCATCCTCATTAGCCTTAGGAATGGTGAGTTCTGGCAAATATTGTGCACTTTTCACCCTTTGCTCCTATTTCAGAGATGCGATGGTCAGTTGTATCGCCCCTATCACCTACCAACTCATTACTGAGTAGAAACTGAGCCTAGGATCTTCCTGGTCTGTGTATATGGGTCAGTATATCCCATAAAGCAGTGCATTTACTCACGAGCTATCCAGGGGCCTGAATCAGATCTTGCATTCAGTGCAAATTGCGAATTAAGAAAAGCATCCCGATATTCCCGGTGAATTTACTCATTTATAATATAGCTTTTATTACTTTACTATATTCTCTTGTGTACAATATACCACAGCAGCATTTATTTAATAAATAAAAACAGCTTTATATCTTGTTATCGTTTGGAGCAGCCATCGCTTGCTTGGCAGCCCGCCCAAGGTAGCCATCTGTTTGAGAAGATTTTTTTTTTATATATCAAGTCCCTGTGGACCTCTTGTAATGTTTCCACATTTCTTTGTATGGGGTTTAAATAATTCATATTCTCCAAGGGAAAATATTAGAAGTAATTTATTTGATATAATTAAGTTTTCTGCTTTAAAGGGACTGAGTTATCGTCTCTGGGGACTGGATTTCAGATGTAGAAAGGTTAGCAAATTTGAGCCCAAAAAAAAAGTTTGTGCAAATTTTGCTTTTTTTTAAAAGATGGGCATTCAGTGTGGAACATTTAAAAAAAACTATAATAATGCTCTTTCCTTGGACTTGCGTTCAATCACACCCAAAATCAAAATAAAGAAAGGAGGCTTCCTGTTTTGAGCATTAGGTTCCAAACCAAAATGAACTCAGGTATTCAGCCTAATTCCCCGACGGCGTCAGAACTACTGTCACCATGTATTAAGAATTTACTGGAACATTTGCCAATCTGCCAGTGAGAATAAATGGAGTTTTATAAAACTGTCCCTGGAAAGGAGCTTTTAAATGAAGCAATTGATTTACCTGGTCTTGAGTTCTCATATTATCCGCTGGAATGTTTTTTGGGGAAAATGACGATTTTCGTTCGGGTTTTTGCCCTCACTAAATGTGCCCCCTTTCCCCCTCAGGAAACATTGACTTCCGGCACCGGGTGCTCAGGCTGGTGCGTTGCCCAATGGCAGCCGCTCAGGCGTGAGAGTCAACAATGGCTGTCAAATGCATCTCTGGCCATGGTACTGCTGCCAAATCCTATCCCCGTCCTTATTCTGTGCCTGATCCGCGCCCACTTTCAAGGTGGTGTTTTCTGCTTAGCAATCGGGCTGGGAACCTGGCCAATTACTGCCCCCCCCTCCCTCCCCCGGACCCCGGGCACTCAGAAGCCTTTTGCAGCATTCTGGCGCTGTCCTGGCTGGGACCAGCTAACTCTGAGCAGATGGAAAACCTCACCTGGCACCATTGGTCTGCCTGCTTCACTGGATTAACCTGCTGAGCCATTGGGAGAGTTTTGCATTTCCTAATTGTTCTCTGTTTGGTTTGTCTGCTTGCTTCCCTCGGCTAGTCTTTCTCCATTTGGACCAACACCCTGAGCTTGTGCAATGGAGTTACTTGATTTCCATCTTTTCTAAGATGTAGATGCAGTTCCTGTAACGTGGGACAAAGCGCCACTGTAGCAACTCTGAAACCTGTATAATTTAGGCTATGTTTATTTGATTTGAACTATTATTGTCGTGTATATTGGGATACGGTGAAAAGTATTGTTTCTTGCACGCTATTCAGACAAAGCATACTGTCCATAGAGTACAAAGGGGAGAAGGAAAGAAGGGAGAGGCTGCAGAATATAGTGTTAAAGTCATAGCTAGGGTGTAGAGAAAGATCAACTTAATATAAGATAGGTCCATTCAAAAGTCTGATAGCAGCAGCTGTTCTTAAGTCGGTTGGTACGTGATCTCAGGCTTTTATATCTTTTTCCCAATGGAATAAGGTGGAAGAGAGAATGTCCAGAGTACGTGGGGTCCTTGATTATGCTGGCTGCTTTTCCAAGGCAGCAGGAAGTGTAGATGGAGTTAATGGGTGGGAGGCTGGTTTGAGTGATGGACTGGGCTTCGTTCACAACCCTTTGTAGCGCCTTGTGGTCTTGGTCAGAGCAGGAACCATACCAAGCTATGATATATCCGGAAAGGATGCTTCCTATGGTGCATAAGATATTGGAGCAGACTTAGGCCACTCGGCCCATCGAGTTTGCTCCGCCATTCAACCATGGCTGATATTTCTCTCATCCCCTTCTCCTGCCTTTTCCCCATAACCCCTGATCCCCTTCTGTAAAAGTTGCTGAGAGTCGTAGCGGACATGCCGAATTTACATGTCAAATTTAGTGTTTACACTGTTTATGGTTAGAATTCAGTGACAATTAAGATAACTGATGTGTCCTCAATAAGCTTTAAGGTGCAGCTATCCAATGAATGAGCACCCTGTTAGCTTTTATCTAAACTAAAACAATTCGGACCACTTTGTTTGGATTGATACAATAATTTCTGGAATAATTTGATTTTGTCGACACTTTAGCCGATGAGGACGATGCAGCGAGGGTGGCGCGCACGAACTTTTCACAAAGCGTTTGATTGCAAGTTTTCATGCACAGAATTAAGAAACACTTTTAGCTTTGTCGGAATTATTCATGAATGAACATAGGTGGATCCAAATCGAGATGAAAAATCTTAAAATTGACAATGTTGCTCAGCACCTGTGTAGAGAAAGGACTGGTTGTTATCTCACATCTGTGCCCTTCATTTGAACTTTAATTTTAATTTGATAAATTGCATGGATTGATTGCAGGAAGCAGGTGATAATTGATGGGAAGTCTGTCAGGCGGGGAGGGGCAGCAGCCTGTGTTTCTCTGTAGGGGGCCGTTCACGTAGCACTGAAATAACTTGGAGGCACAAGTGTTCTGCCGATAATATGACAATTTGTTGGCGCTAAGCTATGTGGCCAGACAATAAGTATAGGAGAAAATTGATGCTATTCGAAATGATCCTGACCAATTAAGCAGATGTGGCAAAAAAACAGCAGATGGATTTTAACGTGGATACGTATAATATATTGATCACTGGCTGTTAATTTATGGGAGATGTGGATAAATGGAAGTTAACTTACACTGACGCAGGAAGCCTGAAATATGTGCACAGGGAAAGGGTCCAATGTGATGTGAAAGGAAAGGGATTTGGTTAAAAGGTTAAAGTTTATTTATTTGTGTCACAATAGGCTTACAATAACACTGTAATGAAGTTACTGTGAAAATCCGGTCACCAGCCAGTCAGTGAAAATGTTGCTAGCTTTGTAAAGGAATTTGATTAGAAATTGAATGACTTTCCTCTTGGAAGCGGCACCGTGGCACAGTAGTTAGCACTGCTTCTTCACAGCGCCAGAGACCCAGGTTTGATTCCGGCCTTGGGTCACTGTCGGTGTGGAGTTTGCATGTTCCCCCCTATCAAGCCTCCCATCCATTGACTCTATCTACACTTCCCGTTGCCTCGGCAAAGCAGCCAGCATAATCAAGCACCCCACCCACTCCGGACATGCTCTCTTCCACCTTCTTCCCTCGTGGGAAAAAGATACAAAAGTCGGAGGTCACGTACCAACTGACTCAAGAACAGCTTCTTCCCCGCTGCCATCAGACCTTTGAATGGACCTACATCATATTAAGTTGATCTTTCTCTACACCCTAGCTATGACTGCAACACCACATTCTGCACCCTCTCATTTCCTTCTCTATGAACGATGTGTTTTGTCCGTGTAGCGCGCAAGAAACAATACTTGTAATGGTTTACAGCGACATGTGACAATAAAAATCAAATCAATTCATGTGGCCCTGGCAAGATGCTCTGTTGGAGAGTCGGTGCAGACTTGATGGGCCAAATGGACTTGTTCTGCATTGTAGGGATTCTATGATTTTAAAATATGTGCACAGATGAGAGCACCCTTTTGAGACACAGCTCCTAATGGTCCCCTGAAGCCTTTTTTTCCTTTGCCCCCTGCCCTGAAACTAAATATCAGAACTATAGAGACGGTAGGTCTTATCAGGCACTAAACATCTAGAAAAGATGCCAAGAACAGATTGATTGCAGCCAGGGATAAGGGACTTTTGATTATGTGGACAGACTGGAGAAGGTGAGAGGGAATCAAATTCCTGCAGCTGCTGGAAATCTGAAAGAAAATCCAAGTCCTGGAAATACTCAGCGGGGTCACCAGGCAGCAAATGAGGAGAGAGAGAGGGAGAAACGGGGTTAATATTTCACGTGGTGACCCTTCATCGGAACTGAGGAAATTTTGCAGTGTAATAGGCTTTGAACTAAGTGGTTAAGAGAAAGATCAAAAGGGAAGGTCTGTGACAGGGTGGAGGGCAGGGGGGATTAAAGGACAGATTGTTTTGTAGCACAAAGGCCAAAGGGAGTTAGTGGGTAGAGTAATGGGTATAGTATGGTCGGCTTGGTGGCACAGTAGTTGGCACAGTAGTTAGCACTGCTGCTTCACAGCACCAGGGACCAGGGATCAATTCCAGCCTTGGGTGACTGTCTGTGTGAGTTTGCACGTTCACCCCGTGTCTGCGTGGGTTTCCTCCGGTTTCCTACCACAGTCCAAAGATGCACAGGTTAAGTAGATTGGCCATGCTAAATTGTCCCTTAGTCTCAGAGGGACCAGCAGGATAAATATGTAGGGTTGCGAGGATACGGCATGTGTGGGATTGTTGTCGGTGCAGACTCAATGGACCGAATGACCTTCTTCTGCGCTGTAGGGATTCTATGATCTATGTGAGAGTTCTGCCACTGTACCAAAGCAGGTTAGGTGGATTGGCCATGCTATATTGCCCCTTAGTGTCCAAAGATGTGTAGGTTAGATGGATTAGCAATTGTAAATGCGCGGGGTTACAGAGATAGGGCAGGGGGTCCGCGGGGGTGTGGGCCTGGGTATGATGCTCTTTCGGAGAGTCAGTGTAGACTTGATGGGCCGAATGGCCTCCTTCTGCACTATAGGGATTCTATGATTTCAAAGAGACAAAAAATACTTTAAATTATTAATTCGTGGGACATGAGCGTCGCTGGCTGGGCCAGCATTTATAGCTCATCCCTAATTGCCTGAGGGCAGTTGAGAGTCAACCACATTGCTGTCGCTCTGGAGTCACATGTAGGCCAGACCAGGTAAGGACGGCAGATTTCATTTCCTAAAGGACATTACTGAACCAGATGGGATTTTTCCGACAATTGACAATGGTTTCATGGTCATCAGTAGGTTCTTAATTCCAGATATTTTTTAAAATTCAAATTCCATCATCTGCCGTGGTGGGATTCGAACCCGGGTCCCCAGAACATTAGCTGAGTTTCTGGATTAATAATCTAGCGATAATACCACTAGGCCATCGTCTCCCCTTAAATGTACATTATCTCCCCATGTACAGATGAGGTGCATTTGGTTGCATAGCAGCCATACAAATGCAACATGAAGGAATAAAGAAATACTCAAGACAAACCCAAAGCAACAAAAAATGAAACAAGAGCCCAGAAGGCTGTAGCGTGCTGAGTGGAAAGGTGAGGTCCTATTCCTTGAACACGTTGTCCTCCTTGGAGCAGAAAAGTTTATGAGGAGATTTGATGGGTGTTAAAATTCATAAGTAGTTTTGACTGAGGAATTAGAGGGAGATTTTGCAGGGTTATGGGGAAAAGGCAGGGGGAGGGGCACTCAGTGAGAGAGCCGACACAAACACAATGGGCCAAACGGCCTCCTACTGTGCTGAAACAGTTCTATGATGAGGAATAACTGTCGCCAGTGCTGCAAGAGTCTCAACAAGGTAACACAGATTTAAAGTGCCAATTGACAAAGGGGGAAAGACAAACGAATTGCAATGATCTGGAACACGCTGCCTGAACGGGCGGTGGAAGCAGATTCAATAATACTTTCAAAAGAGAATTGGATAAATACTTAGACTGGAAAAACAACATTGCAGGGGAGTGGGACTAAATGAATAGATGTACCAAAGAGCTAGCACAGCCCCAGGGGGACGAATAACCTCCGTGCTGTAACATTCTATGATTGAAACAACTCCTCATTCCACTGGATCACCAGGCTGTGAACAATTAAAAATGCCCTATTGCATTTTAGCTGTATTTATGCAAACTTCAACTCAAATTCCTAGAAAAGAACTCTTGTGGATAATTGTGTGTGGATGGTAGGCATGTAGATAATTGTGTTTCTGTTACACTCTAGATCAGAGGAGTACCTCATTTATGGTAATGTATTCCTGTGCAATTCAATAAAATTGGTTACTGGTATGCTTCCTTAAGCCTCAGAATGGGAGATATGTTTCTCGAAGAATGTGCAACGCTTAACAGATGTTTTATGGAAAATAGTTGAGGGCATTGTCACACTACAGTTATTGGTTAAGAGGTTTGTCACCTTGGAGAGATGAGGACTTTTAAAAAATTCATTCATGGGACAAGGGCGTCGCTGGCTGGCCAGCATTTATTGCCCATCCCTTGTTGCCCTTGAGAAGGTGGTGTTGAGCTGCCTTCTTGAATCGCTGCAGTCCACGTGCTGTGGGTTGACCCACAATGTTGTTAGGAGGGAATTCCAGAGTTTTCACCCAGTGACTGTGAAGGAACGGTGATATATTTCCAAGTCAGGGTGGTGAGTGGCTTGGAGGGGAACTTGTAGGTGTTGCCATTCCCATGTATCTGCTACCCTTGTTCTTCTCGGTAGAAGTGGTTGTGGATTTGGAAGGTGCTGTCTAAGGATCTTTGGTGAATTGCTGCAGTGCATCTTGAAGATAGTACACAGTGCTACTACTGAGCGTAGATGGTGGAGGGCGTGGATGTTTGTGGGAGAATTGGCAAATTTGAGTGACACCTCATTGCCCTATCTTCATTTGAACTGCTTATGGATACAGTGAATCTGGAGTGTGAGAGATACTGTGTGGCGTGACTTTTCCATCAGTTGATTTAGAGGCTTTACACCTCTGACTACCTTCTGAGCTTCAGGGGTACTCAGGATGTGTTGCAGTCCATTGAGAGCCTTGGGTGGAAGTTGAAGGAGGTAAGCAGTGATGGTGAAAAGGATGCCTGAAATGCTGGCAAGTCTGTGGGCAAGAGAAGGAGCATCCAACTTAACTTCACATCGCTATTAAAGGGGACATGGTGCCACATGAACTAGTTTGAGGAACGTTGCTGTCTCAGTGGAAGCTTAGGGGATAGCATTGATTGCGAGGAAATGGAATGCTGTGGCCCCTGTTTGCCCTTCAAGTGACAGTTGCGATGTCAGACAGCAATGTGCACCTTCTCTGACACAAATAAAACTCTTCAGAATAAAATCACAATATAATCGCCACAGTGGTTAGCACTGCTGCCTCACAGCGCTGAAGACCCAGGTCCAATTCCAGCCTTGGGTCACTGTCTGTGTGGAGTTTGCACATTCTCCTCATGTCTGCGTGGGTTTCCTCTGGGTGCTCCAGTTTCCTCCCACAGTCTAAAAGACGTGCTGGTTAGGTGCCATTGGCCATGCTAAATTCTCCCTCAGTGTACCCAAACAGGCGCTGGAGTGTGGCGACTGGGGGATTTTCACAGTAATTTCATTGAAGTGTTAATCAGAACATTATGGGTTCAATCCTATTTGATAAACTTGAACACAGTTGTTCAAATGCATTGTTCAGTTAGTGTGGCACAATCTCAGGTGCTGCCTTCTGGGTCCGCTGTTAAGTGAGCTCTTGTTATCCTCTGAGGTAGTCACATGAGATCCAACAACATTATTTTGTAGCCAGTATTCATCCTTCAATCAGAATATTGAAGGATATTGAAGTAAAGTTGCCAGACCATAGGCTGCTCCCTCATCTGAGGAGGAAAGCTGACTGATGGTGATTTAACCTGAGGATCAGCACCCCTCAGGCGAGGGGCAAGGTTGAGAAGGCGGGGCCTTCATGAATAATCTCAGCTGGTATGCGAATTGAAACCGCACTGTTTCTGTTGTTCTGTGTCACTAATCAGCTGTCCAGCCAACTGAGCTAAACCAACCCCTATCGCAGGATGTAACCAAAAGTAATCAAAAGAATTTGATCTTTGACCTATCTGGCTATTCTTGCTTTGATGTGGAGATGCCGGCGTTGGACTGGGGTAAACACAGTAAGGAGTCTAACAACATCAGGTTAAAGCCCAATAGGTTTATTTGGTAGCAAACGCCACTTTTGGAGCAGCGCTCCGAAAGCTAGTGGCGTTTGCTACCAAATAAACCTGTTGGACTTTAACCTGGTGTTGTTAGGCTCCTTACTGTATTATTGCTTTGCCATTTCTGGGAACATGCTGTTCACAAATTGGCTGTTGCGTTTCCTACATCAATTCAGCGACTACACTCCTAAAGTAGTTTACTGGCTGTAAAGTTCATAAAGTTTCTCTTTTTAACTATGAAACTCTTGTCAATGGTACAATTTTGAAATTCACAGTGTCTGAGAACTATAATCATAGGATGCATTAGTCTTTCTGCACTGTTGCATTGCAACCTGTCTGAAGATGGTTTTCAATCCATGGTGGCCATAGGATACCTCGTAAACTTTATGTTTGGCATTCTCAAAAGGGTCAGTAAATTGGCAAATTATTTTGATACTTTTGTGATGATATTGTGCCTTTAAGTAAGGTACTTGTATCATGTTTCTTGTAAGGGATATGT
The DNA here is from genome assembly GCF_964213995.1 of Mustelus asterias. NCBI lineage: Eukaryota > Metazoa > Chordata > Chondrichthyes > Carcharhiniformes > Triakidae > Mustelus > Mustelus asterias. The sequence goes on from NC_135821.1 coordinate 39,207,651, forward strand.
TCAAAATTCAGCGGGTGCCAAGTTGTCTGAGCAACAGGTAGCTCAAATGTTGAGAATGCAGAATAATGACTGATTTTAGCTAATGGTGTTTGTCGAAACAGAGTTTGTGCATTTTTGTTTATTTGGGTTCGACATAGAGTTTTGATTAGGCTGGTTGACAAAGACAGAAGCATGTGTTAATGGGGGAGAGCAGTGAAGATATACAGTTTGTCTTTTATTTTAAAACAGTCAGTTACTGCTGGGTTCTGAAGGCAACAAAAGGAGTCTTTCTGTCACTCTCTCTCTGGAGGTTGCTGTTTCGGCTGTCAGAAGACAGGTGTCTCTCTGTCTGTCTCGCTCTCTCTCTCTCTCACTCACTCTGTCTCTCCAGAGGTGTTCAAAAGGCTCTATGACTGTTAACAAGTACCAGCACGTAAGCCAGTGTTTTGCTAACTGATTTTGAAGAGGAGTTTAAGTCTCTGAGAAGGTTATTGTTTGAATTGGAACAAATAGAGATTGGTTAGCAGTTAAGAATTGTATCTTGTCATACTTTCAGTACTGTTCAAATGTTAAATGTTAAGCTGATTCATTTGTTATATTTAAACTGTATTGTTAAATAAAGTTGGTTTTGGTAAAAAAAAATCTTCCTAGCTTATCAATAGAATCGCACCTGGGGTAAACATCTTACCTTAACACTAATGCTGAAATAGCAAAACTGTTGGAGTCTAGATTGACTTAATAATATACCTTGTGGTTTATGATCAGTACCCTAATAGTTTTTGTACTCGTGGGGAGGTAATCTTCATATTTTGTAAGCAAGTGAAGTATGTTATGTTGATTTTTTTTTCCCCGACTGGATAATCTTTCTTTAATAAATCCGATTAGCGGTTTCTCACTTTCATTATAGCATTTGACAATGTATCCATTTGCCATCAGAAGATTGGGAGAAATCAAACAGGCTGGAGTCTGTGCAGTAAGCTATGACGGAGACATGGTGTAATAAATCAAAGGCAATTTGATGAAGCTAAATAACAAATAGCTTTATTGTCAATGAACAATTAACTATATTTACAATAGAGTCAGACAGAATAACTGTGCGTTTGTACAATACTTCTACCTGGCTCTAACTGTAGATCCTCCCCCGACCCAGGATACACGCCCTCACACTCCATTGGCTCAGCTTCCCACTTTGACACTCCATAGGGTCCAGTCTGACCATGTGGCCCTGAGGGAATGCTCTCTTAAAGAGGCCACGCCACCACACATGATTTGATTTGATTTATTATTGTCACATATATTAACATACAGTGAAAAGAATTGTTTCTTGTGCGCGACACAGACAAAACATACCGTTCATAGAGAAGGAAATGAGAGAGTGCAGAATGTAGTGTTACAGTCATAGCTAAGGTGTAGAGGAAGATCAACTTAATGCAAGGTAAGTCCATTCAAAAGTCTGACAGCAGCAGGGAAGAAGCTGTTCTTGAGTCGATTGGTACATGACCTCAGACTTTTGTATCTTTTTCCCGACAGAAGAAGGTGGAAGAGAGAATGTCCAGGGTACGTGGGGTCCTTAATTATGCTGGCTGCTTTGTCGAGGCAGCAGGAAGTGTGGACAGAGTCAATGGATGGGAGGCTGGTTTGCGTGATGGGTTGGGTTACATTCAAGACCTTTTGTAGTTCCTTGTGGTCTTGGGCAGAGCAGGAGCCATACCAAGCTCTAATACAACCAGAAAGAATGCTTTCTATGGTGCATCTGTAAAAGCTGGTGAGAGTCGTAGCTGACATGCCAAATTTCCTTAGTCTTCTGAGAAAGTAGAGGAGTTGGTGGGCTTTCTTCACTATATTGTCGGCATGGGGGAACCAGGACAGGTTGTTGGAGATCTGGAGACCTAAAAACTTGAAGCTCTCGACCCTTTCTACTTCGTCCCCTTTGATGTAGACAGGGGCATGTTCTCCTTTATGCTTCCTGAAGTCAACGACAATCTCCTTTGTTTTGTTGACATTGAGGGAGAGATTATTGTTATTACACTAGTTCACCAGATTCTCTATCTCATTCCTGTACTCTGTCTCATCATTGTTTGAGATCCGACCCATTACGGTGGTGTCGTCAGCAAACTTGAAAATCAAATTGGAGGGGAATTTGGCCACACAGTCATAGGTGTATAAAGAGTATAGTAGGGGGCTGAGAACACAGCCTTGTGGGGCACTGCTGTTGAGGATGATCGTGGAGGAGGTGTTGTTGCCTATCCTTACTGATTGTGGTCTGTGGGTTAGGAAGTTCAGGATCCAGTCACAGAGGGAGGTGCCGAGGCCCAGGCCACGGAGTTTGGAGATGGGTTTCATGGGAATAATAGTGTTGAAGGCTGAGCTGTTGTCAGTAAATAGGAGTCTGACATAGGTGTCCTTGTTATCTAGGTGTTCCAGGGTTGAGTGCAGAGCCAGGGAAATGGCGTCTGCTGTGGACCTGTTGCGGCGGTAGGCAAACTGTAGTGGATCCAGGTAATCCAGGAGGCTGGAATTGATTTGTGCCATGACTAACCTTTCGAAGCACTTCATAATGATGGATGTCAGAGCCACTGGCCAATCGTCATTGGTTGGTTTTTCTTAGGTAGTTTTGTCAAAGCTTTAACAAACGGTCATCTGGACTCGAAACGTCAGCTCTTTTCTCTCCTTACAGATGCTGCCAGACCTGCTGAGATTTTCCAGCATTTTCTTTTGGTTTCAGATTCCAGCATCCGCAGTAATTTGCTTTTATTTTTTACACATGACTTCTTGTTTGATCCATTAGCCACTTTGCCACGTGGTGTCAGGAAATAGGCAAAAAGGATTGGCTGCCCAGCTCCATTGGCTTGAATGGTAAGGAAACCCAGCAGGCACGTACCAGCTTCCCTACTGCATGCTATCTGCCATTGCAATTCGCCCTCGTGTGTCCAAAGTAACATTCTGGTGTGCAGAGCGCCTAATCATAGAAATCATAGAAACCCTACAGTACAGAAAGAGGCCATTCGGCCCATCGAGTCTGCACCGACCACAATCCCACCCAGGCTCTACCCCCATATCCCTCCATATTTTACCCGCTAATCCCTCTAATCTACGCATCCTAGGACACTAAGGGACAATTTTAGCTTGGCCAATCAACCTAACCTGCACATCTTTGGACTGTGGGAGGAAACCGGAGCACTCGGAGGAAACCCACGCAGACACGAGGAGAATGTGCAAACTCCACACAGACAGTGACCCGAGCCGGGAATCGAACCCAGGTCCCTGGAGCTGTGAAGCAGCAGTGCTAACCATTGTGCTACCATGCCGCCCTGAGCATGAGACAAAATCCCGCCCTAATCCTGAGCATGAGACAAAAATCGAATAAAACCGAAAATCAGAGTAACATTAGAGAGACATGACTCTTTCCATATTTCCCGCCACCTTTAAGTAGTATCAGACTTATTTAAAATTGATTTTGAAATATTTATCATGGTTACCATCATTATGGTGCATTTTCAGCTTCCCGTCACGTTGAGCTTTGGCGTAATTCTTTTGACAATTTTCTGTTTTAGGAATCAAAAATGTATTTGTTTTTTTGTATTGTTGCCAGTGTAGTTAAAGACTGTTAGTTAGACCCTGTAGTTAAAGCAGAAACCGCTCAGAATGATTCACAGGATTTTAAATAAATGTGAAAAGAAATGCTTGAGCTTCTAAATGTGAATGGATTTGCGATGATTGGGATAAATTAAATCAATCGCAAGTCGGAAGACAACTGAGTTGGGGAACTGTTCAATACAAAACAGATTTATACAGTTAGCAGACAATATGATACTTCGAATGCTGTGAAGAGTTTCCAGGAATGTTTATGATGCCGGCGTTCCTTGATACATGACGAGGGTAATTCTGACTTTGATCGATGTCAATTCTGCAGCCTGTTGTATATGTCGCTCCTGCTTTTTATTTCTCTTGTAAAAATGAGTGAAGGGTTTATACAAATAAAAAATCTGTGAAGCAGTTGGCAGAGTTGTGTGCGTGGTTTCAAGGCACCTTCTATACAGTGCTGATTCACCAGCTGACAGCTGGGATGGGGAACTTCCCCTTGCGGGAGAGCTCTGAGATACTGAAACTGTTTCAATGAAGTGGGGTAAGCTAAGAAGCAATTTAGTAGAATTTTTGTTCAGATAATATCGAGTTTTGTGGTGAATGAACGGGAAAAGGTGGTTTTGTATGGCCAATGAGGGGTGATCCACTTAAAGATATCAATAAGTATGAGCGGTGAGGTTGAAAAAGATTTCTTTACAAGTAATGCTTTGCTCCAGACAGTAGTTGAGACATCGCACTTGTCATGGAAAATTGAACACAGGTGAATGCTTGAAGCAGAGAAAGGTGCTTTGTAATTTTGAGTTAAGTTTTAAAGTTTTTTTTGAGTTCATTTATTAGTGTCACAAGTCGGCTTACATTAACACTGCAATTACTGTGAAAATCCCCAAGCCGCCACACTCCGACACCTGTTCGGATACACTGACGGAGAATTTAGCATGGCCAATGCACCTAACCAACTGTGGGAGGAAACCAGAGCACTCGGAGGAAACCCACGCAGACACGGGGAGAACATGCAGACTCCACACAGACAGTGACTCAAGCTGGGAATCAAACTCGGGTACCTGGTACTTTGAGTCTGCACCGACCACAATCCCACCCAGGCCCTACCCCCATATCCCTGCATATTTTACCCACTAATCCCTCTAACCTACACATCTCAGGACACTAAGGGGCAATTTTAGCATGGCCAATCAACCTAACTCGCACATCTTTGGACTTTGGGAGGAAACCGGAGCACCCGGAGGAAACCCACGCAGACACGGGGAGAACATGCAGACTCCACACAGACAGTGACTCAAGTTGGGAATCAAACTCGGGTACCTGGTACTTTGAGGCAGCAGTGCTAACCCCTGTGACAATATGCTGCCCCAAAGGTTTGGGACCTTTAGTTCTGACTCGTCACAGACCACTCTAGGTATGAGGCATTTGGTGTAAGCAGTACTACGTTTATTAAGTAGGTGCATAAATGGTGTGACAAATGATATTTAGCAAGGCAGTAGCCACAATCTGTTCTTACAAACAGTTCTCTGGATCCTCTGGTTGACTGGGGTGCTGCATCCTGCTCTGTTTTTGCTGTTGCTGCCGTCTTGTTGACTGGCCGCTCTCTTTCTCTCCTTGGAGGTGATGCGCGATTAATTCACACGGGAGGATAGAACGTACCCGGGAATAAAGGCTTTTATTCACGACAAATAGGAGCACACTACTTAACAATATTATCCCAGACTGCTAGGAAGTAGCAGTGACCTTTATACCCCTGTAAGAAGGCGGAGCCGAACGGAGTGTACCACATAAACAATAATAACAGGTGGAACACCCAAACCCTAACCCCAACAGTAACAAGAGTAACATATGTACAAGTACCCATAGTGGTAACCATCTATGGTTCACCACATTCACCCCTCCTTTCAAAACAAAGACCGGTGGGGTAAGAAAACAATACGAACTGTCCACATGTTCACAAGTTCAGCTGTTTCGGAGGTCCACACCGTCTCTGCGACCTCCGCTGCACTGGCTCCAGTGCCGGTTCTGGTGACCGTGGTGACGACCCTCTCTCCGAGGTGGTATCCACTGACTCCTCCAGTTGCTCTCCCGACTGCCGACCTTGAGATGGCGACAATCCCCTAGACTCAGGAAAGCTGCACACGGGAGTAAGAGGGTTAAGTTGAGGTCCCGATGCTGTCCGCGCTGTGTCAGGAGGGGAGAGAATGGGCAAAGGAATCCAACGCCGGCATCTCCACATCATGACTACCATCGACGCCACAAACTGCCGGCTCCAAGTGGAGAGGATCTCCAAGAAGATCGCGCATATCGACACAGACATCAAGTTTCTACAAACATGCAAGAAAGCAGACAAGATACCGAAAGGACTACGGATCACGAACCCACTCAGGTCAACCTTTAACACGGACTACGCTGAGAGACTGTGCCGTCGCACCTCTCTCACCCTCCTCAAACACCTCATACACCAACTCTACAGCAAACGCCGCAGCCTGGAAACCAAGATCGAATCCATAGTCTCAACCTGCGCTCAGGACGCAGACCAGCTGCGAAACTCTGCCAAGCAGACGAGACAAAGGAACTACACCATCTACATGCACACCAAGAACAGGAAACTTGAGAAACTCGGCATCACCACCAGCAGCAACCAAGCCTCCCCCGGTACCACAGTAGAAAACAGTACCACTGCAGGAAAGTCCATTGTCAACCTATCGGACTACACACTTCAGCCAGATGAAATCGAAGTTCTCAGCCGAGGGCTCAACTTTTGCCCCACAACCAAAATAGACCCCATCAGTCTCGCAGCAGACACAGAGGAATTCATCAGGCGAATGAGGCTGCGGGAGTTCTTCCACAAACCCCAAGAAGCCAACAGCGAACACAATGAGACAGCTAATGAACCGGAACAGCAGACAGAGAGATCCGCAGTGCATCCGAAGAGGAAAGAGTCGAATTGGACTCCTCCGGAAGGCCGCTGCCCTCGACTTGACATGTATGCCCAAGCCATCAGGAGGTGCGTCAACACCAAATTCATCAGCCGCACTCACAAGACAGCCCCGAACATCACCCAAGCACAACGTAACGCCATCCACGCTCTCAAGACCAACCGCAACATTGTCATCAAACCAGCAGACAAAGGAGGGGCCATCGTCATACTGAACAGAACGGATTACTGCAAAGAAGTGTACCGACAACTGAACAACGAGGAACACTACAGACAGTTACCCACAGATCCGACCAAAGAACACACCCGTCAACTCAACACTCTGATCAAAACCTTTGATCCGGACCTTCAGAGCACCCTCCGTGCTCTCATCCCACGTACTCCACGCGTTGGAGATCTCTACTGCCTCCCAAAAATACACAAGGCAAACACACCCAGCCGTCCCATCGTTTCAGGAAACGGAACCCTGTGCGAGAACCTCTCCGGCTATGTCGAGGGCATCTTGAAACCCATTGTACAAAGAACCCCCAGCTTTTGTCGCGACACTACGGACTTCCTACAGAAACTCAACACACATGGAGCAGTTGAACCAGGAGCACTCCTCGTCACAATGGATGTCTCGGCACTCTACACCAGCATCCCCCACGATGATGGCATTGCTGCAACGGCCTCAGTACTCAATGCCGTCAACTGCCAGTTTCCAGATGCAATTTTACAACTCACCCGCTTCATCCTGGATCACAATATCTTCACCTTCAACAACCAGTTCTTCATCCAGACACACGGAACAGCCATGGGGACAAACTTCGCACCTCAATATGCCAACATCTTCATGCACAGGTTCGAACAAGACTTCTTCACCGCACAGGACCTTCAACCTATGCTATACACTAGATACATCGATGACATTTTCTTCCTTTGGAGTCATGGTGAGCAATCACTGAAACAACTATATGATGACATCAACAAGTTCCATCCCACCATCAGACTCACCATGGACTACTCTCCGGAATCGGTTGCATTCTTGGACACACGCATCTCCATTAAGGACGGTCACCTCAGCACCTCACTGTATCGCAAGCCCACGGATAACCTCATGATGCTCCACTTCTCCAGCTTCCACCCTAAACACGTAAAAGAAGCCATCCCCTACGGACAAGCCCTCCGAATACACAGGATCTGCTCGGATGAGGAGGATCGCAACAGACACCTCCAGACGCTGAAAGATGCCCTCATAAGAACAGGATATGGCGCTCGACTCATCGATCAACAGTTCCGACGCGCCACAGCGAAAAACCGCACCGACCTCCTCAGAAGACAAACACGGGACACGGTGGACAGAGTACCCTTCGTCGTCCAGTACTTCCCCGGAGCGGAGAAGCTACGGCATCTCCTCCGGAGCCTTCAACATGTCATTGATGAAGACGAACATCTCGCCAAGGCCATCCCCACACCCCCACTTCTTGCCTTCAAACAACCACGGAACCTCAAACAGACCATTGTCCGCAGCAAACTACCCAGCCTTCAGGAGAACAGTGACCACGACACCACACAACCCTGCCACAGCAACCTCTGCAAGACGTGCCGGATCATCAACACGGATGCCATCATCTCACGTGAGAACACCATCTACCAGGTACACGGTACCTACTCTTGCAACTCGGCCAACGTTGTCTACCTGATACGCTGCAAGAAAGGATGTCCCGAGGCATGGTACATTGGGGAAACCATGCAGACGCTACGACAACGGATGAATGAACACCGCTCGACAATCACCAGGCAAGACTATTCTCTTCCTGTGGGAGAGCACTTCAGCAGTCATGGGCATTCAGCCTTGGATCTTCAGGTAAGCGTTCTCCAAGGCGGCCTTCACGACACACGACAGCGCAGAGTCACTGAGCAGAAACTGATAGCCAAGTTCCGCACACATGAGGACGGTCTAAACCGGGATGTTGGATTTATGTCACATTATCAGTAACCCCCACAGCTTGCCTCCTGGACTTGCACAATTTCACAAGCTGTACTGTCTGGAGACAATACACATCTCTTTAACCTGTGTTGAATGCTCCCTCCCCCCACATTGTCTGTACATTTAAGACCTGGCTGGCTGTAGAGATTTGCATTCTAATCAGTATTCTGTAATTTGATTTCTGTGTCGGTGCCCTGTTTGAGAACAGAGACCACTCCATCTGACGAAGGAGCATTGCTCCGAAAGCTTATGGTATTTGCTACCAAATAAACCTGTTGGACTTTAACCTGGTGTTGTGAGACTTCTTACTGTGCTTACCCCAGTCCAACGCCGGCATCTCCACATCAAAGGAATCCTAACCAGGGGTGCGGGAGTGACGGGGGCTTCCAGGTCCCCTGCAGGCGCCAGATCTCTGATAGAGACCATGTCCTATCGCCGGTCAGGATATGCCACATAGGCATATTGAGGGTTGGCGTGGAGGAGGTGGACCTGTTCAACCAAAGGGTCGGACTTGCGGGCCCTAACATGCCGCCGCAGAAGGACAGGTCCTGAGTACGTCAACCAAGACGGCAGTGAGGTCCCAGAGGAAGACTTCCTAGGGAAGGCAAACATCCGCTCATGTGGGGTAGCGTTGGTTGCCATACACAGGAGGGACCGGATCGAATGGAGCGCATCAGGAAGTACCTCTTGCCAACGGGTGACTGGAAGACCCCTAGACCGTAGCGCCAATAAAACAGCTTTCCAGACTGTAGCGTTTTCTCTTTCGACCTGCCCGTTACACCTGGGGTTGTAACTTGTAGTCCTACTTGAGGCAATTCCCTTAGAGAGCAGGTATTGCCTCAAGTCGTCGCTCATAAACGACGAACTCCTATCACTGTGGATATAACCGGGGTAGCCGAACAGGGTAAAAAGACTCCGCAGAATTTTGATGACCGTGGCAGAGGACATGTCAGAACAGGGGATGGCAAAGGGGAATCGGGACTATTCGTCAACAATGTTGAGGAAATACACGTTCCGATCCGTCAAAGGGAGGGGCCCCTTGAAGTCGACACTCAGTCGTTCAAAAGGGCGAGTGGCCTTAATGAGGTGTGCCCTGTCAGGCCGGTAGAAGTGCGGCTTGCACTCTGCACAAACCTGGCAGCATCGAGTTATCGACCTGACATCCTCTATGGAATAGGGCAGATTCTGAGCCTTTACAAAATGGAAGAGCCGAGTGATCCCCAGATGGCAGAGATCATTGTGGAGGGCCTGTAACCGGTCCTCCTGCACACTGGCACATGTTCCATGCGACAGGGCATCTGAGGGCTCATTGAGCTTCCCCGGACGGTACATGATATCATAGTTGTCGGTGGAGAGTTCAATTCTCCACCTCAAGATTTTATCATTCTTAATTTTTCCCTTTAACGTGTTGTTGAACATGAAGGCCACGGACCTTTGGTCCGTGAGCAGGGTAAACCGTTTGCCAGTCAAATAATGGCGCCAATGCCGTACGGCCTCCACAATGGCCTGAGCCTCTTTCTCCACAGAGGAGTGCCGAATTTCAGGGCCTTGGAGGGTGCGAGAGAAAAAGGCGACGGGCCTGCCCGCCTGGTTAAGTGTGGCGGCCAGGGCGAAATCAGTTGCATCACTCTCCACCTGAAAGGGGAGGGACTCATCGACAGCGTGCATCGTGGCTTTCGCGATGTCGGCTTTTATCCCTTCGAAGGCTAGGCGAGCCTCTGGTGCTAGGGGAAAAGAGGTGGATTTTATGAGCGGACGGGCTTTGTCCGTGTAATTGGGGACCCACTGTGCATAGTAGGAGAAGAAGCCTAAGCATCTTCTCAGTGCTTTGATGCTAGTGGGTAGGGGAAGTTCAAGGAGGGGACGCATACGGTCTGGATCGGGGCCGATGACCCCGTTTTCCACCACGTATCTGAGGATTGCTAGGCGGTGCTTGCTGAATACGCACTTCTCCTTGTTATAGGTCAGGTTCAGGAGAGTCGCAGTGCGTAAAAACTTCTGGAGGTTGGCGTCATGGTCCTGCTGGTCATGGCTGCAGATAGTGACGTTGTCCAGGTACGGGAAGGTAGCCCGTTTTGGTCCACCATTCGGTCCATCTCACGCGGGAAGACTGAGACCCCATTAGTGACGCTGAAAGGGACTCTTAAAAAGTGGTAGAGACGGCCATCCGCCTCAAAGGCCGTGTATTTGCGGTCCTCTGGGCGAATGGGGAGCTGGTGGTAGGCTGACTTCAAGTCAATGGTGGAGAACACCCGGTACTGCGCAATCTGGTTGACCATGTCAGATATGCGCGGGAGAGGATACGCGTCCAGCTGCGTGTACCTATTAATGGTCTGACTATAGTCTATGACCATCCGGGGCTTGTCTCCAGTCTTGACCACCATGACTTGTGCTCTCCATGGGCTAGTGCTAGGTTGAATGACCCCTTCCCAGAGGAGCCGCTGAACCTCAGATCGAATAAAGATCCGATCCTCAGCGCTGTAACGCCTGCTCTTATTCGCGATGGGCTTGCAGCCTGGCACGAGCTTTTCAAATAGGGAAGGCGGAGTAATTTTAAGTGTTGAGAGGCTGCATGTCGAGCGCGCTGGACAATTTGGAGGCTGCTGTTCTCCCACTGAAAGTGGAGGGAGTGGTCCATCGTACTGCAGGGTCACACTCCTCAGGTGGACCATAAAGTCTAGCCCCAGGAGTACCGGAGCGCAAAGGTGCGGTAGCACGAGGAGCCTGAAGTTCTCGTAGACTGTGCCCCGCACCATTAGAGTTACCACACAGCTCCCAAGAACGAGGACAGATCGGGACCTCGACGCCATGGAGATTGTCTGCCTGACAGTTTGCACACGGAGTGCGCACCGTTTTACTGTATCCGGGTGGATGAAGCTCTCCGTGCTCCCGCTGTCAAACAGGCAATGCACCAGGCGCCCATTTACCTCTATGTCCATCATGGACTTGTCGAGTCTGTGAGGCTTGGCCTGGTCCAGGATGATTGACGCCACTGTTGGATCCCGAGCGTAACTGCAGGCAGTTGAGATAGCCGACGACGAGGACCCCTGCTCGTCCCCTGCGGCCGGTGTCGACCAAGGTGGCTGCGCCCATGAATCGCACACGGTCGAGGATGTTGAAAATGGCGGCACCCGCAGGTCGCACGTGGCTGGCGTCATCGTCATAGGAAATGGCGGCGCCCGTGGATCGCACGTGGCTGAAGACATCAATGAGGCCGGAGACGAGGAGATGGATCCTGGGGAGTCGCATGCAGCACTGCTGGGCCTGGAAAGGGCCTTCGCTCAGCACACCTTTGCATAGTGCCCTTTCTTTCCACAGGCGGAGCAAAACACCGCCCTGGCTGGACATCTTTGGCAAGGATGCTTCTCCAAACCGCAGAAATAGCACCGTGGGCCTCCAGGAGCTGCCGCAGCCGTCAGGTCTGAAGTTGGGAGCATCATTGCGCAGTTCCCAGGAGCCGCCGAGTACAGTTGAGGCGGTGGCTGTACTTGCCACGCTGTTCCCACGTGGTCGGTGGGGTAGGCTTCGAGACTTCTGGAGGCCGTTTCCATCGTGTCGGCCAATTCCACCGTCTTAGCCAGGTCCAGGTTACCCTGCTCTAGCAGCCGCAGGCGGATATAGGATGAGCTGATTCCTGCCACGAACGCGTCCCGAATGAGGTCATTGGTGTACTGAGTAGCCGACACCGCCTTGCAGTTGCAGGCTCTGGCTAGCTGTTGACGTTCGCGCAGGTACTGTCCCGTAGTTTCGCCGGGCTGCCGCCGTCGAGTGGCTAATAGGTGACGAGCATGAATTTCGTTCGGCTGTTTGTTATACAGCTTCTTGAGTAATTCGATAGCATCTTTATAATTTTGGGAATCGCGAATTGTTGCATACACAGTGTCGCTCACCCTGGCGTGGAGGACCCGCAATCTGTAGTCGTCGGACTGGACTGCTGCCGAGGTCTCAACGTAATCTTCGAAGCACTTCAACCAATGGTCGAAAGTGTTCGATGCCCCAGCGGCACGCGGATCCAAGGTTAGCCGATCAGGCTTTAGCATCTGCTCCATTTTGTTCGAACAAAATTTTCAGTATTTGTCGTGAATAAAATTGATGCGCGATTAATTCACACGGGAGGCTACAATGTACCCGGGAATAAAGGCTTTTATTCACGACAAATAGGACCACACTACTTAACAATATTATCCCAGACTAAAGACTGCTAGGAAGTAGCAGTGACCTTTATACCCCTGTAAGAAGGCGGAGCCGAACGGAGTGTACCACATAGACAATAGTAACAGGTGGAACACCCCAACCCTAACCCCAACAGTAACAAGAGTAACATATGTACAAGTACCCATAGTGATAACCATCTATGGTTCACCACAGGTGGCACGATGGCAAAGTGGTTAGCGCTGCTGCCTCACAGCTCCAGAGACCTGGGTTCGATTCGAGTGCTTGGGTCACTGTCTGTGTGGAGTTTGTACATTTTCCCTGTGTCTGCGTGGATTTCCTCCGGGTTCTCCGGTTTCCTCCCACAGTCAAAAGATGTGCAGGTTAGGGGGATTGGCCGTGATAAGTTGCCCCTTAGTGTTCCAGGATGCGTAGGTTAGAGGGATTAGTGGGGTAAATATGTGGGATTACGGGGATAGGGGCTAGGTGGGGTTGTTGTCGGTGCAGACTCGATGGGCCAAATGGCCTCCTTCTGCACTGTAGGATTTCTATGGGTTGTGTGCTGAGGGTCACAAAACTCTTCCTGATTCCCTTCTTGGACCGAGCCTCCTGCTGTAGTCAGTGACAATTTAATTACCCTTGAGTGGGGTGAAACCTCATCTTAGCCAACCTGATTAGTTTACTGTTATGTTATTACTATCCTGATTAATTTTCCATGATTTCATTATTGTCTCTTACTGCATTGTGAACTTACATGTCCCTCATGCATTATGTTTTTGTCCACTGAGCAAGCGACCTTTTAATTAACAGAGCCACACCTCTTTATCTTTGCTATTGTCTTATAGAATTTGGCAGGAAATGTTAATCAAAGCTTCAAGTCAGCCAAAGGACAAGAGTACTTCCTAACCTAAGCTGCTTTAACTGTGTGACATTGCTTTCCACCATCCTCCATACATTGGAATTTTACATTAACTAAATTATTCAAAATTATGCCTCGTATCTCCGCATTTTCCGAATTCATTCTTCCATACTAACTTACAGTATAATTCCCAGGACTGATCAGGAGTTTTGGATTCATCGAATCATAGAAACTCTACAGTGCAGATGGAGGCCATTCAGCCCATCGAGTCTGCACCCCATATAGACCCTATCCCCGTATCCCCACATATTTTACCCCACTAATCCCTCTGACATATGCATCCCAGGACACTAAGGGGCAATTTAGCATGGCCAATGTGCCAAACCTGCACATATTTGGACCTTGGGAGGAAACCGGAGCACCCGGAGTAAACCCACGCAGACACGGGGGAGAATGTGCAAACTCCACACAGACAGTGACCCAAGCTGGGAATCGAATCCAGGTCCATGGAGTTGTGAGGCAGCAGTGCTAACGACTGTGCTCAAGACAACTTTATAACAGGTTTCAATAGATTGACTCTTTGTGATCACCCAAACTGGTCTTAATTTAGGTATTATTTTTATGCTGCTATTTATCTAATCAAAAGGGATGCTACTTGCCACCATTCCATAATACATTTCCTCACTCCCTATGGATTATCATGTTTCTTTGAAAAGTTGTTTCTCATTTCTAACACAGGGAACTGAATTAATGATTTGCATGCAGCCATGACGTTGAATACGGTGGCTTTCCTGACACTAAAGACATTTGGGCCAGATATGTATCTGTACAAAGTCCTCCAATCTCAAGCACTCACCGTCCTGACTTGGAAATATATCAGTATTCCTTCACTGTCACTGTCCTTCAAAATCCTGGAGCTCCCTCCCTAACAGCACTGTGGGTGTACCTACACCACATGTACTGCAATGGTTCAAGAAGACAGCTCACTACCACCTTCTCAAGGGCAATTAGGGATGGGCAATAAATTCTGACCTAGCCATCCCATGAGTGAATAAATAATTATAAAATTCATATGTGTCATCTTACTATCCTCATCAAATTCAGTGGCATAGTGGTTAGCACTGCTGCCAGGGACCTTGGTTTGATTCCCGGTTTTGGGTCACTGTCTGTGTGGAGTCTGCACGTTATCCCCGTGTTTGCGTGGGTTTCCTCCGGGTGCTCTGGTTTCCTCCCATAGTCCGAAAGACGTGCTGGTTAGGTGCACTGGCCATGCTAAATTCTCCCTCAGTGTTCCTGAACAGGCACAGGAGTGTGGTGACTTGGGGATTTTCACAGTGACTTCATTGCAGTGTTAATGTAAGCCTACTTGTGACAATAATAAATAAACTTTAAACTCAAATTCAACTGAAGTAAATGTAATTAACAGCCCACTGTTTTGGAAGAATATCCAATTAGTTAATTGCTCTCATCAATACAGTCCTGCCACAATTGACACCACACATGGGGCAGAAGGTTCAAAAGGAAGAATGAATGTGGTAGTCACAATATTTTCTAGAACTCATAATTTATTCAACTGCTGAAAAGAGATGTCCTGCTGAAAAAGCCAAGGGTAAGGCTTCCAGCGATTCCTTTCTTTGGAAAGGTCTTGGCCGTATTTGTGACACACAGCTCCTTTTGTAATTGGACTTCAGTCGGAATCAAGGGACTGATTATTTCCTTCAATCCTGTTGTGAGCGATCAGTGAAGGAAAGTCATATCTCCACTGTTGCACCTTTGCACACCAATTTACCTTAACTCCCAATCACATCCATTATTGGGCTACTTTGACAGTTGTAATTCCCACAGCTGCCATCATCGTGTGGCCCACATGACTGACTGCCAGTTTGATCCCATTTAGTGTTGACTGAAGTTAGTTTCCTACTGGGACTTGCGCCAACTGGGATCTCAATTGCAATTGTCCAAACTCATTTCACTTCGGACTTTTACAGTGAGAGAGATCACCGTTTCATTCTTTTAGTCAGGTTTGGATTCAGGGTCCCAGGGGTTTTCCAATTCAATTTGCCACTCAGTTCAAAACGTAATGGCTACCTTTGTTTACTGCACTATCTACCCTTTGCTCCAATCATTGCTAGCTGTTTCAATACTTCTCCTTCTCCAATAAGTATCTTCTTCCAATGCTACTTAATATTAGAAATAAGAGCAGCAGCAGACTTTATGAGCACCAGTTTGCTTCGCTATTCAATACAAGCAAAGCTAGTTATCTGCCCCCCCTCCCCCCCCCTCCACTGTACTTTCCTACTTGCTCCCAAATCCTTTCATTCCTTGAGATACTAAAAATCTGTCTACCGTGACCTTAAATATGCTCCATAATCGGGCATCGAGCGCCTTCGACAATTCCAAAGATTCACCATCCTCTTGAGTGGAGAGAATTCTCGTTATCTCAGTCCTAATGTCTTTTAGGGAAGGAAATATGCCATCCTTACCTGGCCTGGCCTACAAGTAACTCCAGTCTCACAGCAATGTAGTTGACTGTCAACTGCATGCAGTTCAAGGACAATAAGGGACAGGTAACAAATGCTGGATTTTCCAGCAATGCCCACATTCCATGAAAGAATAAAGGCAAAAAAACTCCTTATTCTGACACTGTGCCCTGTAGCTCTAGGTCACCAGTTCAGTTCTGGCCTTGGGTGACTGTGGAGTCTGCACATTCTCCCTGTATCTACGTGAGTTTCCTCCAGGTGCTCTGATTTCCTCCCACTGCCCAAAGATATGCAGGTTAGGTAGATTGGCCATGCTAAATTGCCCCTCATTGTCCCAAGATGTGTAGGTTAGGGGATTAGTGGGGTAAATATGTGGGGTTATGGTGATGGGGCCTGGGTAAGGGCTTATTGGAAAGTCAGACTCATGCTGACTGGCTTCTTTTTGTACTGTAGGGATTCTGTGATTCTAAGGGAATGTACCTCATGTCTGCCCTGTCAAGTTACTTCAGAATCTTGTATGTTTCAATGACTTTACCTCACATTTTTCGAAACTCCAGAGAGTATTGGCTCAATTTAACTCAGCCTTTAATCCCAGGAACCAACCTAGTGAAACTTTGCTGAGCTGTCTCCAATGCAGTATCTCTCTCATTCATCATGGATACCACAAGTACACATAGTACTCCAGATATGGTCACACCAAAGTGCTCTACAGTAGTAAGAAACAAAACACTTGCATTTATGCAGTCCATTTTATGACTGCTGGACACCGCAAAGCACTTTATATCCAATGAAGTATTTCTGAAGTATAATCATTGGCCAGAATTTTCTGGCTGTTTCAGCTGGTGGGATCTTCCGATCCTGCCAATGGTGAGTGGCAGAGGGTGCGAACAACAGGAAAATCTGTTGGCAGTGCGGGGACTGAAATAGCTTGGCGCCAGTCAATGGCGAGCTGCCTCCACTGTCTCAAAACACACTGCAGGGGAGCAGAAAATCCCACCCATTACTTTAATGTTGGCACAGTAGCACAATGGTTAGCACTGCTACCTCACAATGCCTGGGACCCAGGTTAAATTCCGGCCTTGGGTCACTATCTGTGCACAGTCTGCACATTCTCCCCGTATCAGCATGGGTTTCCTCCAGTATCCTCCCACAGTCTGAAAGACATGCGAGTTAGGTGTATCGGTCATGCTAAATTCTGCCTCAGTGTACCCATGATGTGGCGATGCCGGCGTTGGACTGGGGTGAACACAGTAAGAAGTCTCACAACACCAGGTTAAAGTCCAACAGGTTTATTTGGTAACAAATACCATAAGCTTTCGGAGTGCTGCTCCTTCAGCAGCGCTCCGAAAGTTTATGTATTTGCTACCAAGTAAACCTGTTGGACTTTAACCTGGTGTTGTGAGACTTCTTGCAGTGTACCCAAGCAGGCGCTGGAATGTGGCGACTCGGGGATTTTCACTGTAACTTCATTGCAATGTTAATGTAAGCCTACTTGTGACACTAATAAATAAACTTAACTTTAAACTTAATCTAACGTGAGAAACACGGCAATCGATTGGCACACAGCTCACAAACAGCAATGTGATAATGACTATATAATCGCATCTCTTATGATACTGATTGAGGGATGAATATTGGTTGGGTTACGAGTGAGAAGTCTCCTGGTGTTTGTTGAAACAGTGGCCTGAGATATTTGCCTACTTTCTGACACTTTTAAGAGATATCAGCCTTATTGAAACTTGCCTTTGAAATATTTGTCATAGTTACCGTGTGAACATCAGTATGATGGACTTTAAGCTGCAGATTCAACAAGCTTTGTGTGCATTTGGCAATTACTTTGGTACCAAAGATGTAATTGTTTTCCAACAACCATCATTTTAAACCTGATATTTAAAACAAAAACGATGATCAGAATCGTTTACAAGATTTGAAGTGTGTGAAATGCAACGCTTGAATTTATAGATGGGAATGGATTTGTGAGGATTGGGATAAATTATACTAATCACAAATCAGAAAAATGACTGATGCATGGGATGCATCTCACCCAAAGAGGCTAATCCGGGCCTTGATTTAACATCTCATCCAAAGTGGGAGATTTCTAATCAGTTAATAAGGTTTTTAGATAGTATATATTAAGGCACTGATGGGATTACCACTACAGAGAAAAATGATTCTTGAAACAAGTTAATAAGCTAATGAGAGAATGGTTTACACATATGTGAATGCAGTAAAAGAAATAAACAAGTAATTATGATTTCAAAATTATATATGCTGATATTTTAATGTATGAATAATTGTTCACTTCAGCCGTAGGCAAATTACCGCAAGGGATGATGGTAAAGGTGAATAATTCAGAACCAAAAGGCCCGGGAACCCTGTAGTTAGCAAAATTCATATCAGAAAGTTTCTTATGCAGGAACACATATCCCAACATTTGTGAATAAGTGTATTTATTGCCTAGACATAGGATGGGAATGTGCCCGGATGTGGGATCACGTGTCTATCCAGTTTGGCAATGATCCGGTGGGAACATCCACTTTGACAGTACTGGTCATCTCGATTTACCCCACAGCAAAAGATGGCACCTCCAACTGTGACGCCGTCCCTCAGAACATTACTGAAGCTTTGATTTTTGCACTCAAGTCCTGGAGTTGGAATTAAACCGGGATCTTGTGCCTGAGTGACTAGATTAATATCCAATGGGCCTCAGCTAACATTCTAGGCTTCCTTACTCTGCTCCTGCAATCTTGTAGCATTAAGAGCTAAAATGCCTTTTGCCATCTTGATGACTCGAAGCACCTGCATGCCGACTTTCTGTATTCCTTGTGTGCACACGTCCAAGTATCTCCAAACATTAACGTTTATATGTTTTATGCCATTTTTAAAAAATCTTGTTTTTCTATTTATAGATTATAGAATCATTACAGAAACCCTACAGTGCAGAAAGAGGCCATTTGGTCCATCAAGTCTGCACCGACCACAATCCCACCCAGGCCCTACCCCCCCATATCCCTACATATTTACCCACTAACCCCTCTAACCTACGCATCTCAGGACACGAAGGGGCAATTTTTTAGCATGGCCAATCAACCCAACCCGCACATCTTTGGGCTGTGGGAGGAAACCCACGCAGACACGAATAAAATGTGCAAACTCCACACAGACAGTGACCCAAGCCAGGAATCGAACCCAGGTCCCTGGAGCTGTGAAGCAGCAGTGCTAGCCACTGTGGTACCGTGCCGTCCAGGTTGTATTCCTACAAATTTCCTCCAACTTCATTTCCACAGCAATGTGGTTGGCTCTCAACTGCCCTCTGAAATGGCCTAGCAAGCCATTCGGTTATATCAGTATTTCAAGGAGGCTGCTCACCACCACCTTCTCAAGGGCAACTAGGGCTGGGCAATAAATGCTGGCCAGCGAGTAACGCCCATATCTCATGATTGAATGAAAAAAAACTCTTTGCAATCTCTTTGTAACCCCAAGACATATACCGTGGTCAATCCACCTAACCTGCACATCTTTGGAGTATGGGAGGAAACCGGAGCACCCAAAGGAAACCCACGCAGAAATGGGGAATGTGTAAACTCCACACTGACAGTCACGCAAGGCCAGAATCGAATCCGGGTCCCTGGCGCTGTGAGGCAGCAGTGCTAACCACTGTGTCATTCTGTCGCCTATAATAAATAAAAGGGTAGTCTCTGTGTCTTCCTCTCATGAGTGACTCAGGACTGGTTATATTAGCAATGGGGGAAGTGGCCAAGGTTTTGTGGCCTCTCCTGCTCGGTAGACTATTACAGCCCCGCTGAAGCAAACCAACAATTTAAATGACCAGCCACATCCACCAAGGGGGCGGGGGAGGGGAACACTGTGGGGGAAGGGAACATGGCCTGGTTTGGGGTGGGGAACATGGCGTGGTGGCGGAGAGGGGAACACGGTGTGGGCAGATCTGGAAAATCCTGGCCACAGAGTTTCCAACTCTTCATGATTGTCCTGAAGTCTCCAGGTATTAAAGATTAATCTGTGCTTGGGGGAAAATCATAGATATATTTGGGGAAAAGAACCACGTATTGCTCATTCCTTTCTTGTTTTTGTTTAAATGGTACATATTTAATGAATTTGGAGATTCTGAGGGGAAAAAAAGACATCGTTTGAGTGTCGAGGTGCTTGGAGAGTTCCGTAATGAAACATCTGTGAAGATGCACATCTGGATAATAAGGGGTGACTGCCTTGGGAATGGAAGGGCTGCATTTGGATGACAAAACTTTACATCTGTAATGGAAAGCAGCAGCAGCTGGCTTGCACCATGTGACTCCAAGGCTCCAGTGACTCCATGAAGCCACTCTGCATGGACTTAATGTGTTAGTTTGAAACATGCGATTGTCATTCCGGCTCTGCAATCAGCCCCTCCTCTTGTGTTCTGTGAGAAACAGGCTGTCCCTTTTCATTGCTGCTCCCCAACTAATAGGTTTTCCCTGTAAGTCATGGTAGGGCAGCACATGAACAGACAGGGGAACTGAGAGTTTCGCTGAGTAAAGCGCGTTTGCAGGGCAGATTGCGGAGTAGGTTAGGATCAAAAGAGAAACGTCATCCATCAAATTCTTGACATGCAGGTACCTCAGAATATTACCGACAGCACCAGGTTTAGCAGACTACCTTAGTTATCTGTTAGTTGGTTTCTGTATGCAAAAGTGGTGGTTGCCTTGGGTGGAAAGTGGCAGGATGTGAACAGATGTCATTTGCATTCAAAGATACGACTGACTTCTCTCATTAGATCCAACTGTTTTATTTGGGCTTTTGCTTTGTGTGGTTCCTTCGCATTTGTTCTCACTTGTGAACAAGCCAGATATTAAATACCCCTGCGTGGCAAATGGAAAAAGAGAACCTTGGTGTATTGTCCAACGATAGGTCGAAGAACCTGAATTTTAGTAGTGAGCTGGTATGTATCTACTGTATTATTAACAAAAAGGGAATGGGTGGATGAAAATTGTTGTAAAGTAAGAATTCTACCAGAGTTTAAGTGATGTCCAGCAGAGTAGGAATGAATCCTGAACAATTTCTAATTGGCCCCGAGTCCCAGAGATGAATATACAAACTGGGATTGCTCAGGCTGTCTAATGAACCTGTTATGAAGGTGAAAGACGTCCATTCCAGTGCATTTCAATTTTTCCAGCATCAATAGGGCGGCACGGTAGCACAGTGGTTAGCACTGCTGCTTCACAGCTCCAGGGTCCCGGGTTCGATTCCCGGCTCGGGTCACTGTCTGTGTGGAGTTTGCACATTCTCCTCGTGTCTGCGTGGGTTTCCTCCGGGTGCTCCGGTTTCCTCCCACAGTCCAAAGATGTGCAGGTTAGGTTGATTGGCCAGGTTAAAAATTGCCCCTTAGAGTCCTGAGATGCGTACATTAGCGGGTAAAATATGTGGGGGTAGGGCCTGGGTGGGATTGTGGTCGGTGCAGACTCGATGGGCCGAATGGCCTCCTTCTGCACTGTAGGGTTTCTATGATCCTTAATTCTTTGTTGATGCTCAGAGTGTGGCACAGTGGTTAGCACTGCTGCCTCACAGCACCAGGGACCCGGGTTTGATTCCAGGCTTGGGTCACTGTGTGGAGTTTGCACATTCTCCCCGTGTCTGTGTGGGTTTCCTCTGGGTGCTCCGGTTTCCTCCCACAGTCCGAAAGACATGCTGGTTAGGTGCATTGGCCGTGCTAAATTTTCCCTTAGTGTACCTGAACAGGCGCCGGAGTCTGGCGATTAAGAAATGTTCACAGTAACTTCATTGCAGTGTTAATGCAAGCCTACTTGTGGCACAAATAAATAAAAAAAATAAATGTGTTCCCTGTGTGATTAATGATCCCAACAGAAATGCATTGATTTTTAATCAAGAACTGATCATTCGACAGTAACCTGCTTTGTATATTTTTGAAAATACCCAGGGCTTGATGGGAGGGGCAGGGGGGAGTTCTCCCAGTTCACTGGGAGATCGGGGCATCTGCGCAATGGCGCCTCAAGCTCTCTGTAGGTAGCTTCACCGGTGAGCTTAGACTTCCCCCTCCCCCTACTGGTGGGAATTGCACTTCTGTCCAAAAAAATGACGGACTGTCATAAAATTGTATTTTCAAACTTGCCTGGGTCTGAAACTCTCTCATTTTCTCGCTCGTTCAGCAATTCAAATTTTTTTGAGAAGATCTCGTCCCTGCAGTGAGCTTTAGTCACTTGTGTATCTGTGTCAGCCAGTGAGCACCTTTGTGTCTCGGTGCCTCGTGTCGGTCAGATGACGAACGACTTGCCCCAGAGGATCCATGATGCACTGTGAGCAGAAAGCAAAGTGCCGATCAAAAGCAACCTGTGCCTTGAGAAAATGGTGAGAAACGGAGCAAGCTTAGCCCTTGCCTCTAGTGCATTTCAACGCTGAAGCACTCTGTGGTCTATGTGCATTCCAACGATGCAACCTATTGCTTCCGATTTATGGCAACGATGCAGGATTGGCAACGTGCAAAATAAGACACTTTGGACCCTCCAGCTAGGCAGGAATCGTTAAGTGCTTGCTGCAGGATATTGAGACAGAATGAGGGGACGAGGAAACAGTTTTGCTTCCAAACACCTAATAAGGGTGCCACAGATTATACCAATTGCCGGTTGGGTTGCCAATTCTCCAGTTCTCTTCTGGAGCATCTAGCAGTTGAAGACTAATCTCCTGGATGCTGCTACAGGCAATACAGGAGAAAAGCTCAGGGGGACAATAAAAGGAATACAATGCTTGTATTGGACTCGAGGGGAAAGCTGGCAGTTTGATTTGATTACTGATTTGATTTATTATCGTCACATGTATTAACATACAGTGAAAGGTATTGTTTCTTGCGCGCTATACAGACAAAACATACTGTTCACAGAGAAGGAAAGGAGAAAGTGCAGAATGTAGTGTTGCAGTCATAGCTAGGGTGTAGAGAAAGATCAAGGTAATGCGAGGTAGGTCCATTCAAAAGTCTGATGGCAGCAGGGAAGAAGCTGTTCTTGAGTCTGTTGGTACATGACCTCAGACTTTGACTGTTTGGAGGTGAGAGCTCATGTGATGGGACCTTTGAGAACAATGGCAACTATAGTTGGGATGACAATGGATGTCCTCAATTTTCAACAGCGTGTACATTTATTAAAATAAATACAGAAAATGCTGGATAAACTCAGCAGGTCTGGCAGCATCTGTGGAGAGAGAAATTTGAGTCCATATGACTCTTTGCAGTAGAAAACCCTTGAACGGGGAAGCGTGTAACGAGGGCCACATGACCGACAAGGACCCTATAAGAACTAGGAGCAGGAGTAGGCCATCTGGCCCTTCGAGCCTGCTCCGCCATTCAATAAGATCATGGCTGATATTTTTGTGGACTCAGCTCACTTACCCGCCCACTCACCATAACCATTAATTCCTTTACTGTTCAAAAATTTATCTATCTTTGCCTTAAAAACATTCAATGAGGTAGCCTCAACTGCTTCACTGGGCAGGGATTTCCACAGATTCACAACCCTTTGTGTGAAGAAGTTCCTCCTCAACTCAGTCCTAAATCTGCCTCCCGTTATTTTGAGGCCGTGCCCCCTAGTTCTAGTTTCACCCGCCAGTGGAAACAACTTCCCTGCTTCTAACTTATCTATTCCCTTCATAATCTTATATGTTTCTATAAGATCTCCCCTCATTCTTCTGAATTCCAATGAGTATAGCCCCAGTCTACTCAGTCTCTCCTCATAAGCCAACCCTTTCAACTCTGGAATCAACCTAGTGAATCTCCTCTGCACCCCCTCCAGTGCCAGTATATCCTTTCTCAAGTAAGGAGACCAAAACTGTACACAGTACTCCAGGTGTGGCCTCACCAGCACCTTATACAGTTGCAACATAACCTCGCTGTTTTTAAACTCGATCCTCTAGCAATGAAGGACAAAACTCCATTTGCCTTCTTAATTACCTGCTGCACCTGCAAACCAACTCCTTGAGATTCCTGCACAAGGACACCCAGGTCCCTCTGCACAGCAGTATGGTACAATTTTTTACCATTTAAATAATAGTCCATTTTGCTGTTATTCCTACCAAAATGGATGACCTCACATTTACCAACATTATACTCCATCTGCCAGACCCTCGTCCACTCACTTGGACTATTTATATCCCTTTGCAGACTTTCAGCATCCTCTGCACACTTTTCTGCCACCCATCTTAGTGTCATCTGCGAATTTTGACACACTACACTTGGTCTCCAACTCCAACTCATCTATGTAAATCGTAAACAATTGCAGTCCCAACACTGATCCCTGAGGCACACCACTAGTCACTGATTGCCAACCAGAAAAATGCGCATTTACCCCCACTCTTTGCTTTCTGTTAGTTAACCAATCCTCTAACCATGCTAATACATTACCTGTAATACCGTGCACCTTTATCTTATGTAGAAGTCTTTGGTGCGGCTCCTTGCCAAATGCCTTCTGGAAATCCAGATACACTACATCCACAGGTTCCCCATTGTCCGCTGCACATGTGATGTTCTCAAAGAATTCCACCAAATTAGTCAAACATGACCTTCCCTTCATGAATCCATGCTGCGTCTTACCAATGGGACAATTTATATCCAGATGTCTCGCTATTTCTTCCTTGATGATAGATTCAAGCATTTTCCCTACTACAGAAGTTAAACTAACCGGCCTATAGTTACCCACCTTTTGTCTACCTCCTTTTTTAAACACTGGCATCACATTTGCTGTTTTCCAATCTGCGGGAACCACCCCAGAGTCCAGCGAATTTTGGTAAATTACCACTAGTGCATTTGCTATTTCTCCCACCATCTCTTTTAGTACCCTGGGATGCATTCTATCAGGAGCAGGAGACTTGTCTACCTTTAGCCCCATTAACTTGCCCAACACTACCTCTTTCGTGATAATGACAGTTTCTAGGTCCTCACCTGCCATAGCCTTCCTGTCATCAATTTTTGGCAGGTTATTTGTGTCTTCCACTGTGAAGACCGACACAAAATACCTGTTCAATGCCTCAGCCATTTTCTCATTTCCAGTTATTACATCCCTCTTCTCATCCTCTAAAGGACCAATGTTTACTTTAGCCACTCTTTTTCGTTTTATATATTTTAGAAACGTTTGCTATCTGTTTTTATATTCTGAGCTAGTTTACTCTCATAATCCATCTTACTTTTCTTTATAGCTTTTTTCGTGGCTTTCTGTTGACCTTTAAAAATTTCCCAATCCCCTAGTTTCCCACTAATCTTTGCCACTTTGTGTGCATTTTCTTTCAATTTAATACCCTCCTTTATTTCCTTAGATATCCATGGCTGATTATCTCTTTTTCTACAGTCCTTCCTTATCACTGGTATATACTTTTGCTGAGCACTGTGAAAGATCGCTTTGAAAGTCCTCCACTGTTCCTCAATTGTCCCATCATAAAGATTTGCTCCCAGTCTACCTTAGCCAACTCCTCCCTCACCCCTTTGTAGTCTCCTTTGTTTAAGCACAAGACACTGGTATTGGATCTTACCTTCTCATGCTCCATCTGTATTTTAAATTCAACCATACTGTGATCGCTTCTTCTGAGAGGATCCCGAACTGTAAGATCATTAATTGTTCCTGTCTCATTACACAGGACCAGATCTAGGATAGCTTGCTCCCTCGTAGGTTCCATTACACACTGTTCAAGGAAGCTATCGTGGATACATTCTATGAACCTCAAGGTTGCCTTGACCGACCTGGTTTGACCAATTGACATTTAGATTAAAATCCCCCATGATAGCTGCTGTACTATGGATTGCTCTGGTAGGAAGTTGAGTCAATCGGCAGAAGGTCGTGGACCAGGGGTCACGGGGCGGGGGGTGGCCGTTGGAGCCGGGAGTCCAGAAGAGCAATCGCACTTGTAGTCTAGTCTTACCTGATTGTATGAGTAGATAGATACTCTTTCAATAAAGCCTTTATAGCGAAAGCTGCATCAAAGCACCCTTTATCTACTGTTATTCTTCAACTCTGAAGAAGAAGAGGGTTTGAAACGTTGGCCAGAATTTTACCGCCCTGCGTGCCATGGGAATTGGAGCGGGCGAGGGGCGGACAATGGGAAGGCCCGTTGACCTCAGGTGGGATTTTATGGTTTCAGGATAAGCGAGGCCATAAAATCCCCCCCGTTAACTCTGTTTCTCTCTCCACAGATGCTGCCAGACCTGCTGCGTTTATCCAGCATTTTCTGATATTTTTATTTCAGATTTCCAGCATCCATGATATTTTTTGCTTTTACAGAAGTTTCCTAATTGCTGTTTCATGAAGGGCGTGCCTCTTTTGGTGGAAAACGCATTCTACTTCTGCCAACTCTTTGGAAACTGCCAATATTATAAGGAACAGGTCTTGCATTGTTTCTGTGTTGCATGAATACAGAGCTGCGAGGTTTCGATCCTGACAGCGGAGCCTTGCTGGGTCAAATGCAGGGCTCGGTGCCTGTGTTTTTGTTCATCGCAGTCGGCTTCATGGCCAGGACAAATTGCAGGAGGGAGGCTGTGCCAATGGCCTGTGCCAACCTCAGTGAAACATGATAATTTAACTCATCGGATACCGCACCGCAATTCATAATTCACATCTTGTCCGCACGGTATCATCCAATATTTCCAATTCAGGTCCTTAATTGGCTTCTAACTTGCTCTTGGTTGATGGTGGCAATGTTGGCGGCATGGTGGCACAGTGGTTAGCACTGCTGCCTCACAGTGCCAACGACCCGGGTTCAATTCCCAGCTTGGGTCACTGTCTGCGTGGGTTTCCTCCGGGTGCTCCAGTTTCCTCCCACAGTCCAAAGATGTGCGGGTTAGGTGGATTGGCCATTCTAAATTGTCCCTTAGTGCCAGGGGCACTAGCTAGGTTAAGTGCATGGTGTAATGGGGGTAGGGTCTGGATGGGATTGTGGTCAGTGCAGACTTGATGGGCTGAATGGCCTCCTTGTGCACTATAGGATTCTATGATTCTATGATTTGTAAGGTACATGTTCTTTTCCTACTTCCTAACCTGATGCCTGACCCAAGTGCTCTTTGAGGTGTAATATCTAAATGCTGTGCGGTGCTAGGATTTGTGGTGTTGTTCACATGGGAATAGAGGAGTTTTAAGTTTATTTATTATTGTAACAAGTAGACCAGAGCACGATATAGCCTATAGCTATAGGCGGCACAGTGGCACAGTGGTTAGCACTGCTGCCTCACAGGGCCAGGGACCCAGGTTCATTTCCTGGCTTGGTTCACTGTCTGTGTGAAGTTTGCACGTTCTCCCCATGTCTGCGTGGGTTTCCTCTGAGTGCTCTGGTTTCCTCCCACACTTCAAAGATGTGTGGCTTAGGTGGATTGACCATGTTAAATTGCCCCTTAGTGTCCGGGGGACTAGCTCGGGTAAATGCATGGGGATAGGGCCTGGGTGGGATTGTGGTCGGTGCAGACTCGATGGGCCGAATGACCTCTTTCTGCAATGTAGGGATTCTATGAAAAGTGCTGCCCTTTCTATTCTATGAATTTTTTAAGCGTGTGCTTGATGACTGCCATCTCAGGCTGCAGAAATCCTGGATGAAAGAAGAACCGAGACTTATACACGACCATTCACCAGTTCAGGAAATACCGAAGATCTTTACAGACGAATAAGTTCTTTTGAAGTGTAGTCACTGATGTTAAGGGGAAACATGGCAACAAATCTTTGCACAGCAAGCTTTGACAAATAGTAATCTGACAATGACTAGATCATCTGCTTCAGATGTTGGCTGAGGGATAACTATTGGCTAGGGTTGCTCTGTCTTCCTTTGAAATTGTGCCGAGGGATCTTTTATGCCACTTAAGTTAGATAGGGACTGGGCTTAATATCCTATTTGAAAGACAGCACGTCTGACACACACAGGGCAGTGACAATCCAGAGGCCTAGGCTAATGCTCTGGGGCACCGGTTAAAATCGTAGGCACGATCTTACCAACCGTTCATGCACCACTGCCGCTGCAGTGAGAATGGAGAATTTGGCGCTCAGCCAAATCTCAGTTCATTGCAGCAGGACCAGAAAATCCTGCCCTTGTGAAAGGCTGGAAAATTCCACCTCCCACCACAGCAGCTGGTGGAATTTAATAACTAGAATCTGGAATTTCCATTCTGGAATCAGTAATGGCCACCATGGAACCATCATCGATTATCGTAAAAACCCTCAGTAATGGGTTACTCAGTAGAGCGGCACGGTAGCACAGTGGTTAGCACTGCTGCTTCACAGCTCCAGGGACCTGGGTTCGATTCCTGGCTTGGGTCACTGTCTGTGTGGAGTTTGCACATTCTCCTCATGTCTGCGTGGGTTTCCTCTGGGTGCTCCGGTTTCCTCCCACAGTCCAAAGATGTGCGGGTTAGGTTGATTGGCTATGCTAAAAATTGCCCTTAGTGTCCTGAGATGCATAGGTTAGAGGGATTAGTGGGTAAATATGTAGGGATATGGGGGTAGGGCCTGGGTGGGAATGTGGTCGGTGCAGACTCGATGGGCCGAATGGCCTCTTTCTGTACTGTAGGGTTTCGATGATTCTATGAATGTCCTTCAGGGAAGGAAATCTGCCACCCTTTCCCAGTCTGGCCTACATGTGTTTCCAGACGCACAGCAGTATGTTTGACTCCTGACAGCCCTCTGAAATGGCCAAGCAAGCTGCTCAGTTTAAGGGCAAGATCCCATGAGAGAATAAACTGAAAAAAACACTAATGGGTCAGCTGTGGCTATGTGTTCTAGTCTCTGAATTGGGGATTGAACGATCCAACTTCAGAGGCGACAAGGTTACCACTGAGCCCAGGCTGAGGAGACTACATTGTGAGGATATCAGGATATCTTCAACTACCTCAGTGGGAGTGTTGCAGGTCACAAACTTAGGCCGGGAGTTTACCGTCATGCCTGTGGTGGGTCTTGCCATGGGTGAGACGGAAACTTCAGAGAGGCAGCCAAACGCCCATTGACTTTGAGTGTGAATTTCCAGTCTTATTCAGTTTGGCCTCGCCTGCCCTAAAAATAAAATGCTCGCATTACACTCTTTCTGATGCCACACTTCTTCTTTCTTCTTTGTTCCCTGGAAACACCAATTATTCTGTTGGTTATCTCCATCCTAGCAGTTGTATTTTTATAAGAGGGCTGTCTTCTGCTTCAGAGACAAGTGCCCTTTGTTATAACCCAGGCCAGAAACTCCAAGGTGTTTTATGAAGTCAGCCTAGACCATACGTTTTGCGCTTTGAATTTGGCATGGGTAAGCATAAGATGTTTCACTCCAGGTATGATTCAAGTGACCCACTAGGGAGCTTTTATCAAACAAAGTTTATTTAAGAATACAGTTAACATACCGTAAGAAAATCAGCAATGAATTTTACCAATTACAAAAACACAACTATAACAATGTATAAACCTTAACAGCTAGGAATGCTGTTCCAACACAAACATCCCTACAAACATAAACCCCATTCCAGGCTTAGCACAGGAAATAAGTATGCTCACGTGATGCTGGGCCTTGCCGTTTGCAACACCTGCTGGGAATTAGTCCCCCTCCCGTCTTATCCAATACACAGAGCCCAGTTATCTGTGGAGGGGAAGGGGAGGAGCTGTAGCTTTGCAAAATTAGCTGAGTCCGGCCTTCCTCCTGACCACACAGGCTCACCCATGCTACGGGTAAAATCATGGTATCAAGGTTTACACTGCAACAAATTAGACTTGCTTTTTTAAAATGACGGCAAAATTCCTCCTGTCAATAATTTCTGTAAGGGACCTGGCATGAAGCATAGTTTTAAAGTTTAAAGTTCAAAGTTTATTTATTAGTGTCACAAGTAGGCTTAAGTTAACATTACAGTGAAATTACTGTGAAAATCCCCTGGTCTCCACACTCCGGCGCCTGTTTGGGTTCACTGAGGGAGAATTTAGCACGGCCAATGCACCTAACCAGCACGTCTTTCGGACTGTGGGAGGAAACCGGAGCACTCAGAGGAAACCCACGCAGACACGGGGAGAACATGCAGATTCCACACAGACAGTGACCCAAGGCTGGAATTGAACCTGGGTCCTGGAGCTGTGAGGCTGCAGTGCTAATCACTGTGCTACCAGCTGGGGTAATGCCAAAGTTTAAGCTCATTGGGCACCTCGTAGTATGGTTACTGCCATGGGTGTAAATAGCAGAGTGTAAACTCTTAGGCCTTGCCAATTAAACAGTAGGATAGGCTGTAGTCTATAACAGGCTTTACTAAAAATGAATTTAAGGTGAGCCTGCTTATCTAATGATACTCCTTTATTCCTATTTTACCGAGGCCGATGGCCACTTTGTTACTATACTGATGATATAATGATTCTCTCGTTCAGGATTTCCCAAACTTTCCGAGCTGTGGAACCCTTTGTGACCTCCCAAGGGCATCGGGGAACCCTAAGCATTCTCATAATGTCAACGCCCCTTTTTTTTGCTGTAAAGTAGGTATGAACACAGAAATCAAACGTACACAAGTATTTTCCAGCCTTATCGGTGCTTATATTAGGAATTAGGAAGAGGCACACAGTCATAAATACATTGGCCAGTTATGTGGGTCCCTCACATTAACCTCTGGCCAAGATACACTCCCATGGCCCCTTAACATTAACTCTGGAAGTACATGCAAACACACACACGCACACACACTCATCCTCTCTCTCTCACACACTCATCCTCACAAATGCTTACTCACACTGACACACACGCACCCTCACACACACACTCATCCTCACACACACACTCATCCTCACACACACACTCATCCTCACACACACACTCATCCTCACACACACTTACTCACCCTCACACACTTATTCACCCTCACACACACTCATCCTCACACACACACTCATCCTCACGCACACACTCATCCTCACGCACACACTTATCCTCACGCACATACTCACCCTCACGCACACACTCACCCTCACACACACACTCATCCTCACACACACACTCATCCTCACACACACACTCTCACCCTCACACTCACACTCTCACCCTCACACACACTCGCTCATCCTCACACACACTCACCCTCACACACACACTCTCGCCCTCACACTCTCACCCTCACACACACACTCTCACCCTCACACACACTCACTCATCCTCACACGCACCCACCCTCACCCTCACACAGACCCTCACCCACACTTACTCATCCTCATACACACACACACACACACACACACACACACACACACACACACACACACACACACACACACACACACACAAATCCCCTGTTCCTATCCCAAGCTGCTTTCACTGCCCGTAGACCACACGCAGTCTCTCTTCACCGCTGCTATTCTGCTTCTGGCTGATTCACCTCCTGCCGGCTCCTACCTCACCTTGATCTCACTGTTGGCTGTGGATCTTTCTACCCAGCAACAGCGAGATCAGATGAGCCAATCAGAGCAAGGCCACTTGGAGCACTGGATGCTGTATCCAGTGCTCCCAGAGGCCTTGCCCTGTTTGGCCCATTTGATGTCTCTGATTCTTTTTAAACTCTGCGCATTCAAGTCATTTTTCCCCAGTCACATCATGGCCTCCAGCCTCATGGACCCCTTAGGGACTTTTCAGCAACCCTTGGGGATCCGCGAATCCAAGTTTGGGAACCATCACTCTAGTTCGTGTACTGGGCCTGGGCCTATGCAGCAATATAATAATGAGCTCGACCAGGTTTGGCGCCCATTCCTCTGTGGCTATGTGTGCTACAAATATCACTGTAAAGAGAAAGCTTTCTCCACACACAGAAGGTAAGCTTAAGGCCTCAGTCCATGGCCTTTGTGTGGCCGTTGCTAAAATGATGTGGAGATGCCGGCGTTGGACTGGGGTGAACACAGTAAGAAGTTTAATAACACCAGGTTAGAGTCCAACAGGTTTATTTGGTAGCAAAAGCCACACAAGCTTTCGGAGCTCTAAGCCCCTTCTTCAGGTGAGTGGGAATTCTGTTCACAAACAGAGCTTATAAAGACACAGACTCAATTTACATGAATAATGGTTGGAATGCGAATACTTACAACTAATCAAGTCTTTAAGAAACCAAAACAATGGGAGTGGAGAGAGCATCAAGACAGGCTAAAAAGATGTGTATTGTCTCCAGACAAGACAGCCAGTGAAACTCTGCAGGTCCACGCAACTGTGGGAGTTACAAATAGTGTGACATGAACCCAATATCCCGGTTGAGGCCGTCCTCGTGTGTGCGGAACTTGGCTATCAGTTTCTGCTCAGCGACTCTGCGCTGTCGTGTGTCGCGAAGGCCGCCTTGGAGAACGCTTACCCGAATATCAGAGGCCGAATGCCCGTGACCGCTGAAGTGCTTTCTACCTAGAAGAAACTATGCAGACGCTGCGACAACGGATGAATGAACACCGCTCGACAATCACCAGGCAAGACTGTTCTCTTCCTGTTGGGGAGCACTTCAGCGGTCACGGGCATTCGGCCTCTGATATTCGGGTAAGCGTTCTCCAAGGCGGCCTTCGCGACACACGACAGCGCAGAGTCGCTGAGCAGAAACTGATAGCCAAGTTCCGCACACACGAGGACGGCCTCAACCGGGATATTGGGTTCGTGTCACACTATTTGTAACTCCCACAGTTGCGTGGACCTGCAGAGTTTCACTGGCTGTCTTGTCTGGAGACAATACACATCTTTTTAGCTTGTCTTGATGCTCTCTCCACTCACATTGTTTTGGTTTCTTAAAGACTTGATTAGTTGTAAGTATTCGCATTCCAACCATTATTCATGTAAATTGAGTCTGTGTCTTTATAAGCTCTGTTTGTGAACAGAATTCCCACTCACCTGAAGGAGGGGCTTAGAGCTCCGAAAGCTTGTGTGGCTTTTGCTACCAAATAAACCTGTTGGACTTTAACCTGGTGTTGTTAAACTTCTTACGTTGCTAAAATGACAGGCTAGTTTGGGTTGGGAGTACACTCAGTATCTGTGCTGGCTGTTGTTCAGGTGCCAGAGCTATCTATTCTCTGATCATGTTCCTTTTAAAGAATGCTAAATATGAACGATTTTAAAGTGGCAACGTCTGGGTGCAATAGGCATCTGCTCTTTTTGGCTTGTTCTTATTAAAATTAAGCGTAGTATTGGAACATCAAACTCTTCACAGGGCTGAATTTTGCAGTGATCTATTTCTGTTTTCCTCCCAGCACCCACTCGGTATAGAAACAGGAGGAGGCCATTTGGTCCTTTGAACCTGCTCTGCTATTTATTATGATCATAGCTGATCATTCATCTCAATAGCCTGATCCCTTCTCCACACTCCTCCCCACCCCGAATATCCTTTGATCCCCTTCACCCCAAGAGCTGTGGGGGGAGCTATACGATAAATGGCAGAACCATAAAGGGTGTAGATATGCAGAGGGACCTGGGTGTGCAAGTCCACAGATCCTTGAAGGTGACGTCACAGATGGAGAAGGTGGTGAAGAAGGCATATGGCATGCTTGCCTTTATAGGACAGGGCATAGAGTATAAAAGTTGGGGTCTAATTTTGCAGATGTATAGAACGTTGGTTCAGCCGCATTTGGAATACTGCGTCCAGTTCTGGTCGCCACACTACCAGAAGGACATGGAAGCTTTAGAGAGAGTACAGAAGAGGTTTACCAGGATGTTACCTGGTATGGAGGGGCTTAGTTATGAGGAGAGATTGGGTAAACTGGGGTTGTTCTCACTGGAAAGACGGAGGATGAGGGGAGACCTAATAGAGGTGGATAAAATTATGAAAGGCATAGGTAGGGTGAACGGTGGGAAGCTTTTTCCCAGGTCGGTGGTGACGTTCATGAGGGGTCATAGGTTCAAGGTGAGGGAGGGGAAGTTTAACACGGATATCAGAAGGACGTATTTTACACAGAGGGTGGTGGGGGCCTGGAATGCGCTGCCAGGCAAGGTGGTGGAGGCGGATACACTGGGAATGTTTAAGACTTATCTAGATAGCCACATGAACGGAGTGGGAATGGAGGGATACAAAAGAATGGTCTAGTTTGGACCAGGGAGCAGCACGGGCTTGGAGGGCTGAAGGGCCTGTTCCTGTGCTGTATTGTTCTTTGTTCTTTTGTTCTTAACTCCTTGAAAACATACAGGCTGGGATTTTCTGGCGAAGCTTGCCCCAAGACCGGGAAATCCCACCCGATGTCGACGGACCTTTGGATGGACCTGTCCCGCCCACTACGATTCCCGTGGCATGTGGAACAGCAAAATTCCGCCCACAACATTTTGGCTACAACTGCTTTCCATGGTAGTGAATTCCACAGGCTCACCACTCTCTGTGTGAAGAAATTTCCCCCCATCACAGTCCTAAAATGTTCACCCTGTATCCTTAGGCTATGTATGTATCAGTGTGATGCGTGATAAATCACACGGGAGGCTGGATGTACCCGGGAAATAAAGGCTTTTATTACCAACAATAACGGAGCTACTATATACAATATACAATCCCAGACTAAAGGGTCACCAGGCAGAGCAGTGACCTTTATACCTCTCCCGGAAGGCGGAGCCAACTGGAGTGTACCATAGGACTATATTACCAGGTAGAACAGCCCAACCCTAACCCCAACAGTAACATATCTACAGACTCATAGTGCTGGCCAAACCATGGCTCAGCACTCCTGGTGGTAACCAACAATGGTTCACCACACAGTGATGGACAACTTCTGCTGGTGAGCGGGCTGTATGACTGGTCCTCCTTCATCCCAGTGGGCCACAAGATTGAAATCCGGCTTGTTCACTAACCATGACCCCATGAATAAGATTCAATATGCACCAAATATTTCACAATGAGTTAAAGCAAATTATTATATTAATAGAACTCTCAACTTTAAATGTTAAAAATAAAAGAAATATTTACACTTTAGACACAAGGGGAGCGCACAGCTCTCACAGTCAATGTTGTGAGCAATCAGCACGCACTCATTTCACTTGCCCTTGCTTTATGTGTATATCATTTTAATCATACCAGTAGGAAACAAACTACGCAGATGGAAATCAGCGGATTGTGGCAATCCATCGCATGGTAAATGGTGAATAAAATGTCTTGTGGGCCACACTCAGAAGCCTGATGGGCTGCATGTGGCCCCCGGGCCGCAGGTTGCCTACCAGTGGTAGATATCGTCATTGCCCTGTGTCTGCCTAATGTTGAGGTGTAGTGTGTTGCCTCAGCTTTCTCTTTGCTCCAGGTTTCACTGCTAGGCTGATCAGAAAGATGGAAAATGGCCCAACCAATGTAGATTGAAGGTGTTTTCAATGTCATTTTCTGGAGAATGCAGGAATTGCTTGTATATTGGGTGGCACGATGGCACAATAGTTAGCACACTGCTGCCTCACAGCTCCAGGGAACTGGGTTCGATTCCCAGCTTGGGTCACTGTCTGTCTGGAGTTTGCACATTCTCCCTGTCTCCGTGTGGGTTTCCTCTGGGTGCTCTGGTTTCCTCCCACACTCCAAAGATGTGTGGGTTAGGTTGATTGGCCATGCTAAATTGTCCCTTTGTGTCCCGGTATGTGTAGGTTAGAGGGATTAGCGTGGTAAATATGTGAGGTTACGGGGATAGGGCCTGGGTGGGATTGTTGTCGGTGCAGATTCAATGGGCCGAATGGCCTCCTTCTGCACTCTAGGGATTCTACGATTCTTCTATGATTCTAAAGAAACCCCTAATTCGCACTCTTGGATGTTAGCTGCGGGGGTTACTCTGTTCCTCATCATGTTGTCTTGTGAGTAATGCTGAACTGGATCCTGTGGCTCCAATCATATCTATGGGAGAGTGGCACGGTGGAAAGCCTGTTCTGTGACCTGACTGTTTCTGCGAGTGGAAGATACCTCGCACAGACTAACCTTGGGGCCGGTGGAACCTTGCTTTGCATATTTAATTTCAGTGCTACTTTTGTACTGACCCCTGTGGATCACGCAGCAAATTGCTGTTTTCATGGCTGTGGGGGCAGGTCTGGAGGAGCCCAGTAAGGTTGCACCTTGGCAGATTCCACATCCACATTTGCTGCACTCGTAGTCTTATCTTGCACAGCCACACAGGGAGAGAGCAGCATGCTGGCTGAAACACGAATAATGTTCCAAAGAATGGCTGGAATTTGTAAGGAGCATCTCTGCTATTGTCCAGGCCAAATGGTTCCATATTAAAATGAGCAGAATATATAAATATGAAGCGGTTAAATGCCGCAGAGTAAATGTACGGGATTTTACCATCGCCGTTTCCTTTGCCTCCCCTCCCTCTTGACACTATTTACATTGTTGTGAAGTCCGAATCCTTTTTGCTAATACGCAAGGAGAATTTCAACGAAGCACAAGGTTAATACTTGCAGATCTGCCATGTTGTAGATGAGAGGACTGGAAGGAAATCTTGAATTAATATGATGGAGGCATTCTAACAGTCTGACAACTGGTACTGTTAACAGCAACATATGGATTTCCTTCTGCATCTGCCTTCACCAATATGCCATTCTAACACATTACCCTTTTCTTTTATTGCACTGAAATCATCCACTGCCGTCTCCATTCAGGTGGCTGTGCTTTATTTTTAGCGGTTGAATGAGCCACAATTTCTCAGTCCGCCCGCCAGCTTTGTGTTGTGTTTGGCCTTGGGTTGAGTTTACGACTCCATCCCCAACACCACTGAGACTGCCTACTTCCGTCTCAGTAACATCACTCAACATGGACTCGGTTCCTCTGTTGCTGAAAAACCTTTGTTCTCCGAGACTTCACCATTCCAGAGCTCTCCTAGCACCCTCCCATCTTCCATGTGGGTGGCACGGTGGCACAGTGGGTAGCACTGCTGCCAAACAGTGCCAGGGACCCGGATTTAATTCCGGCCTTGGGTGACTGTGCGGAGTCTGCATGATCCCCTCATGCATGGGTTTCCCCCGGGTGCTCCAGTTTCCTCCCACAGTCCGAAAGACGTGCTGGCCATGCTAAATTCTCCCTCAGTGTGCCCGAACAGGCGCCGGAGCGTGGCGACTAGGGGATTTTCACAGTAACTTCATTGCAGTATTAATGTAAACTTACTTGTGACAATAATGAAAAAATAATAAAAATAAGGCACAAAAAATTGCGGTCATCTAAAACTCTGATTCTCCTTGCTTAACGTGCTCTGAATCTCATTCGCCCATCATCGTTCGGGACTTGCTGATCTTTGCTGGCTCCCGGTCTGACAATGCCTCAAATTGAAAATCCTCATCCTTGTATTCAAATCCCTTCATGACTTCACTCCCTCCCTATCTCTTCCACACCAAGTAGTCTCACAACACCAAGTTGAAGTCCAACAGTTTTATTTGGTAGCACAAGCTTTCAGAGCGCTGCTCCTTCATCAGGTGACTCACCTGATGAAGGGGCAGCGCTCCGAAAGCTCGTGCTACCAAATAAACCTGTTGGACTTTGACCTGGTGTTGTGAGACTACTCACTATGCCTACCCCAGTCCAACGCCGGCAACTCCACATCATATCTCTTCCAGCCACACAAGCATCTGAAATCTCCGTGCCCCTCCAGTGCTAGCCTTTTGAACATCCCTGATTTTAATCACTCCGCTAATAGTGGTTGTGCTTTCAGCTGCTGAGGCCCCTCACTGTTTCTTGACTTCTTTTAATTTGCATCTTTAAAACTACCTCTTTGATTAAGCATTTGAGGAAGAGTAAATAAATGCAAACACTTTTCTGTAGCTGAAAGGTCGATGATGAAAGGACTTTGAGTTGAAGATGATTGGGGTAAAAAAGGTGCCATGGAACATGTTTTGCATGGTGAGTTATAGGGATTTGGAAAGCACAGTCTGTAGCAATGATAGAAGCAGATTCAACAGTAACATTCAAAAGAAAATTAGTCAAATGCTTGAAGGGAAAAGAAGCTGCAAGGTTAAGGAGTAAGAGCAACAACCGGTAATCTGAAAACACATCAGGTTCTACTTTGACAACACTCAGCTCTGTTCTCCCCACCCCTCGCCGCCCCCCCCCCCCTTGTCTCCAATTTGTCAGACGTCTTGTTTGACAATTCAGTACAAGATGAGCAGAAATTTCCTCCAACTAAATGTGGGAAGACCAAAGCCATTGGTCAAAATCTTGCTGCTGTTCACGCCGGCAGGATCTTACAGACCCGCCGCTGGTGTAGCCCTGCCATGGAGACATACATACAAAGAACAGAAAACAAAATGGGGGCAAGAGATTCTGGTCCAAAATTGTTAGTGGCTGTCAGGTACGTAATTGAAAAATGAGGTGCTGGTTCGCTGAGCATGTCTTGGCATTACTCCCGTTTTTGCTTTTAGATGCCATTAATCATCTGCCATTTACACCTCCCGGAGACAGAGTGGGCGGAATTCTCTGGTCTCGTCTGTGGTGGGACTCATTGTGAGTGGGAACAGCATTCCAGAGGGAATTCCCTCCAAAGTCTCTCTGTCTCTTTGCCTCTCTTTTCTTGTTTATGGTACTTAATACATAGCTTTTTGAACCAGCTTTTGGTTCTGCCCTAATCTCTTGTGTGTGCTTGGTGTCACATTTTCCATGGAACACCTCGGAATGTTCACAATGTTGAAGTTGCTGTAGAAAGAAAAGCATTTATAGAACAGTTGGCAAAGGCCGGTGGGATAGCTTCCTTCTGGCTGTGTCAATGGGTTTGTCTCCCTCCTCCTTCTCTGCGCTCCACTGAACTGCAAGTGAGGATTGGTTCCTGAATCAAAACTGCAACGTTTTTTTCATTTTAGTTTCACCCAGGCTTTATTCCAGTAACCCTCATTTACCCTGCTAATCCTCCTGACATTAGGGTCAGTTTACTACGGCCAATCAACCTAACCCGCACATCTTTGGACTGTGGAAGGAAACCGGAGCACCTGGAGGAAACCCACGCAGACACGGGGAGAATGCACAAACTCCACACAGACAATGACCCGAGGCCAGAATTGAACCTGGATCCCTGGCGCTGTGAGGCAGCAATGCTAACCGCTGTACCACCATGCCGCCCCCAGTGTCTACATTGCAAAGGTAGTTCATTGTGCTGTGAAGCACTATAGGGCATAATGAGGTGACAGGCACTACAGAAATGCAGAAATGTTGTATTCCCCCATAGCACGAAAGGTTGAAAATAGAGACAAAGAAGGGGAAAACAGAAAGCATGTTGCTACTGCGGCTTGACATTCTAATTCATTAGCCTTGAATTTTTAAAAAATTCATTCCAGGGAAGGTGGACATCACTGGCTCAGCCTGTATTTATTGCCCATCCCTAATTGCCCTCGAGAAGGTGGTGGTGAGTTGCCTTCTTGAATGTGGTGCTGCTGTACCAAGACCATAGTGAGCCATCAAAGTTGGAAATGAAAGCACTTGTTCAATGATGCAGTCAATACCTATGTTATTAGACGCATCAATCTAAAGCCATGCAGTGTAAATCACAGGCAAGCTGGATAGTGGTTGCCACTTAACACTTTGCACTCGGCATCCCTAGAGCTCGTGCTGAGGGCGGAGAGCAATGATTTCCTGGTTCACAAGTTCACCAATCAAATCTTCCACTTGTCAAGGAACAAATCTACAAATAACAACAATGAGGCCACCGACAGAAATTGAATGAAGCCAAGTCTGAGTGGTGCTTATTACATTTCAATAGATTTCATGCCGTCTGAACGGTATGAAGGAGTTTTCAGTTTCAATAACCTGCCAAGGCCAAAAGGGCAAATGCAGACTATTGGCTGTGCTTTTTTTTAAACAAACCTCTTCATTGTGCCCCATTTGCATGTGCAGCTGTGCAATGCCTGCAATTTCAACCATGAAAGTGACTTCAGTGTTTGAGTTCATTTACAAAGATGAATGGGCCCTTTCCACTGCTTTCACTTGGTGAGGCCGCAGTGACACGTGAACAACACATTATTCTGGGGAGAGACAACATTTGCTGACACTATAGTTAAAAAAGCCCACCAACGCCTTTACTTTCTCAGAAGACTAAGGAAATTTGACATGTCAGCTACAACTCTCGCCAACTTTTACAGATGCACCATAGAAAGCATTCTTTCTGGTTGTATCACAGCTTGGTATGGCTCCTGCTCTGCCCAAGACTGCAAGGAACTACAAAGGGTCATGAACGAAGCCCAGTCCAGCACACAAACCAGCCTCCCATCCATTGAGTCTGTCTACACTTCCCACTGACTCGGAAAAGCAGCATTATTAAGGACCCCATGCACCCCGGACATTCTCTCTTCCACCTTCTTCCATCGGGAAAACAATACAAAGTTCTGAGGTCACGTACCAACCGACTCAAGAACAGCTTCTTCCCTGCTGCTGTCAGACTTTTGACTGGACCTACCTCGCACTAAGTTGATCTTTCTCTACACCCTAACTATGACTGTAACACTACATTCTGCACTCTCTCCATTCCTTCTCTATGAACGGTATGCTTTGTCTATATAGTGTGCAAGAAACAATACTTTTCACTGTATACTAATACATATGACAATAATAAATCAAATCAAATCAAAATCAAATCAAACATTTGACGAGGAAGCTACGGGTTAAGAAAAATGCGTTCCTTACAAATGGTACCCATATGACAGATTGCGAATGGTGATTGAGAATGCAACTGATTTAGTTAGCAACACAAACTGAGGCAGCAGTGCGAACCACTGTGCCACCATACCACCCCAGAATCACGTCAGGCTCACGGAGTATTTCTGGGGTGATACGGTGGCACAGTGGTTAGCATTCCTGCCTCACAGCGCCAGGGACCTGGGTTCAATTCTGGCCTCGGGTCACTGTCTGTGTGGAGTTTGCACGTTCTCCCTGTGTCTGCGTGGGTTTCCTCCGGGTGCTCCGGTTTCCTCCAACGAGGTTCAGATTAGGTGGAATGGCCATGATAAATTGCCCTTAGTGTGCAAAAATGTGTAGGTTAGGGGGAATTAGCAGGCTAAATATGTGGGGTTACAGGAAAGGGCCTGGGTGGGATCCTCTGTCGGATAGTCGATGCAGACTTGATGGGCTGAATGGTGTCTTTCTGCACTGTAGGGTTTCTATAATTCTCTGATTCTAAGCATAAAATCTGTGAGTGTGAGTTGGGTTTGGGAGTGTACTTTCAGTGCAGAGCACTCCCTGGCATGGATTTTTTTATTTTAGTTTACCTTCCCCACAATC
Source organism: Mustelus asterias (assembly GCF_964213995.1). NCBI lineage: Eukaryota > Metazoa > Chordata > Chondrichthyes > Carcharhiniformes > Triakidae > Mustelus > Mustelus asterias. The sequence goes on from NC_135821.1 coordinate 39,248,736, forward strand.
TTTCATTTACTCTTCTTTTCTTTGTTCATCTGCCATGTTATATCTTGGTTAGCTGCCAAAGCTATATTATGGGGAAGGGAATTCAGCATTGGTTTGTACAACAGTCCATTAAAAAGATTTAATAGCAGAGCACTTGGAAAACAGTGGCAGGATCAGACAGAGTCAGCTTGGTTTTATGAAAAGGAAATCATGCTTGACAACTCTACTTTAATTCATCAAGGATGTAACTAGTGGAATTGACAGGGGAGGGGTAAGGGTAGTTGATGTGGTTTATTTGGACTTTCAGAAGGCTTTCAACAAAGTCCTACGTCAGAGATTAATGTGTAAAATTAAAGCACATGGAGCTGTGAGGAGGGTGCAGAGATTGCTTCAATGTGATTTGGACCAATTGAGTGAGTGGGCAAGTGCATGGCAGATGCAGTATAATGTGGATAATTGTTAGGTTATCCACTTTGGTAGCAAAAACACAAAGGCAGATTATCTATGGATTGAGAGAGGGGGATGTGCAATGAACCTGGGTGTCCTCATACAGCAGTTGCTGAAGGTAAGCGCGCAGGTGCAGCTGGTGGTGAAAAAGGCAAATGGTACATTGGTCTTCACAGCGAGATGATTCAAATCCAGGAACAGGGATGTCTTGCTGCAATTATACAGAGCCTTAGTAAGGCCACACCTGAAATATTATGTGCAGCTTTGATCTCCCTATCTGAGGAAGGATGTTCTTGTTAGAGGGAGTGCAGGGCAGGTTCACCAGACTGATTCCTGGGAGAGGGGGGGCTGAAATATAAGGAGAGATTCAGTCGGTTAGGATTGTATTCACTGGAGTTTAGAAGAATGAGGGGAATCTCATAAAAATGCATAAAATTCTAACAGGACTTAGACCGGGTGGTTGCAGGGAGGGTGTTTCTGCTGATGGGGAGTCCAGGACCAGGGATCACAGTCTGAGGATATGGGGTAACCGATTTAGAACTGAGATGAGGAGACATTTCTTCAGCCAGCGAGTGGTGAGCCTGTGGAATTCTCTACCACAGAAAGTAGTTGAGGCCAAAACATTGTATGTTTTCAAGAAGATGTACCTCTTGGCACCAAAGAGATCAAAGAAGATGGGGGGAAAGTGGGAACTGGTTACTGAGTTGGATAAAAGCAAATGACTTTGGATGCTGGAATCTGAAACCAAAAGAGAAAATGCTGGGAAAATCTCAGCAGGTCCGGCAGCATCTGTAAGGAGAGAAAAGAGCTGATATTTCGAGTCCAGATGACCCTTTATCAAAGCTTTGACAAAGGGTCATCTGGACTCGAAACGTCAGCTCTTTTCTCTCCTTACAGAGGCTGCCAGACCTGCTGAATTTCTAACATTTTCTCTTAGTTACTGAGTTGGATGATCAGCCATGATCGGAATGATTGGCAGAGCAGGTTCGAAGGACCGATTGGCCTCCTCCTGCTCCTATTTTCTATGTTTCAGTGTTAAGAGTGGACGAGATATTCATCCAATGATATCCAATCAAAGCCTTTTTGCTCTCTGTTCTGAGACAGTGGCATATCTAGAATTGAACGGGGGTGCTCCATAATAAATGGCAACAGGTACTGTGCCATTCATTATGTCTTCAAGTGCAGCTGGATTCTCCTTCAAATGGTGAAGCTCTGATGAGAAGCAGGATGCTTCATGCAGATATCAATAGCATGTGTGGGTGTATGTGTCCTGAAAGGGTCTACTTTCACTGAACTTTGCTGTAGCTAAGTAACTGAGATGAATAGTTAATTACAGAAAGACTTGTGTCAGGCACTTTGACAATGACACACATTCTGTACAGAGTCTGAAGTCAAAATGGAGAAAATACACGATTCGCACTGCCCAATGCAGTGGTGAATGTTGCTGGAGGAATAAGCCGATTGTAATTTTACACATCCTTCCATTTAGCATTGGTGGTGTCTGAATGGTGAAGCAACCTCCAGCTACGCCACCTCCAAGATTGCAGTTGAAGTTGTCAATCATATTCATGTTTATCTTTTCCCTGTTGCGTTACCTGTCACACATCGTACAATTACACGTATTTCTTTTTGTTCCATTTCCACTCGTTAGCCATTGTGCCCACAGTTGGTTTCTAGTCCTTGAGCATTATAACTTTGCTTCCTAGGATGTAGCTTTATAATGAAGTCCCATTTAATGGAAACCAGTTTCTAGGGTAATTCGTATAAAAGTGCCTATACTCCCATGCGGCTGCTTGCTGTTTATCTGCAAAGGAAACAGATTGGAAATTCTTTTCTGTCAAAGGAAGGTTTGCATTCAAATTGACCAGTAATGAAGATTTTCTTTAAATGCACAAGTCCCATGCTAAGTTTGGGTCAGTGTAACGACTGCCATTGCACCATCTACAACAGTTCAATAATTACCCGGTCCAAATTAAATTAGTCCCACGTGTGCAAGGGTGAAATAAATGTGTAGAGGGCAGCACGGCACAGTGGCTAGCACTGCTGCCTCACAGTGCCAGGGACCCGGGTTTGATTCCCGGCTTGGGTCACTGGCTGTGTGGAGTCTGTACGTTCTCCCCGTGTCTGCGTGGGTTTCCTCCAGGTACTCCGATTTCCTCTGCAGTCCGAAACACTTGTTGGTTAGGTGCATTGGCCATGCAAAATTCTCCCTCAGTGTACCCGAACAGGTGCCGGAGTGTGGCGACCAGGGGATTTTCACAGTAGCTTCATTGCAGTGTTAATGTAAGCCTACTTGTGACACTAATAAATAAACTTTAAAGCACTTGGAATTTTTAGAAACTTAGCAAATGGGTTGGCGAAATAAAGGAAAATGTGTTGGTGAGTGTGAATGTTCCGTTTGAGTTAAGAATGAAATATGTTTTTGTTTTATGAACACTGGAGTCAGCGAAAGGTGAGGTGCGCATTGAGGTTTTAAATTCCAAAGTGCCTCCTCCACAACTTTAGAAACAAAAGCAGCCAAAGCAACCAACTGGATGGCACAGAATCAACTGGGATCAATACAATTAATGCTGAATTCTGGACAGTGATGGATGATGGCACTGTATGGCAAGACTTAGACTTGCTGTGTCCCCATTCTTGGTATCTGCCCTCACTGACTGGCATCTGCCTAATCTGTTTTATCCGGCCAGGCTGGTCGGAAAGCCTACTCACAAAGCATCTGTGTTGGAACAGATGACGGGGGACAGACGCGAGCAAGGCAACATTGCCGAGTGTTTGTAACCACCTTAAGGTCTCGGTTCTAGAATGTCCATACACCGCCTGCGTAAAAAAAAAACAGGGATTGCTGGAGATGAAACGGACAGCGAACAGCATCGGGTCTGGATAAATCGGGAAGTTTGGTAGCTCCAAGCTTGGTTCATGCTACGCACTGCACCCCTTCATCAGATTAGATGCTAAGCAGCTGGCAATGCAGATCCAGCATTTTTTTATATTTCAGTTTGCACATTTTTTTTGCCTGTTTTCCGTCTGCCTCTGCTTCATATGTTCAGGTAATGAGCGGATCAGCGTCCTCCGGTCACTCAATAAATTTGGAACTGAAATTAATGGCCACTTGCTGAAGAGTAAAAATCCATTATTTTAATAAGCTTCCTCCAAACACAAACTGATAAGTACTGCACAGGCAAGGTCAACGAGGGCATTTTAATTGAAGCTGACTTAGCATGGGAATAACAGAACCATTAAAGCCATTTTCATCCCAACTGTGAAATATTGGTCCACTTGGTAGATATAAAACAACTATGGAATCAATTCCCAATTGGGAATATGTAATAGAAAAATGGAACGTGTTGGACAAACTCAGCAGGTCTGGCTGCATATGTCTAAAGCTTACTTATTCGTGTCACAAGTAGGCTTACATTAACACTGCAATTTAGTTACTGTGAAAATCCCCTAGTCACCACAGTCCGGCGCCTGTACAGGTACACTGAGGGAGAATTTAGCATGGTCAGTGCACCTAACCAGCACGTCATTTGGACTGTGGGATGAAACCGGAGGACCCGGAGGAAACCCATGCAGACACGGGGAGAACGTGCAGACTCCACACAGACAGTAACCCAAGACGGGAATCGAATCCAGGTCCCTGGTGCTGTGAGGCAGCAGTGCTAACCATTGTGCCACCGTGCTGCCCATCTGGAAAGAGAAGCAGAGTTAATGTTTTCGAGACCAATGTGACTCATCTTCGAAACTGAAGAGAGACAGAAAGTGATGGGTTTTATGCTCTTGAGAAAGGAGGTGGGGGGAGGCGGGGTGTCGGGTGGTTAGGTAGAGAAGAAGGAAAGGTTGGGTATAGGCTCGAGGGGAAGGAAATTTAAATTACACAGATGCCGTGGAACAAAAGACAAAGAGTGTGGTGGTTGTAGTAGTAAAGGAACAAAGCAATGGTGCAGAGCAGGCGTTAATAGCAGAACAAAGGTCGGTGCTATCTGAAAGTAAAGTAGCAGAATCTGGTAAGAGCAGAATAAAGGTCAGTACAGAACATGAGAACAAGATACCGACTGGCACTTGGGGGGAAGAGTCAAAATGGGGAACAGAGTTCATGGTCTGAAGTTGTTGAACACAATGTTGAGTCCAGAAGGCTGTAATGTGTCTAATTGAGAGATGAGACGCTGTTCCTTCAGCTTGCCTTGGGCTTCACTGGAACAATGCAGCAGGTCAAGGACAGGGATATGAGAATTGTAGCAAGATATAGTCGCATTGATAAGCTTCATTTTGAATCTCCCGAACTCATCTTCTTTTGGGAGTTAATTTAGGGAAAAGAACATTGTGGGTGACAAGAGAGAAAGAACACATGACTCAAAAGAACATTTAGTGTCCAGAAACAAAAAGTAAACTTGTAAAACTACAGCAAAGGACCAAGCCATCAACAATTAAGGAAAGGAATGGGTTCCAACTAACATTCCCTTTAACTGTTAGACTTAACTAATGGAGCTTCATCCCCAATTCTTCCCATTTCCCACTCCCTGAGTGAAAGGATTCCAGTTCCACTCCAGAGCCTGCGGTTCATAGTCCACACTGACACTTCAGTGCAATACTGGAGAGTGCTACACTGTCAGAGGTGCTGTCTTTAAGATGAGTTAACCAAAGCTTTTTAAGGGGTGGGGTGAAGTGGTAACAGGTTACACTATTTGATAAACATCAGGAAGTATCTGCAAATGCCATGAACAGCATTTAGTCTTCAATAAATACCATCAAAACAAAGGATTGCCTGCAAATTTTTTCTCAGGCAGACATACAAAATCGGAGCAGAAGTAGGCCATTTGACCCCTTGTGCCTGCTCCGCCAATTGATAGGATGATGGCTGATCTTTTTTCTGATGGTTTTGTGTGGGACCTTGATTGCATAATAGTGACTAATCTTCAAAATATGTCACTGGCTGTGAAGCACTTTGCAATATGAAAAGGCCTATATCAATGTAAATGCTTTCCTTTTTCAATGAAGCTAAAATTGTTACCTTTTGCATTTCACCCACTCTTCTACTCGACCAGTGCTTTAACTGGAAAGCCTTTTGGACGGCCTATTGGAAGTTTCAAAAAGATCCCGATCAAATCGAGCTCCCAAACTTGGGTGGAAATTTCAAGCTTCCAAATGAGTTCTTTAAATGATAAGGATTGAGGCTGTGTGGAGTAAAATATGATGTGGAGATGCCGGCATTGGACTGGGGTGGGCACAGTGAGAAGTCTCACGCCACCAGGTTACAAAAGATAACAATTTTGGCTGTCAGTGATTCGGGAACCCAACATATTTACAGAGCTGTTTACCCATTCACAATTCTTGTAACGTAATTATATTAATAGAAGTACAATACAATCAAATTGGAACACTGAGACCATACTGCAGGCAGCACGGTGACACAGTGGTTAGCAGTGCTGCCTTACAGCGTCAGGGACCCGGGTTCGATTCCAGCCTCGGGGTGACTGTCTGTGTGGAGCTAACATGTTCTCCCCGTGTCTGGGTGGGCTTCCAGAGTCCGAAAGACGTGCTGGTTAGGTACATTGGCCATGCTAAATTCTCCCTCAGTGTACCTGAACGGGTGCTGGAGTGTGGCGACTGGGGGATTTTCACAGTAATTGCATTGCAGGGTCAATGTAAGCTTACTTGTGACACTAATAAATAAACTTTTAAACTTAGCCATTGTACAGTTTACCATTAAATCCAGCAGGTATTAAAAAGGAGGACAGACTGTCATTTCTCTGCCAAAAGCACTGAAATGATTATCATGCAGGTTAGTACACAAGATAAATGCCAACTTCTATTTCATTGCTTGGTAGGGAATCATTGATTAGAATTATCATGCGCCGATAAAATTAAAGTTGTCCACGGAATGGTATGTTTGCTCTATTCATTCTGAGGCTGGTTTATCAAAAAGAAATGATCAGCTCTTCCGCATGTTGTAAGGAAGCAAGCAGCTTTTGGCTGCTTTAGCCCACTCTCAAGAATGAAGAGACATGGAGCTTGGCAAATAAAACAATTATTTCCTCAGCACTCTGCGCGTGCTGATCAGAGAAAGTTATTTGGAAAGGAGAAATTCAGCCAACTATAGCTGTTAAATTAGTGACGTTAAAGCTCTGTGAAATAACTTCTATCGTTCCGCAAACTTCTCAAAATTGCTTTGGTGCTCAGTGGCTTGCTGAGGAGAGATTGTCACGTGAAGGGAGCCAGGCATCTCAGCAAGTGGAGAGGAACAGATTGAGGATTAAGGAGGAATTATCAGCACTGACATTTATGATCTGGCTAATATAAAATGGGCATATATTTCTCCTGTGCCTGAGAATTCAAGGTCTCAAAATGATCTGGCCTGGCCCGATGTTTACTTATGCATAATTTGGAACTTCTTGGTACCATCGGAGTCCGCTGTAGGTCTGGAAGAGACTATGGCAGATGGATCAGCGCCATAGCAGCTTTAGTTAACCCTTTTGTTACTGGTAGAAATCCTATTGGCACACTGGTTAGCACTGCCGCCTCATAGTGCCAGGGACGCGGGTCCAAATCCTGGCTTGGGTCGCTGTCTGTGCGGAGTCTGCACGTTCTCCCCGTGTCTGTGTGGGTTTCCTTCAGGGTGCTCCAGTTTCCTCCCACAGTTCGAAAGACATACTGGTTAGGTGGATTGGCCATGCTAAATTCTCCCTCAGTGTACCCAAACAGGCTCCGGTGTGTGGCAACTAGGGGATTTTCACAGTAACTTCATTGAACTGCTAATGTAAGCCTACTTATGACAAATAAATAACTTATAATTCGCAAATAAACTTATCTTAATTTTAACTTTATTTAGAGTTACTTTGTGTGTCATCTAAAACCGGTCTATGCACCAGAAGTCTCTAGTACTCCGTCTGCTATGAGCAACCCAGGAAAATACATCAGTGGGAAAGTGATAAATGTAGTGTTTTTAAAAATTCTCTTTGAACGCTTATATTTTTTTCTCGATAAAAATATGGCACGGTGGCACAGTGGCTAGCACTGCTGCCTCACAGTGTCAGGGACCCAGGTTCAATTCCCAGCTTGGGTGACTGTCTGTGTGGAGTCTGGACATTCCCCCTGTGTCTGCGTGGGTTTCCTCTGGGTGCTCCGGTTTCCTCCTACAATCCAAAGATGTGCAGGTTAGGTTGATAGGCCATGCTAAATTGATCCTAGTTTTAGGGGGGAATAGCAGGGTAAATATGTGGGGTTAAGGGGATAGGTTGGATTGTTGGCAGTGCAGGCTTGATGGGCCAAATGACCTCCTTCTGTACTGTAGGGATTCTATGGCATTTCTTCTGTGATGTTCAAGAATCATCGATTTGGGTAATGTAGAGTCAGTTGGCTTTCTACCTGGAGGATGGAAGTGCCAGGCAGTCAATGGCAGAACTGTTTGGATGGGAAGGTGGGAATCAGTAGGTCATGTGCTTTCAGTTCCAGGAATGTGAGCAGACAGATAGAGGAACTCTGATTGAATACATTCCCGGAGGCTTCACTGTACAACTTTCCTCCACACTCCAACTGTTAGTCGGCCAACACATTCACCCTCCGTGATACCCTGCTTTCCTACACCAATTGGAAAGGAATAAGACTCATTGGCCAATTGGATGATGCTTGATAGTCAGCCAAACAACCTTTCCTTTCAGATGTCCAAAGATGTGCGAGTTAGGTTGATTGGCCATGCAAAATTGACCCCAGTGTCAGGGGGATTAGCAGGATAAATGAGTGTTACGGGAATAGGGCTGGGTGGGATGTGGTCGGTACAGACTCGATGGGCCAAATGGCCTCCTTCTGTACTATAGGGATTCTATGATTCTTAACCCATTTTCAATATTTTAATATCATGGTAGAAAGAAATGTTCAAAGAAAATTTAATAAGCAAAACTATATATTTTCATGCTTCCATGACTTTTCTCCAGGGTAGCACATAGTGTGTCCTGGAGATTGATCTTCATGGAATCATAGAATCCCGACAGTACAGAAGGAGGCCATTCAGCCCATCGAGTCTGTACCGACTACAATCCTACCCAGGCCCTATTCCTGTAACTCCTCTCGTTACCCTGCTAATCACCCTGACGTGAAGGTCAATTTAGCATGGCCAGTCAACCTAATTGGCACATATTTGGACTGTGGGAGGAAACCGGAGCACCCGGAGGAAACCCATTCAGACACGGGGAGAATGTGCAAACTCCACACAGACAGTCACCCGAGGCCGGAATTGAACCCGGGTCCCTGACGCTGTGAGGCAGCAGTGCTTAACCACTGTGCCACCCAATTCTTGGAGGCTCCAGACCAATCCTGGAGAGTTGGCAACTCCTAAGGGAAGACCCAACAGACCCAGATGATCTCAATCTGACCTTCGTACCATCGGTTCAGTGAGCTGGAAGCGGCAGGAGAGAGCATAGCCCAATGCCACGGCAACATTTACTCAATAGATTGATCTTATTTAATGTCGCAAGGCTGTAGCTTGCTGTTCGGATGCCTGTGGCTTGTCCCCAGAGGTAGTAAGTGGAGATCATTTTCAATAAGAAATGTGGCCAACATCGTTCTACTCAGTGGAGTTATAGATATGCAGCATAATGCAAGCCGATCAGTTCCACTTTACCACTCGCTGAAATATCTTTTTTTTAATTGGACTGGTTTGCAACATGCAGGCGTGCAGTCTTAATCCGCAGAACGTTGTATTTTCAAGCATTCGCAGAATCTTTGCTGAGGGAGTTACAAGCATCGATGTATTTTTTTCAACCTGTGCTGAATAGTTACAAATGCAAGTAAACTCATACTAATGAAGCTTGTGGAACCGTGGCTTCACTGGCCTGTCAGTGAGACAGAAATCATTTAAATATAACAAAGCAAATGAACTCTAGAGCAATGCAATATCTTAGTGCCTCTGCTGTGGGCTAATGTTGAGTTTTCTTTCGAGATTCACCAATGGTAACATGTAGAATTGTAATTTTGTGACATTCCATTACATTGGTGCAGAATGTACTGTTTGCTTTGGCCTACATTGCAGTTGTTCCATGGAAAATATCACTGCCCTTTTGCCTGGATAGTGTTGGCTCTGCTACTCACTGATAGAATTCATTCAAATAAGCTGCAAGATGGCATTGTGTATTTAAATTACTCGGAATGTAGTTAGAAAGCAGGACTCTCAGATACCCCAGATGAGGTGAGTGGCATAGATGCATTTAATTTTTAAAGTTTAAAGTTTTAAAGTTTATTTATCAGTGTCACAAGTAGGCTTATATTAACACTGCAACTGTGAAAATCCCCCAGTCGCCACACTCCGCCCCCGTTCGGGTACACTGAGGGAGAATTTAGCATGGCCAATGCACCTATCCAGCCCATCTTTTGGACTTGTGGGAGGAAACCGGAGCACCCAGAGGAAACCCACGCAGACACGGGGAGAACATGCAGATTCCACACCGATAGTGACCTAAGCCTGGAATTGGACTCGGGTCCCTGGCGCTGTGAGGCAGCAGTGCTAACTGCTGAGCCACCATGATGAGCAGATGGGACAGAAAGGAATAGAAGGTTCTGCTGATAGAATTAGATGGCGAGGAGTGGGGAGGATGCAAGACATAGAGTCGTCGAGTTTTACAGCACAAACAAAGAGGTCATTCGGTCCACCATGTCTGCGTGGCCATCAAACACCTATCTGTTCTAATCCCATTCTCCAGCACTTGCTTCGTAGCCTAGTATTGTATGGCGAGAGTGTACATGCCAGCAGTCGAATGGCTTGTTGGTGATGTCAATTCCATGTCTCTTTTGATGTTGTTGAATGTGCCTGAGGCTGGAGCACCCACAACACAATGATAAAGACAAAATACTGCGGATGCTGGAAGCAGAAAATGCTGCAATATCTCAGCTTGTCTGACAGCAACTGTGGAGAGAGAATAGAGCCAGCATTTCGAGTCTGGATGAGCTCTGACAAAGAAATGTTGGCTCTATTCTCTCTCCACAGATGCTGTCAGATCTGCTGAGATTTTCCAGCATTTTCTGTTTTTGTTACAGAGCACAATGTTGGATCCATGAAATCGCTGAAAAGTATCAGCAGGAGTGAGCCCTCATTTTGTGCTTCTATTGAACAAGTATGTGACTACCTGCATGATTCTCTAATGTTGACCTGCACTTGAAACTCTAGGTGCTGTGACTTAGTTCATTTTAGTAACCATAGAGACCCAGAGTTTGTGGACATATTGCCAGATTCATTAGCTCTGTTTCTGCCCACTGAATGAGTGTCACTAATTTAGTACATGAGTAAGTCACAAAGGTGGAAATATAAAATCATCAGTAAGGTCAAAGTTGGCTAAGAAAATTGGGGTCAAATAGAAGCATGAATGCAATTATTATAATCTTGTGGAGAAAAAAGTGCAAGTACACAAACCACTAAACGTAGTGAAACTGCCCAAAAATGGCAGATGGAGTTTAATCCGGACAAATGCGAGGTGATGTCTTTTGGAGGATCAAATTTAGGTGTGAATTACACTGTAAATGGCAGAACCCTTAAAAACATTAACATATAGAGGGATCTGGGCATGCAGGTCCACACTTCCCTAAATGTGGCAACACAGGTGGCCAAGGTGATTAAGAAAGCATATGGCATGCTTGCTTTCATCAGCTGGGACATTGAGTACAAAGGTTGGGAAGTCACTTTGCAGCTATATAAAACCTTGGTTAGGCTGCATTTGGAGCATTGCGCGCAGTTTTGGTCATCACATTACCAGAAGGACCTGGAAGCTTTGGAGAGAGTGCAAAGAAGGTTCACCAGGAGGTTGCCTGGTCTCAAGGATGTTGGCTATGAGGAGAGGTCGAATGAACTAGGATTGTTTTCACTGGAAAGATGGAGGCTGAGGGGAGATCTGATAAAGGTCTACAAAATTATGAGAGGCATGGACAAAGTGGATAGTCAGAGACTTTTTCTTAGGGTGGAAATGTCAATTACAAGGGGGCACAGGTTCAAGGTGAGAGGGGGAAAGTTTAAGGGAGATGTGCGGAGGAAGTTTTTCACGCAGAGAGTGATGCCTGGAATGTGCTGCCAGACGAGATGGTGGAAGCAGGCACATTAGCAACATTTAAGAGGCATCTGGATGGGTACATGAATAGAGGGGGAAAAGAGGGATGCGGACCGAGTAAGGGCGAAAGATTTTTTAAATTTAGTTAGGGCATCATGTTCGGCACAGGCTTGGAGGGCCAAAGGACATGTTCCTGTGCTATACTGTTCTTTGCTCTTTGTTCTTATTTCTCTACCACCACCATATCAAAAACATTCTCGATGTGCACATTGGTGTAAGTGTGATACCGACTATGTTACTGCTGTCAGAAGCTATGGCTGGAATTCTCTGACTTTTCATGCCAGCAGGATTCTCTGTTTCTGTTGGTGGCGCAGTCCCTGCCAGGGTTTCCTGGCAGCATGGGAATTCCCATTGACAGCGGCAGGACCGGAAGATCCGCTCCCTCTCACTGTCGAGAAAAACGCTGAGGGGAGACCCAAGAAGTCATAAATTGGGCTCTACTCATTGGAGTTTAGAAGAATGAGGAGTAATTTCATTGAAACATAGAGGATTCTTCTTGGTAAATGCTGAGAGGATATTTCCTCTCATGGGAGAGCCTAGCACCAGAGGACATAGTCTCAGAATTAGGAGCACCAATTTAAGACTGAGATCAGGGGGAATTTCTTCTCTCAGAAGGGTGTAAGTCATTGGAACTCCTTGCTACAGAGAGCTGTGGGGGCAGAGTCCTTGTGTATATTTAAGGCTGAGATAGATAGATTTTTGATCAGTAAGGGAAACAAGGGCTACGGGGAAAGGGCAGGAAAGTGGATGTGGGAAATGTTGGATCAGCCATAATCCTGTTGAAAGGCAGAGCAGGCTCGAGGGGCTAAATGGACCACTAAATGTTCGTAGTTCTTAAGGTCTTAATTTCTCCCTTTGATATGTTACTGGGCCTTAAGAGAAGAGAAAATATTTCATGGAGCAAACTGTAGTTGTCTACTTGAGCATCAGTAAAGTGATGGAAGGGGTCATTAACAGTGCTATCAAGCAGCACTTACTCAGCAATAACCCGCTCGCTTATGCTCAATTTGGGTTACACCAGGTCATTCCGCTCCTGATCTCATTACTGCCTTGGTTCAAACATGGACAAAAAAGCTGAATGTCAGAGGTAAGGTGAGAGTAACTACCATTGACATCCAGGCAGCATTTGAACCACTGTCGCATCAAGGAGCCCGGAGCAAAACTGGAGTCAATGGAAATCAGGGGGAAGACTCTCCGCTGATTGGAGTCATACCCGGCACAAAGGAAGGTGGTTGTGGTGGTTGGAGGTCAATCATCTCAGCTGCAGGACATCTCTGCAGGGGTTCCTCAGGGTAGTGTCCGAGGCTCAACCATCTTCAGCTGCTCCCTAAACTGGTCATTTCTCTGTCTGACCTTCCTTCCATCATAAGATCAGAAGTGGGGATGTTCGCTGATGCTGCACAATGTTCAGCACCATTCGCGACTCCTCAGATATTGAAGTAATCCATGTTCCATGTCCAAATGCAACAAGACCTGGACAATATTCAGGCTTGAGCTGACAAATAGCAGGTAACATTCACGTCATGCAAGTGCCAGGCAATGGCCATCTCCAACAAGAGAGAATCGAACCATTACCCCTTGATATTGGATAGCATTACCAACGCTGAATCTCCCACTATCAACATCCTGGAGATTCCTATTGACCAGAAACTGAACTGGACTAGCCATATAAATACAGTGCGGCCCCGTTATAACGCGATGGTTGGGGTCCATAAAATGTTATCGCGAGAAAAGCGGGGTCACGCTAAGTCGGGGTTCAAGAAAATCAGCATTCAAACTTACCCAATGTTGACCTAACATCCTAAGACACCCCTATTATCGCCCTATTTGACCCGTTTTTTGCACGTTTACCATCTGGCAAGTAAATTACTTTTTAATTAAAGAATTCTGCGAATAAATCCTTGTTGTTACAGTAGATATTAAAACACAAATTAATTTTTAGTAAAGCTTTTTAATAAACAAAACAACAACAGTTTATTTCTTAAAAAAGTGATTGAGTGTTCCTTGCTTGAATGTAGCATTTCGCTGGCTGCGAGCAAAATCTAGAATGCTTCTGAGTTGGAGGATTTTTATGTGGTCCGCCTCCTGGGTCTCCAGAACCGGTATACTTGCCTCCGCCAGTGCTATAGTTACGTTAAGGATGATCTCGGCGTCCGTCAGATGCTCATATGTTGGGCATTCATCGTCGGCAGAGTGCCACTGGTGTAGCTCTTCTTTGCTGCATTCAGACAGCTTCTTTGCCTCACGCACATCTTCCTCTGTGAAGCCGTACAAATCTGGCTCGTCATCATCTTCCATGGTGGATTGGCGTGATGAAAAGGCTGGCCCCAGACCCTTTTCCCAGCATTCCTCTACACATGACGAGCTGACTGGTGGAGCATGGTGGAAACAGCGGGGCGAGCGAGATTTGCCAATCATGAGCGGAAAAAAAAGGGTCCAATGATTCATCGCGTCATATCCGAATTCGCGCTAAATCGGGGCGTGTAAAATCGGGGTTCCACTGTACTGTTCCCATAGAAACATCTCTGAGGCTAGGAATCCTGCAGTGAGTAACTCACCTCTTGACTCCCCAGAGTCTGCCCACCATCTACAAGTCAGGAGTGTGATGAAATACCCTCCACTTGCCTGGATGAGTGCAGCTCCAACAACACTGAAGAAGCTCGACAGCATCCAGGATAAAGCAGCCTGCTTGATTGGCACCTCTTCTACAAACATTCCTTCCCTCCACCACCGACAAACAGTAGCAGCCGTGTGTACCATCTACAAGATGCACTGAAGGAACTCATCGAGGCTCCTTAGACAGCACCTTTCAAACCTACGACCATTACCATCTAGAAAGACAAGGACAGCAGATACCTGGGAACCCCACCATGTGGCGCTTCCCCTCCCAGTCGCTCACCATCCTGACTTGGAAATATATCTCCATTCCTTTACTGTCGCTGGGTCAAAATCTTGGAACTCCCTCCGTAACAGCACAGGTGTAGATACACCTCAGCACTTCAAGAAGACAGCTCACTACCATCTTCTCAAGGGCAACAAGGGGTGGGCAATAAATGTTGACCTGGCCAGTGAAGCCCACATCCAAGGATGAATATGAAACAAAGTAGCAGAGAGTGACATTGGCTGGAACTGGCTAGAATTGAGAGCATTTTTCATATTTTGCCCGGCTCTAATATGCCTGTAGGTCCCAATGTACCTAATGCTATTAAACAGGACACAGAATTGGGTATTACCTAGAGATGCAGACAGAGAAATAACCAGTCTTACACTAAAGCAGGTGAGATCCAGGCATGTAGTATCTCTGGGAGGTAATGGGACACAGATATCTCATCTCCTGAACTTTCTCTATCCTAATGAACTATGTAGTAATTTTTGGTCTCTTTCCAGTTATCCCAAACTGATGCTGTATTGGTAACAGTGGTAGGTTTTATTTGATCTGACTTAATCTGCGGATTAATCTGAGGATTGTATTATACCAGTGTTCATTGGGTAACAATTGTGGCTCCTGTTCCTCTTCAGTTCCCCTTCAATCTAGGTGCTCTCTGCTGAATCTCAAGCAGTGAGGATCATTCCAATCTCTGGCTATAACCCGAAAAACAAGAGCTTGCAGCAGGAATATGGCCAACCAAGTTCTCTCTCTCCACCCAACCTACTAAATCATGATATGTATCTGACTTTAGTCTCATCTCCAGTTTCTATTGTCTCTGGGTTAATGGTTCATTCTGCAGACTTTAAGCCTAATGCGTTCATGTTTCAAAACATTACCCTCTTTACTAATTTAATTAGAGGAATGAATGTATCTGTGGCCCAACAGAGTTAAGACATTAAATGTAGTCTACCAAAGACCCAATATTATAAACTAATCAGAGACTATAGATTGTACAAAGGAATAAACAGATACTTATTAGACTGGAAAATCCCATTATCAATTGTAGCAATTAAGGTAAATCAGCAATTCCAGGACAAAGCACAATTTTAAACTGTTTCATGCGAGTTTCCCCAAATACCTTCGATGTTATAACCAAGTTGCTAAAAATGCAATTTTTACTCCGTTGGACATTTAATTGCAGTGTGAAGCATTGCAGGTGTACACCTCCTAATTCGACCATACCCCAGTTGCAGTGAGCATCCCTTTATATCTGCTCAAGTGAAACCCCAATTCATGCTGACTGCTTGCATGTAATTAAACACAATTAATATAAAATTAATACTGTACGCCCACATTTCCTTTACAACGACCAGCAATTTAATTCAGAGTATCAATGGAATGGCTACTGCTTCTGGCTAATTGATCTAATTAGTGATCTAATTGCCTATGTACGGCTGATGAGTTGAAGTTGGCTACTATTCAGAGATGGTTGTATTGTGACGGAGATTAAATCATAAAGCAGTATATCACCCTGAAAAATGTCACCATCACCCTTACAGAACCAACGCAGGGCGGGAAATTCAGATATCAGGACGCAGCCTGAGGTATTGGCTCCCAAGATTAATTTTGAACATTTCTAATGTTGAAGTAACTGAGATATCAAGGGCGGAGTTTTCCCGTTGACCTCGGGCGGGGATTTCCGGCCTTGGGGCGAGGGCAGCTGGAAAATCCTGCCCCCAAATCTCCAAACAAGTGCTTTTAACATAAACATTACAATGTGTGTCAAGAGAAGAGAACATATACAAGAACAAGGAGCAGGAGTGGGTAATTCAGCCCCTCGAGCCCACTCCGCCATTCAACACGATCATGGCTGACCTCAGCTCAGCCTCAATTCCACTCTACTGCCCGTTCTCCATATTCCATCAATCCACTACTAATTAATAATCTGCCGATCTCCTCCTTAAATTTATTCAAAGTTCCAGCATCCACTCTGGGGTAACGAATTCCACAGACTCACCGCCCTTTGGGAGAAGTAGTTCCTCCTCATCTCTGTTTGAAACCCTGCTATCCCTTACCCTAAAACTATGACCTCTTGTTCTAGATTGTCCCACAAGAGGAAGCATCCTCTCTGCCCAAACCTTTCATCATTTTATATACCTCAATTAGAAGCTCGGAGGTTTATGTTTTGCAAGCAGGATGTGCTAGACCATTGAGTGTGAAACCAAATGTTCCTGCCTTTTCAATTTTATTTAATTGTGGCAATTTTTTTTATTGCACAGTAGGACATTGTGAGATATGAATTATAAGAGAAAATTATTGCCAAGGTTTTGTTTTATTGTTCATACCTTGTGTTTCATCTTTGATATAAATTGAGTCATTAACTTATCTTGACTGGTCTGCATTATTCTCACATGACTGTAGCTAATTAATTTATTTTCTTCCTTTAGCTGTGTTGCATACTTTCCAAATATTAATCATCAGGACAGTCGGTAATGGGGATTACCAAGTTATAGAGATTGTTTACAACCTTGGTGTCATATTTGATTCCGAGATCAACTTCCGACTTCAAACCTGCAGCGTCATTAAAAAGGAACACATGAGTTTGGGAAGAGCTTGGGGGTAGATAGTGCTGAAGTTGCCAGCATATTGGCAAGTCAGCTACAATGCACTGAGTTCTGCATTTAACTGTAGCGTGTTAGGTTGTGTAGAGGATTTCAATACATTATCAGTCATTAACAATGATATTAATGTGGATTTTCGAATTTAATTGTTGGTGCATGGATTTCCTGGGCTCCTGGAATTCAACCAGTGAAAACATGGCAAGCACAAAATGGAAGTACAATGGTTAGTACTGCTTCCTCACAGCGCCAGGGACCCGGGTTCAATTCCTGGCTTGGGCCACTATCTGTGCAGATCCGGTCTGCATGTTCTCCCTGTATCTGCGTGGGGTTTCCTCCGGGTGCTCCGGTTTCCTCCCACACTCCAAAGATGTGCGGGTTAGGTGGATTGGCCATGCTAAATTGCCCCGTAGTGTCAGGGGGATTAGAAGGGCAAATACATGGGGTTGCGGGGATAGGGCCCTGGTGGTATTGTTGTTGGTACTGGCTCGATGGGCCGAACGGCCTTCTGCTGCACTAGGGATTCTATGAAATGAAAGTTCCATGAAAGTTGGGAGGGTTGAAGACTTGGGATGGCGAGATGTCAATAATTATTGAAACGTTTCAGCTGGAGTCTTGTCATTTTTGTACAAAAAGCTTAGCTTATAGAGGTGTCTATAGTTTATAGAGGAGCCTATAGATTATAGAAGTGACTATAGTTTATAGAGATGCCTGTAGTTTATAGGGGTGACTATAGTTTATAGAGGAGCCTATAGATTATAGAGGTGCCTATAGTTTATAGAGGAGCCTATGGGTTATAGAAGTGCCTATAGATTATGGAGGTGCCTATAGATTATGGAGGTGCTTATGGATGACAGAGGTGCCTATAGACTATAGAGGCGACTATAGTTTATAGAGGTGCCTCTAGTTTATAGAGGTGCCTATAGACTATAGAGGCGACTATAGTTTATAGAGGTGCCTCTAGTTTATAGAGGTGCCTATAGACTATAGAGGCGACTATAGTTTATAGAGGTGACTATAGTTTATAGAGGTGCCTATAGATTATAGAGGTGCCTATAGATTATAGAGGTGCCTATGGATAGAAGTGCCTCTAGTTTATAGAGGTGATTATAAAGGTGACTCTCAACTCTGGAGATTTGTATGTCTGATCTCCACTTTGGATCCATGACCAATCTGATCAGCATGGGTGTTGCTAATGCTGTTATGGTTTGGACCTCATGATGACCCTGCTGACCAGCAGCACCCACAGTCTGCTCCTCCGAGATCTTCCCATTCACAGGAGGGAGGGAAAGAGCAGAAAGATGCAGTTCGGAGGAATCCTTACCCACAACACTGGCAGAGGTTAAGCTTCCTCACTGTGTCTAAACGCCAGCGTCTCAAAGGACTCAGGGTCTCATGTCATGCAGTGGCAGACATTTGCAGTCTTCTGGAACAAGACCCGGTGGCCATGCCTTACCAGTGGTTGCTGAAGCAGCCGCCACCCTCGACAACTTTGCCTCTGGCTCCCTCCGCGATGGTGCCAGAGACCTTTGCAGGATCTTGCAGCCAGTGACCCACACTGATACAATTAAATAAATTAACATAGACAGAGAGAAGGTTCTCAGTGATCTGCCAGGCTTAAAATAGATAAATCTCCAGCGCTGGATGAAATGTGTCTCAGGGTGCTGAGTGAGGCAAGGGAGGAAATAGCAGGGGTGCTGGCAATAATTTTCAATTCCTCTCTGGCCACAGGAGAGGTGCTGGAGGACTGGAGGACTTGATTTGATTTGATTTATTATTATTGTCACATGTATTAACATGGTGAAAAATATTGTTTCTTGCGTGCTATACAGCCAAAACATACCGTTCACAGAGAAGGAAACGAGAGAGTGCAGAATGCAGTGTTACAGTCATAGCTAGGGTATAGAGAAAGATCAACTTAATGCAAGGTAAGTCCATTCAAAAGTCTGATGGCAGCAGGGAAGAAGCTGTTCTTGAGTCAGTTGGTATGTGCCCTCAGACTTTTGTATCTTTTTCCCGGCGGAAGAAGTTGGAAGAGAGAATGTCTGGGGTGCATGGGGTCCTTAATTATGCTGGCTGCTTTGCCGAGGCAGCAGGAAGTGTAGACAGAATCAATGGATGGGAGGCTGGTTTGCGTGATGGATTGGGCTACATTCACAATGTGGTAGCATTATTCAATAGCAGAGGAAGAGATAAACAGGAAATTGCAGGCCAGTCAGTCTAACCTCAGTGGTAAGAAAACTATTGGGAGCAATTCTGAAAAACCGAGTGATTGGGCATTTGGAGAGGCAGGGGTTAATTTAGAACAGCCAGCATGGTTTTGTTAAAGGGAGGTCATGTCTGACCAATTTGATTGAATTTTTCAAAGAGGGGACCAGATGTGTAGATGAGGACAATGCATTTGACGTGGTTCACTTGGACTTCAGCAAGACTTTTGATAAGGTCCCACATGGGAGACTGATAGCAAAGGTAAGAGCCCATGGGATCCAAGGAAATTTGGCAAATTGCATCCAGAATTGGCTGAGTGGCAGAAAGCAAAGGATGATGTTCGAGGGATGTTTTTCTGACTGGAAGCCTGTGTCCAGTCGGGTCCCGCAGGGATCAATGTTGAGGCCCTTGCTGTTTGTGGTTTATATCAATGATTTAGACCTGAATGTAGGAAGGTTGATCAGTAAGTTCATGGATGGTACAGAAAGAAAGTTTGCGGATGATACAGAAATTGGTGAGGTGGTAAATAGTTAGGAGGATAGCCTTGGATTACAGGAGATCAGACGGGCTTGTCAGATGGGCTGATCAGTGGCAATTGGAATTCAATCTGGATAAGTGTGAGGTGATGCACTGAGTAGGACAAACAAGGCAAGGGAATAGATGATGAATGACATAACCCTGGGACGCACCGATGGACCTCAGTGTGCACCGATCCCTTAAGGTAGCAGGACAGGTGGATAAAGTACTTGTCATTATTGGCCGAGGCATAGAGTTTAAGAGCAGGGAAGTTACTGTAACTGTATAAAACAATGGTTAGGCCACAGCTAGAATATTGTGTGTAGTTCTGGAAACCACATTATAGGAGGGATGTGATAGCACTGGAAAGGGCACAGAGAAGATTCACCAGGATGTTCCCTGGGGTGGAGAGTTTTATCTATGAAGAGAGATTGGATAGGCTGGGGTTGTTTTCCTTGGAGCTGAGGAGAGTGGAGACATGACTGAGATGTATAAAATTATGAGAGGCATAAATAGAGTAGAGAGGAAGAGACTTTCCCCTTGGAAGGGAGAATGACTAAGGGGGCATAAATTTAAGGTAAGGGGCAGGAGATTTAGAGGGGAAGTGAGAAAAACCATTTTGCCCAGAGGGTGGTGGGAGTCTGGAACTCACTGCCTGAAAGGATTGTGGAGGCAGAGACCATCGTAACATTTAAGAAGTATTTCGATGTGCTGTTGCGATGTGAAGGCATAGAAGGCTATGGGCCAAGTGCTGGAAAATGGAATTATAATAGATAGGTGGTTGTTTTTTGACTGGCGCAGCCAGTGCTGTGAACTCTCAAATTCACTATTAGCGGTAAATTAATTGTAATAAAAATTGTACACATTAAATGCTATGACTTATTTAAGAATCAAGTACATTTGATGCAGACCAAACAACAGTGAGAGAATGTTCTTCAAAATAATAATTCTATAGTGTGTTTCGCAACTTTCAGAATTTTGAGTTGTCCACATTGAATTTGAGATAACTGTTAAGAGTTCTCTTAAGAGAATTTACATTCATCATAAGACAAGTTCTTTGATCAATCCTTAGAAAATTTTGGGTGGAATTTTATCTATTTTATGCAGAGTGTTGCAGCGGGTAGGAAAATTGGCATTGAAACCACTGGAACCAACGGCAGCATTCTCCCGCTGGATTGCTAGGAACTTAATACATTACCATCTGCATCAAATATATTTGATTCTTAAATAATTCATAGCATTTAATGTACGAAATTGAAGGGATGGGTCCCACGATGCCAGGCGAGCTCTGATTGAGCCTGAGCTGCCAGCAATTCAGTTTTTATAAAGATTGAAGTGCCATTGCACTGCCCTGTGGCACAGCCCGGGTACTGCCCGCATGTGACCCTCTCCGCCCTTAGTGATACACACGTGAGCTCCTCTGGTAGGTCGGTCTGCCCGCCTGGTGCACGCCATTGGAAACCAGTCGTAATTCACACCAGCGCACTCTCATGCCAATGTGAATGGATTACCTAAGGGGGGGGGGGTGTGCAGGAATGATCAGGTTAAGAGGCCTGATAATGACATGCAAGTTTATTATAATGGGTTTCCAACATTGAACGTTGGCAGTCCCATTATGTCACTGACTGGGGTGGGGGGAGGGAGCAGTCGTGGCGAGACTCCCGACCGACGTCAAACACGATTTGGGCTTCTTGCAAGATTTTCCATTCCCGTCACCAAACCCACCCCAGAAGGACAGGAGCGGAAAATCCGGGCCTAGGAGATTTGCAGCACCTGTTTTGGGATCATTTGCTGGCCCCTGAACTTTTACTTGGATTCAGCTAAGTCTTCCCCAGTTCTCCCACTTGAAGTATTGAATCTTTCCAAAACATTCAGTGTTTTTGTGTGTGGAAATAAGTGAACAATCGTCCTCTTAATTCCACATACAAAAAAGTACAAAGATATGTAGAAGTAAGGAAATAGTTCAGTGTCTTTTACATTAAATTTGAACAAATCCGCAACAGTCATATTTCCATGATTCTTGTGCATCTAGATGGATAAATCTCCATGTCAAAAGCAATAATTTAAACTATAATATCTGAGGAAGTGGAGAAGATTCTGACGAAGGAGGGGGACTGGAACTTTCTGAAGTTCAAGGATATAATACAGCTGGGAAACAAACCAGGAATGACATTCCCAGTGGGCCCAGAATCTACTGTAGGAATACCCAACATATGGCTGCGGCAGCGATTGAAGATTTAGAAGGGCACTTTACTCGCACAGGTCAAAGATTATCCTATTCAGTTTGACTTATCAAAAGCAAGGTGAGGGGTAGGAATCACAGCAAAAAGAAACCTGTCGTGGATTCTAGGCAGCCTGATTTACATTAGTTATTGCATTCTCTTGGTGCAATTATCCAGCAATTCTCTGTAGAATGAACCTACAGACTGCACTAGGCTGTAACACTCCTCCATGTAGCCCATGGAACTTTGCTCAAAGCCACATAGTATTGGCTTATTTTCAGCATGGGGAGATAATCTAGGAGCAATTATGCCATTTTGCATAGTAGCTCCGATCCTATGGGGGTTGCTACAGGTTTAACCTTATTCACAAATAATAATTGTAATAAAGCAAATTCCTAACGATCTAAGATGCAAAAAGGTATTTTTCTTGGCTCTGAAGTCTGGTTGAATACTGCCTTAGTACATCACTCCTTTCAATTCTTGCTTGAAAATAAATAAAACTTGACTAAGGCTCCATATGAACTTGCTCCGACCTTAGATCATAGAATCATATAGTACTGAAGAGGCCCTTTGGCCCATCGAGTCTGCACCAACATGTGTGAAACATCTGACCTCCCACATAATCCCATTTACCAGCGCTTGGCCCATAGCCCTGAATGTTATGTCGTGCCAAGTGCTCATCCAGGTACTTTTTAAAGGATGTGAGGCCTCCACCACCCTCCCAGGCAGCGCATTCTAGACCGTCATCACCCTCTGGGTAAAAAAAGCTTCACCTCACACCCCCCCTAAACCTCCTGCCCCTCACCTTGAACTTGTGTTCCTCGTGACTGACTCTTCAACTAAGGAGAACAGATGTTCCTTATCCACTCTGTCCATGTCCCTCATAATCTTGTACACCTCAATCAGGTCGCCCCTCAGCCTGCTCTGTGCCACGAAAACAGCCCAAGCCTATCCGACCTCTCTTTAAAACTGAAGCATTCCATCCCAGGCAGCATCCTGGTAAATTTCCTTGACCCTACTTTGTTCAACCTTATCGACCCATCTTTCTATTCCCTTCTCAGTCACATGTTTATCTAACTTCCTTGCAGTGCCAATTGTGGTATAAGGGTGTTTGAGCTAGTAAAAGGATAATGGGGGACTGGAGAATGGTACTCCAACCCCCCCTGCCCCAACAATGTGGTGTCAAGAGTGACATAATAGTGGACTGTGTGTAGAAGATTCTGGAAGGAATTAGCATGGAGTCCGCACGTCTGTACCTTGGAGATTATGAATTGTGTTTTTACCAATGAACAGTTTATGTTCAACTATACAAGTCTCTGGACCTCTTAGTGAGACACCCAAACAACCTCACAACACCTTTTTATTCATCACAACCACTCCTTCACTGTTGGATGGTGTTCACCACTCTCTGGGTGAAGAAATGCTTCCTGTAATCTCCTGCTGGGTTTATTAGTGATGCTTACCGCTCTGTCTTTTCATATTAAAGAAAGACCCCCATCCTGTTTGATATTTCCCTGGTGGATGCATCCTCTCAGATCTCACATGTGAGCCTTAATAATGAACCTCAGAAAAGCTAATCCACAGAAGGGGGCAAATTCTCCCCTAACCTGACATCTGACAGGTGATTCTCTGGCAGAGTTTCTTGGCTGATAATCAAAAACAAAACCCCTGCCCAATATTCCCTCTGACCTCATAAGCAATGAGGCCAGATGTGGTACCCCTATAGCCTGAGAGTATCTATCTCAGCCTGACATGCTCACCAAATAAAGTTTATTAATTAGTGTCACAAGTAGGCTTATATTAACACTGCAATGAAGTCACTGTGAAAATCCCCTCGTCGCCACGTTCTGGGGCCTCTTTGGGTACAATGAGAGTGAATTTAGCATGGCCAATGCACCTAACCAGCACATCAGTGTCCCAAGCTGGGAATCGAACCCGGTCCCTGGTGCTGGGAGGCAGCAGTGCTAACCACTCTGCCACTGTCATGCCGCCCAAAGGCTATGATCTGAAATTATTGAACATCAGGGTGGAGCTTTAAAGGCTGAAAAGTTCCTAATCGAAAGATGGGGTGCTTGTTGGACTGATTTCTCATCTCGTTACTTTAAACATGAACCTTTTTAGCAGTGCAACATCTGGTCTTTGAGACATCATCCAGTGTGAATACATTGCTTTTTATTGAGCTTACAACCCAACATGGGGACCTGGATACACTGTGCCACCATTATCCATAATATGCACAGCATACACAGCGATGGGAAAAACAATGACAAGACTAATTCTACATTTGGTTTCTTATGGTGATCATGTCCCTTTAAGGATTATTCTGCAGAGTAAGGATCACATGATCTGGGGAACCAATCGGAAAGCAGGGATCAGCCTGGTAAGTGTGGACTTCTGTACTTAGGGTCATCTCAGGAGCTGATTGTAGCCCCAAAGCTGCAAGCCTCTGTATAGTTTTAACCTCTAAATATACCAGTTGTGTTTTCCCTAAACTGGTGAGCAAGCATTCTACATTTCTCAGTCCCATGCATAGTATCACCATGACACAAAACATCAAAGATACATAAAGGTGACATCATGTGGTACTGAAGTAGTGCCCCACTGTCAGAGCTGCTGTCTTTCGGATGAGGTGCTGGCCAAGTTGTATTATCGCTAGACTATTAATCCAGAAACTCAGCTAATGTCCTGGGTGGCCGGATTCGAATCCTGTCACAGCAGATGGTGGAATTTGAATTCAATAAAGAATATCTGGACCTAAGAATCTACTGATGACCAGGAAACCATTGTCGCTTGTCGGAAAAACCCATCTAGTTCACTAATGTCCTTTAGGGAAGGAAATCTGCCATCCTTACCTGGTCTGGCCTACATGTGACTCCAAAGCCACAGCAATGTGGTTGACTCTCAACTACCCTCCAAGTGCAACTTGGGATGGCAATAAGTGCTGGCCCAGCTAGTGACGCCCCAAAAAATCTGCCTGCTTGAGTGGATGTTAGAGCTCCCACGGTACAATTTTGGAGCAGAGCAGGGGAGTTACCCCTGGCCAATATTTATCCCTCAATCAATATCACCGAAAGCAGGTTATCTGGCCATTATCACACTGCTGTGTGTGAGCATGTGCTGTATGCAGTTGGCAGCTGCTGTTTCTACGTTACAACAGTGACTGTACTTCAAAAATGTACTTCACTGCTCATGAAGCTCTTTGAGGCACTCATGAAAAGCTCTGTACAGACACGAGTTTGTCTTTCTGCTTGTCTCTGCCTTTCTTCCCTCCCTTTTATTCATGGAGGCCCACTTGAAAATTGGAACGGATCCGACCTCAGGACTGAGTTGACACCGACTGCTTCGGTCAGGCTACCAATTACCTTCCACTCAAATGGTGCAGGAAGGACATGATAATCCCTGTTATTTTCAAATCCTATTTGTTCTCTTATCAGCCCACGCTCTCTCTCTCCAAATACAACCTCAGCTTTTATTGATTTTTCAGCTGAAGATTCATCAACTTGTCCAATTTCTTCTGTGTATTTTTTTTTGTGTGTAAGTCTTGTGAGTTTGGAGGGCAGATTTTGTGTACTTGGCTACATTTTGCCACCTGTTTTAATGTCAACCTTCTGAATCAAAATGACCCTTGATCTGGAGATATGTACGGGCCGGAATTTCCCAGCCATTCACGCCGACGGAATTCTCCGGTCCCGCCGGAAGTGCACTCCCGCCCACCGGTTTCCCGCCAACGTGGGGTGACGTCAGTGGGAATTCCCATTGACGGTGGCGGGACCAGAGAATCCCGTCGCGAGCAAACAACACGCCATCTGTCACCGGCGGGAAACACGCGGCTGGGAGGCCGGCGAATCTCGCTAATGATGTTTGTAACCTTTGCCGATTATATTCACTTCATTCAGTTAATTAGGTGCCTTCCCTTTTGAGTTCTTAAACCCTCAATGAAGCATTTAAAAAATATATACTGTAATCGAGTTTGGCTTTTTGGATTCCATTGGGTTTAGAATCATTTTGCCTTCCTGTTTCATTTGGAACTTCCTCCATGTTATAATTTTCAAAATATCTTTGATATCTTTTATTCTCAGGGGTGGGATGAAGTTAGGGTGGGCGGGCGGCGGGGTGGCGGGGGGGGGGGGGGGGGGGGGGGCGTTGGGCGCTTCAGCGCTGAAAAATGCATGAAAAGTCAACACACAGAAAGTCAGAGTTTTCTAACAGATGAACCATCATAGTCAAAGTTATTTGTTTGGCTGTCACTTGTATGGGTTTAAGGTTTATTTATTAGTGTTACAAGTAGGCTTACATTAACACTGTAATGAAGTTACTGTGAAAATCCCCTAGTCGCAACACTCCAGCGCTTATTTGGGTACACAGGGAGAATTTAGCACGGCCAATGCGCCTAACCAGCAGGTCTTTCGGACTGTGGGAGGAAACCGGAGCACCCAGAGGAAACTCACGCAAACACGGGGAGAATGTGCTGACTCCGCACAGACAGTGACCCGAGCAGAGAATCGAACCCGGGTCCCAAGAGCTGTGAGGTAGCATTGCTAAGACATTTACTGTTTAAAATGTAAATCTCTGAGCTAGGTCTCAAACTATTTCATATGCAATGAATGAATGTTGTTGGTAGAGCATTACGGCAGCTGTTTTGTCTCAGTAGTTAATCTGATTTTTGCGATGTAGAGTGGAAGAGGAATCCTAACCAGAGCAGCTACCTGACACTTCAAACCATACCATAGCATACTTTCCAATTCCAATTCTCTTCCAGACTCTGTTTCCAGAGCTAGTTGTTCCTGAAGCAGGTCACTAGTCTGTCCCGAGGGACTCATGGCTTGAGGGGAGCCACTCCGCATCAAAACGTGGCTGACCAGGAGTCTCTCCCACTCTTACCTCCAGCCATTGGTGTGTTTGGAAGGATTGGCAGATTGATTCTCAACCTGTTTGGCCGTGTTATGAACCCACCTTCCTTGGCCATCAAATCCTGGGTGGGACTCGAACCCAGAGCTTCTGGCTCAGAGGCAGGAACGCTACCCACTGCGCCACAAAAGCTTCATGGCTTACATCAGATAATGTAGTGAAACAGTCAGTTGGCAGTCTGTTTAACTACTTCCATGTTAACTAGTTAATTGATCCACGTTCAGGGAAACATGTACCCAGACGTGGCATTTCACCCCACCAGCAGGAATGGTCCCAGCATAGCTGGGCTGGCACCCAAAGACAAAGGAAGCAAGTTGCCATCTTCTCCAGCTGTTGTCTTTGGCTAATTTTCAAGGATAGCTATTAGTTCCATAGAAGTTAGTAAAAGCATTGACTTTAGGGAGTCGTGGCAGACGGATGCAGGCTCCCCAACTTAGCATAAATATGCAGTGCAATTGACTTAAGTATAACTTTGTGACAGGCAGAAATCTGCAGTCTCTCTTAGGGGTGCTAAACATTTGCAGGAACTGAATTTATCTATTCAAAATGGTTCCGGTGGGGATTAACATGGTAGCGATGAGTTTAAACCAATTCTTCAAGTTCTTTAAGCAGCATCCTCTGCAAGATTTTCTAAAACAAAACCTCCACCTTTTTAGGAAAAAAAGCCTTTCTCATGCTGTGGGCATCATTGGCCACACTCGCATTAATTGTCCATCCTTAATTGCCCTTGAGAAGGTGCAAGGTCCCGAGTTTCACTCCTTTTCCCAGTTGGGAGTTTGTTCAGAGAGCAAGTTGAGGCTTCATTGTGAAACTGTAACACAATGATGATATTTGCCCAAAAGGTATTTTGTTGACCTTTTATGGTATTTGAATAATTTCTGATTTAAATTTTGTAATCTTTGCCAAATCGCTTGTGAAAGGTAATTAAGTGTACTCAGTGATCAGCTCTGATTCTGTAAGTGCTAATCTACAGCATCAGGATACAGTGAGTAATTTTGCAATGACCTAACGTCACTATTTGCATTTGAAAAGTGCATGTCCACAGACAGCTGCATGTCTAACTACGTTGGAATATCTTCAAGAAAGAACAGGGTGCTTTTAAAAAAATTAACATAGGATTGAAATGTCATAGAAATTAGTAACGGCCGTTTTTTTATAACTTTCAGCTGTTGCTGTTTTTATCTTGGATGTATACAGTTAGAACAACTCCTGGTTAAAAAAATATTACATAAAGCAGCCATGTAGCTTTTTTACCCACCCTTTCGCTGGCTATTGATCAACATACGGGCGGCACGGTAGCACAGTGGTTAGCACTGCTGCTTCACAGCTCCAGGGACCTGGGTTCGATTCCCGGCTTGGGTCAATGTCTGTGTGGAGTTTGCACATTCTCCTCGTGTCTGCGTGGGTTTCCTCCGGGTGCTCCGGTTTCCTCCCACAGTCCAAAGATGTGCGGGTTAGGTTGATTGGCCATGCTAAAATTGCCCCTTAGTGTACTGAGATGTGTAGGTTTGAGGGATTAGCAGGTTAATATGTAGGGGTCTGGGTGGGATTGTGGTCGGTGCAGACTCGATGGGCCAAATGGCCTCTTTCTGCACTGTAGGGTTTCTATGATTCTATGATACATCATGAGAAACATTCCAATGTTTTCTCTTCTCAATTTATATTTATTTAATTTTTGATCTGTAACTCAAGGGGGGAAGAAAATAATCATAATCTTACCAATTAAATGTAATAATCCCCATCATCAAGCAAAGGACCTTCCAGTGATAGTTAAAGACCTGGAAAGACTGCACACAATGGTTCAAACATAGGCATCCCCTTGAAGACCCACCCATTGTCTGAAATGGTTAGCCCTGCTGCCTCACAGCGCCAGGGTGCCGGGTTCGATTCCTGGCTTGGGCCACTGTCTGTGCGGAGTCTGCACGTTGTCCCCATGTCTGCATGGGTTTCCTCCCACAGACTGAAAGACGTGCTCGTTAAAGCTTTAAAGTTTATTTATTAGTGTCACATGTAGGCTTACATTAACACTGCAGTGAAGTTACTGAGAAAATCTCCTAGTTGCCACACTCCGGCGCCTGTTCAGTTACACTGAGGGAGAATTTAGCATGGCCAATGCACCTAACCAGCATATCTTTCGGACTGTGGGAGGAAACCAGAGCACCCAGAGGAAACCCACGCAGACACGGGGAGAACATGCAGACCCTGCACAGACAGTCACCCAAGCCAGGAATCGAAACCAAGTCCCTAGCGTTGTGAGGCAGCAGTGCTAACCACTGTGTCACCATGCCGCCCAAGTTAAATTCTCACTCGGTGCACGTGAACAGGCGCCGGAGTGTGGCGACTAGGGGATTTTCACAGTAACTTCATTGCAGTGTGAATGTAAGCCTACTTGTGACACTAATAACTAAACCTAAACTTAAAAATTTTTTTAAAATTCCTTTCTGCAAATGAAGCTCTCCTCAATTTATGCAGAGAAAGAAAACAAAAGAGCTTGGATTCGTTTGGGATGTAATCATGTTCTGAGGATGCTCCAAAGTATTTTGACATCCAATTAATTATTTTTGAAGTGCCGTAGTTTGGGTGCCTTCTCCAGTCCTTTGTTCAGTGGCTGGATTTTGTGGAACTTTTCGATCACCAAATGTTGTTGGTTTCTTGCATGCTGGAGGCATACCCACCAGGACAATTTGTAACTCTGAAAGAAGTCCTTGGGATTTACATTGTAAATCATCAATAAAACATGATTGCACAATGAATTACTACTCGCCTGTTCCTGTGCACTGTTTTCCTAAAGATTCATAATGACACCAGCTTAATCGGCTCAGTCAATGTACTAGTTGCTGTCATTTATCTTTTAGTCATTGTTGACTGAAGGTTGGAGTCCGGTGAGGATTGAATTCCTACCCTTTGAGGAAGACAGCAGCCAAACGCGCAGTAAATAATTTAGATGCAAATTTATTGATTACTTAGAAAGCGTGTTTTAATTACAAGGACATATCATTGCAGAAAGTAGCTTCTTGATGTAGTCATTCAAGGGAACCTTAATTAACAGAGGGCAATCGTTAATAGACCAAAGCATTCACCTAATCCATTAGCTGAGGCTCATTATTGTCTCTGTTTAACAAGAAACGGTTGTTAGGAAGTCACTGCAAAGTGTAGCTGTTTGATCTGTTGCTGAGTCTTTGTAGACACAGTTAGTCTGTTGGTTACAGGTGTAAAGCTGCATTTACAATGTAGGTCCCAGTTTGATACTGATAAGAGACTTGCAACCATTTGAGGTGGCAGCACTGAATCATTGGGCGTACTCCATATCATTTCAAATTCCGTGCAAATTGAAGGAGTGGAACAATTTTTAGAAGTGCCTAACCTCACACAAGTAATGCTTTGCTGACTGACATCCTGATGTTTAAGTTAGTCAAGCTGATCTGCTCTTTACTAGCATCGATAACTTGAATGAAATTAATCACGCAAGGCTGCAAAATTAAAGATGAATAAATTTACTTTGCACCTTTTATGGCTCCACTGTAGCTGATGTGGAACCAGTTCTGAGTGAGACTCACCCCTTAGTGCAAGCAATAAGGAGTTTTCAATGGTGATCTTTATAATTTGAATAAGATTGCTATTTATATTATAATTCAGTATAATTTTAATTATATTGTGCTTGAATTTGCCATGAATGTAATAAAATGCCCTAAAGCTCTGCCCAGGAGTGTTAATGTTGCGACTAATGCGGAGTCACATAAGGACAGGTGAGCAAAAGCTTGTCATTTTGATTTTATCCATTTATGGGAAGTGGGCATAGCTGGCTGGGTCAGCATTTATTGCCCATCCCTAATTGTCTCTTGAACTCTGCAGCTCTGAAGGCATTGCTGTAGATCTGGAGTTACATGTAGGCCAGACCAGGTAAGGATGGCAAAAGACATCAGTGAACCAGATGGGCTTTTACAACAATCGGCAATGGTTTCATGGTCATCATTAGACTTTTAATTTCAGATTTTTATTAAATTCAAATTTCACCATCTGCCATGGTGGGATTTGAACCCCGGTCCCTAGGTCTCTGGACTCTGCAGTCCAGTGACAACACCACTTCACCATTGCCTCCCCTATATGATCATTAGGACACAGCTTTTTTTCTTTAAACAAATCTCATAGGACTTGGTTTACATCTACCTGAACAGACAGATAGTGTTTGAGTTTAACATCCATAGATTGGTATTAACCTTTCAGCCTTCTGGTGCCACGCCCTAAGAGGGTGCCCAGACACATGGACTTCCATTGGATTGGTTCATGAGTACGCCTGACAATGTACCACAGTGGTTTGCTGCTGCTTTCTGCAGAAGGCTTCTGTACCAAACTTTAGATAGGATGTTTGGTCACCTGTCTTAATATGCCCTCATCTTTCAGTAGCATCTTAAATGTGGAGAGTAAGGTGGACAACCAGAGAAATCTTTGGAGGGAATTCCAAGGAATTTGTGCCTTTGCATCTGAAGGGGTGTGGCCACCGCTGGTGAGGCAAAAATTCTCAAGAGACCAGAATTGGTGGAGTGCAGATGTCTTGAATGGTTGTAGAGAGATGGGGAGAATTGAGGATAACATTTTCAAAATGGAGGCATCAATGGACTGGAAACTGGTGTAAATCTATGAGCATCTATTCTTAGATTTTGATTAATTACTTTGACACAGAGTCACTTATGCATGCTAAAGAAGTGGGTGTTTTGCAAACCATGAACAGAAGTAAAATGAATGACCAAATGAATCTGCTTCAGTTTGAGGAGGAATGTCATATGAAACTGAACTGGACTAGCCATATTAATATTCTGGCTACCAGAGCAGGTCAAAGGCTAAGAATCCTGTGGCGCGAAACTCACCTCTTGACTCCCCAAAGCCTGTCCACCATCTGCAAGGCACAGATCAGGAGCGTAATGGAATACTCCCCACTTGCCTGGGTAAGTGCAGCTCCAACAACACTCAAACAGCTTGACACCATCCAGGACAAAACAGTCTGCTCGATCGCTGTCCCTTCCACAAACATTCAATCCCAGCGCCGCCAACCAACAGTGGCAGCATTGTGTACCATCTACAACACGCACTGCACCAAGTTGCCTTAGGTAGTACTTTCCAAACGCATCTCTACTACCATGTAGAAGGACAAGGGCAGATACCTGGAAACACCACCACCTGGAGGTTCCCCTCCAAGTCACTCACCATTCTGATTTGGAAATATATCATCATTCCTTCACTGTCACTTGATCAAAATCCTGGAACTCCCTCCCTGTACCTACACCTCACCTTCTGAAGGCCAACTGGGGATGGGCAGTGGATGCCGGCCCAGCCAGCAACGCCCATATTCCGTAAATGGATAATAAAAATACTGGCAAGCCAAATTCAAATTGCCACTTATTCGATTTCAGTTTTAATTGCTGTGAGGCGGAAGTTGCTGCATAGTGACCCAGGAAATGGTGCAGAACTGGTTTGTAAGTGTGGATATGCATTGCTTTGAATTTCTGTGGAGAAAGGATTGAGGACGATGTTTTACAGAGTGGGAAAAAAACAGCTCAGTACAGAGATCCCATTAAAATAAAATACAGTTTTGTGCTCAAGTTGCGTTCTCTTAGTGATATATTCACTGTTCTTAGTGCATGGATGAGGCTGTAGTTTAAGGTTCCAATAATTAGTTAGAAGAGCAGCAATGACATTTGCATTTCTCACATAACCTTAAGGGGGTCTGCCTGCCAAATTGTACACGGTCTTGTGTGCTTGACTCATCTGTGCTGGGAGCTGAGCCAATGCTGCCCAAACCTATTTAATTCAGTACCTGTGAAAACTGTCAGTGGGAGAAGCCTCTTATTCTGTCCAACTTCGCTGGATCCAAGCCCAGTAACCTGGAGAGTGAAGTGGTCAGTGCGTTTTAACTATTATGTTGCTCTGTAGCTCATGCACTCCAATTTGTTCAACCAAATTAACCATTGGCCCAGTGCGTTGGATGGCAATATCGGAGTTTAAAGGTGCAGCTATTGTAACTACTCATCACACAGTACTCAGGATATGTGCCTTTGTCCCTGACTACCTCCTGGACGGAGGTACAGTGCGGCACAGTGGTTAGCACTGCTGCCTCACAGCGCCAAGGACCTGGGTTCGATTGTCTATGTGGAGTCTGCATGCTCTCCCCGGAAATGCGTGGGTTTCCCTCGGGTGCTCCGGTTTCCGCCCACAGTCTGTAGGACATGCTGGTTAGGTGCATTGGCCATGCTAAATTCTCCCGCAGTGTACCCGAACAGGTGCTGGAGTGTGGCAACTAGGGGATTTTTCACAGTAACTTCATTGTAGTGTTAATGTAAGCCTACTTGTGACTCTAATAAATAAACTTTAAACTCCGATCTCATTTAAAATAGTAAATAACCTCGGGAGGTTGAGTGGTTTGTCTGCACCACATTTCTTCTGTGAAGTTATGGATAAAGGAGTGATTTTAAAGCAGCTAATGTGAACCATGGTCAAATTCACACAAACCAGCATCCCACCCATTGACTCTGTCTACATTTACCGCTGCCTCGGAAAAGCAGCCAGCATAATTAAGGACCCCACGCACCCCAGACATACTCTCTTATACTGGATAGAAGCAAATTACTGCAGATGCTGGAATCTGAATCTAAAAGTGAAAATGCTGGAAAATTTCAGCGGGTCTGGCAGCATCTGTAAGGAGAGAAAAGAGCTGACGTTTCTTCATCTGGACTCGAAACATCAGATGCTGCCAGACCTGCTGAGACTTTCCAGCATACTCTCTTGCACCTTCTTCCCTCGGGAAAAGTCTGAGGTCACGTACCAACCGACTCAAAAATAGCTTCTTCCCTACTGCCATCAGACATTTGAATGGATCTACCTCATATTAAGTTGATTTTTCTTTACACTCTAGCTAACATTGCAACACTACATTCTGCACCCTCTCCTTTCCTTCTCCCCGATGTACTCTATAAATGATATGTTTTGTCTGTATAGTGCGCAAGAAACAATACTTTTCACTGTATCCAAATACATGTGACAATAATAAATCAAATCAAAAAAATTCTGTTTCCTTCACATTTCAACTTAGGCTGATTTTCCATCAACAATTTTCTGAGATTTACAAATTCAACCAAATGACACCTAGGCTGGGATTTTCCTTTCCTCCCGTGACTGGTTTTCTAGTCCCGCTGAAGACAGTGACATTTTCCATGTCTCGTCGGCTGCAGGGGAACCTGCCAGCCTATGGTAGACTGCTTCTGCTGCTGGAAAACCTGCTGCAGCGGGGGCTGGAAAATCATGGCCCTAGTTCCTTACTTTTACTGAACTAACACTACACAGGAAATATTTCAATCCTGTTTTTTTTTGAAAAAGAGCTGATTTCCCTCAGCAGATACTAGGTTGGAATATGATATTGCTGTCACATAATCCGTAACTGTGAGAAATAAAACATAACCAGAAGGAGGATTGGGGATTCTTCCCAATGGCACTCAAACAATCTCCTGTGGCAGTCCGACTGTTAATGGCTACATAGCTCAGATGGAGATATTCTAGATTTAGTACTCTTGGAACCGAGCTTCATGTGATGGGACTACATATAAATTAAAGTGCAGTGGTTAGCAAGTGCAATTTGTCGCACATTAATTTTAATGAATATCAAATTGTATGGGTCATATAGTGAGCACAGTGATCTCAGTTTCCACATTCCTTATGTATTCCCATCTCACAAAGCTAAGTCATAAAATTTACTCCAATGTGTGTTACTTGGGTTTTTACTCAGACTTATTACAGCAATGAGGAGAAGCCATTTGGCTCTCGCAAGTCTCTGCTGGACGTACAATAGCAAAGTGGATATGAATATTTCTCTGTTCTCCCTGGAATCCTATCCTCATATTAGTTATGGACTAAACAGATCAAAGTCTCCTCTCTCTAAGACTTGGTTTAAAGTTAAAGTTAAAGTTTATTTATTAGTGTTACAAGTAGGCTTACATCAACACTGCAATGACGTTACTGTGAAAATCCCCTAGTCGCCATACTCCAGCGCCTATTTGGGTACACTGAGGGAGAATTTAGCATGGCCAATGCACCTAATCAGCATGTCTTTCAGACTTTGGGAGAAAACCGGAGCACCCGGAGGAAACCCACGCAGACACGGGGAGAACGTGCAGACTCCGCACAGACAGTGACCCAAGCTGGGAATCGAACCCGGGTCCCTGGCGCTGTGGTCTAGGGGTATGTTTGGTCAAGTACCGCAGTGGTTTGCTGTTGCTTTCTGCTGTACGGCTGATCAGGAAACTCTCCCACTCTTACTGGAAGGACAGTAAGAAGCCTTGCAACACCAGGTTAAAGTTCAACAGGTTTATTTGGAATCACGAGCTTTCGGAGTGCTGCTCCTTCATTGGGTGAGTGGACGCTCCAACGCCGGCATCTCCACATCATGGCTACCATCGTTACTGGAAGGAATGACAGGCTGATGATCAACCTGCTTTGCCATGTTATGAAATCACCTTCCATGGCCACTGGAACTCTGAGATTTCAGCCCAGGGAGGGACGCTACTCATGGTGCTGCAAGGCCTCCTATACCCCCTCAGCCTAAATGACCTAAATCTTAGATCAGGCTTAGCACACAACTTCCCGCCTTTAGTGAGAGTGCTAAGGCTGATACGATGGTTGTTAAACATTCTTTTCGTGTTAATGGTCAACAGCCCAATACAAATCTCAGAGAGGCAATGATGACAGTGCCCACCTGTTCACAGGCCTCAAAATCTATGGGTAATTTAATGGATTGAGTAATCTGATACCAAATGCTATTAGTGTTAAATACAGGTGTCATAAATTAGACCCTTTTAGCTACAGCATAAAGATCTTGTGAAATCCTCAATAATTAACGGCACCTCATTATCCTGTTACATTGCAGGCCACCAGAGGAAGTATTCTAATGGAAGACCTGCACGTGTTAAAACCAGCTGCCATCCACCGCCCAGGGGGCCTGTTAGGAGACCTTTGACTTTTTCCTATATTAGTAGAATTGTTTCAATTATACTGACAGTAATAGCTCGACAGTGTTTAGCACCAGAGGCACTTTAGCACCAATGTAGTGCTTCATTTCTGTCTTGTCACGTAAGGGGAAAAGGCATCTTGTCGATGGCAGCTAATTTGAAGCTATCAAAAGTGAGGCCTTTGCAATGCCTGAAACGGAGAGATCATGTTCTCAGTGGAAGTCCAGCTTTGCTTTCTTGCAATTTGGCTTTGTGTCACTCACACTGAAAGCTTAAGACAGCTAACTCTCACTTTCTTTCTCCCCCCACAGTGGAAATACTTACATTCTACATGTTTTCACAGCATCTTGCAAAGGTGTGGAGCCATTTCCTTCAGTTGTGCGATATAGGCGTTTGCAAGTTCCGCTTATATACGTACCCTGGTTAAACGTGAATTTTGCCTCACACTTCAACTATAATGGGAGCCCGGAATGACTTCACTTCTGGGCCAGAATGTTCTCGACCTGATTTACACAGAAAACGCACTTAAAACTATGTTTCTATGCTTCTATGTTTCTAAAACATTTATGTCCGGTTCCACGGCTGTCTTGCCGAAGGCAACCCACTCTGAAAATTTCCCGAGAATCTCGTCAGCATATGTCTAGATTTAAGAGCCAGGGTAAAAGCAGCAGAAATCAGCATAAACAATTAGAGCCTGAGGACACTTTGGAACATATGCTGTCTCTTATATTTACGCCGTGCCAATTGAGGCTTGAAGCAATTATTTATTCATATTAAATGTGGTATGTTTAACTGCCCACCCGGCTTCAACCTGCCATGCCAACATCGGGCACTCCTCAACTATTTCCACACTGCCAGAGGCTGTAATAGAGGCGGGTTTTGTCTTTTAAAAAGCATTTAGACAGTTACATGGGTATAGAGAGATATTGGCCAAATGCGGGCATTTGGGTCTAGCTTAGTGGTAAAAACTGGGCGGCATAGACAAGTTGGGCCGAAGGGCCTGTTCCCATGCTGTAAACCTCTATGACACACTGGCCAAGGACTTTGTGCAGCAAGTGGGCACAAATGGGGCCTTGCAGGGAACTCTAGGTGTGGTTCTCCTCAATCAATGACTCAGAGCATTAAAGACTGCCCTCTGACAACATTCAGCAGAGGGCTCATGGAGCTCCATCTATTCACTGCAGAAGCTAGTTACAGAATCAGAGAATTGTTACAGTGCAGAAGGAGGCCATTCGGCCCATTGAGCCTGCATCGGCAACAATCCCATCCAGGTCCTATCCCCTTAACACCACGTGTTTACCCTGCTAGCCCTCCTGACGCTAAGGGGCAATTTAGCATGGCCAATCCACCTAACCTGCACATCTTTGGACGACTTGGTAATTATTGCACACACTAAAAATAAGCCAGTATGGTGAAACTACAAAAACGCTTAAAAGCATGCATTTTAATTCAGCAGAAATAGCGATTTCAGGCCCTAAAACATTTAGAAACATAGAAAGTAGGAGCAGGAGGAGGCCATTCAGCCCTTCGAGCCTGCTTTGTCACTCATTATGATCATGGCTGATCATCCAACTCAATAGCCTGATCCCACCTTCCCCCCATATCCTTTGATCCCTTTTGCCTCAAGTGCTATATCTAACTGCTTCTTGACAACATACAATGTTTAGGCCTCAACTACTTTCTGTGGTAGAGAATTTCATAGGCTGACCAATCTCTGGGTGAAGAAATTTTTCCTCATCTCTGTCTTAAACCAACTACCCTGTATCCTAAGACTGTGACCCTGGTTCTGGACTCCCCCACCATCAGGAACTTCCTTCTTGCATCTACTCTCCTGTCTCACCCAGTTAGAATTTTATAGGTTTCTGTGAGATTCCCCCTCATTCTTCTGAACTCCAGCAAATACAATCCTAGCTGACTCAATCTCTCCACATATGTTTGTCCCGCCATCCCAGGAATCAGCCTGGTAAACTTTCGTTGCACTCCCTCCATAGTAAGAACATCCTTCCTCAGAAAAGGAGACCAAAACTGCACGCAATATTCCAGGTGCGGCCTCACCCTGTACAATTGCATCAAAGTTAAAGTTTATTTATTAGTCATAAGTAGGCTTACATTCACACTGCAATGAAGTTACTGTGAAAATCTCCGAGTCGCCAGACTCCGGCACCTGTTCGGGTACACTGAGGGAGAACTTAGCCAATGCAACTAACCAGCGCGTCTTTCGGACTGTGGGAGGAAACCGGAGCACCCGGAGGAAACTCACGCAGACATGGGGAGAACGTGCAAACTCCACACAGACAGTGACCCAAGCCGGGAATTGAACCTGGGGTCCCTGGCACTGTGAGGCAGCAGTGCTAAACACTGTGCCACCGTGCCACCCAGACATCCCTGCTCTTGCACTAGAATCCTCTCGTTATGAAGGTCAACATACCATTTGCCTATTTTACTGCCTGCCGCACTCGCATGCTACCCTCAGTGACTGGTATGCAAAGACGCCCAGGTCTTGTTGTGCATTCATTGCAACCTTCTGGCTATTCAGTCCTGGAGTAAAGGCATGGGACTTAGATTATGTTAGTGATTTAAGTAATGTCCAAGTCGGCATAAAAGAAGAAAGTCACCTGCGGGTATGTATTAGAGTAAACCAGTCACATGGCAATACCCTTATGTGGAGTCTGTGTATGGTTTGCTTCAGTTAATGCAGAGACTTCATTTTAAGATATTTCTGCCTATGTAACTAACTGTGCTAAGTTTTAAAGCTAACTTGGCCACATTTTAAAACTGAGCTGGGATGCTGGGATTAGCTTGAAAAGTTGACTCCATTCTTTGAAAGTACAAGGCAAGCAAGGCGTTTTCATAAGCAAAACAAAGTTTTTCATAAACAAAGCCTTCGTGGCCACAGCTGCGAATTGTTTACGAAAGTTAGAGACACAGCTTGTACCAAGTCATTTCATAACACAGATGACCGCAAAGTTATAATGCTCTCTATAACCATATGTGGGCAGTGTAAGGATTGGATCAAGTCTGCGTCAGGACTGGCTTTTGCTGGCCTCTCTCTCCAGAAAATCAGTTCTTTCGCTTTCTGTAATGTGTTAATTTTAAAATCCTGCACAATAAAAGAAATTCAAAGTACAAGTGCTGTCTACGTCTATTCTGAGGAATGAATGGACCCTACACCTCAGGGCAAAACTGTGTTAGGAAGCCTTGATCTTCCCTCTTTGCAACACTCAAAGCTAGAAGGGCTTGACAGAAGCAGAATGCAGTGACAAAAAGGTTGGAAACAATCTGCAGTCCAAGCATAATTTGTGGAGAGAATGGTAGGGTAAACATTTCATTGTTCTTATCTTCCTCTCTCTACACATGCTGCCTGGCCTGCTGAATATTTTTCATGTTTCTGTTCTGTTTCAAATCCCCAGCATTTGCTTTATTCGCTTATTTGACGTCAGGTTGAACACGTGAGGCAAAGGGGGGAATCTTCTGTTTCAGCAGCTCTGCACTTAGCACCTGGACTGGTTCAAGAGCAAAAACAGGACATGCTGGAAAATCTCAGCAGGTCTGACAGCATCTGTGAAGAGAGAATAGAGCCAACATTTCGAATCGGAGCTGACGACGGGTCATCTAGACGTGAAACGTTAACTTTATTCTCTCTCCGCAGATGCTGTCGGACCGACTGAGATTTTCCAACATTTTCTGTTTTTATTCCAGATTCCAACATCTGCAGTATTTTGCTTTTATCTGATTGGTTTAAGAGGGCTTCTGCCTATTCAACACTGGGAGCCAGTGTTCAGTCTTACTGAAAGCCCCAGCTGAAGAGCAAAAGGCCGCAGACTGGCAAAAAACAAAGGACTGGAGGAGATTTTGACCAACGATACTAAACCCTGGATTTCAAAAGCTTGTAGATGGTCTCAGAAAGGGAAAACTCAAAGTGGAAAGTAATTGCTTAAATTTAAATTTGGGGAAAGAGTGCTGATTTGAGCAGAGAATCATAGAATCCCTACTGCACAGAAGGAGGCCATTTGGTCCATCGAGTCTGCACCGACAACAATCCTACCCAGGCCCTATCCCTGTAACCTCACATATTTATCCTGCTAATCCCCCTGACACAAGGTTCAATTTAGCATGGCCAATCAATCTAACTCACACATCTTTGGACTGTAGGAGGAAACCGGAGCACCCAGAGGAGACCCACGCAGACACGGGGAGAATGTGCAAATTCCACACAGACAGTGACCTAAGGCTGGAATTGAACTCATGTCCCTGCCGCTGTGAAGCAGCAGTGCTAACCACTGTGCCATCGTGCCGCCCAACGAGCTAGGGTAGAGAGGTGACAGTGTACAGATAGCATGTTGATTTTTGAAACAAATACTTTGGAAAGTCTGCGAGGCTGCAGAGGGTTTACATGGTAATGTGACTTAAATCTTGGAGAAGTAACGTTCAACTCCTGTCATCTTTCTGCCTGCACTCAACCCTATTCCACATTCTCTTCCAAGCTCACCAATCCAATTCTTATTCATTGGCCACAACAGGGAGGCTGTGCGTAGTGGTGTTGTCACTGAACTAGTCATCCAATGACCCAGGGTAATGCTCTGAGTTTGTATCTCACCACAGTAGATGTTGAAATTTGAATTCAATAAAAACATCTGGAATTGAAAGTCTAATGATGACCATGAAATCATGTGACTACATGTGACTCCAAATCTGCAGCAATGTTAAAAAAAATGTTCTGAAATGGTCCAGCATGCCACTTAGTTCAAGGGCACTAAATTCTGGGTAGCCAGCAATGCCCACATCCCATGAGCAAGTATGTATATAAACAAAACACAACCACTGCTGACAAAGTCTGCTGTGCAATGGATATCACCCATTTGCCTTTGCCCCCGCCCTGGGCCTAGTTCCTTGCTCGAGCTGATGGCTAACAACGTTTTGCGTCTGGATAAATCAACTGATTTAGATGCCCTTGGCGTGACTCGGGTCAGTCCTGAGGAGCGTTCTGAGCCTTGCTCTTGGGAAATGATGGACACTGAGGAAAGGTTACTCCCAGAAGTCTGGGGTGAGGGTTGGGGGGGGGGGGGGGGGGGTGGTTCGATTCAGCACTGCTTTTGAGGAATGAGAGGGGAAAATTCAGAGAGATAACAACTGCTGTGAAAACTGGCAGCGTATGCAAGAAGGCAGTGCAATGGGCCAAATGGCCTGCTCTTGTGCCACAGTTGTTTCAATATTTCTAAGGTCACATCTGACGGAGAGATTAACAGTTCGGGATGAGAGGAGAATTGTCTGTTGCCCAAGTGGATTTTATTTCATATTCTTGTTCGGGGGTTTGAGGGAGCTTCATTAGATCTCCTTTGAAGTGCTGGAAGGTGATGATATGAAGTGCAGATTTGCAGAATAAACGGTGCTTTTTTTTTTGGCTTTCTTTGCGTATTAAAAGCACAGTCCTGCGTGTGATGCGGTCCTTTTGTGCAATTAATATTTTGGCACGCTTTAACAGCCAAATTAATGCCTTTTGTTAAATGAATTGAAACCAACTGTGAAGATCAAAGTTAGCAAAATGCACATTCTAGTCGAGAATAATCTGAACAGGATGAGCAGCTGTTTGTTGGCCTCGCATCTTAGTGCGGATACTTAGTAAGCGATCTTTATGCATGCTTCAGAATGAATAAAAACTCATCAAGATCACTCGACTGAAATAAATTAGGGTTTTCAGTGGGAAGTGAAGAGCTCCAGTTAAGCATGATGCATGTGAGGAATTGAGAGAGTGCGTCGGATACCAAGGAGTCCTCCTGATAAAAGGTAATGCAGATCACAATTACCTCCACTTTTAAACCACAGAGCAGAGATTGATCTTACAATCCGCCTTTTGGCCTCAACGTTTGAACATAAAATGCTTTGAATGATCTCTTAGTTCTTCACAGTTCCTTTCCATGATTGAATTGCAACTTATTTGCATTTGTTTATTTTACTCAGAACCATAGACTCCCTACATGGGGTGGCACGGTGGTTAGCACTGCTGCCTCACAGCGCCAGGGACCCCGGGTTCGATTCCCGACTTGGGTCGCTGTCTGTGCGGAGTCTGCACGTTCTCCCCGTGTCTGCGTGGGTTTCCTCCGGGTGCTCCAGTTTCCTCGCGCAGTCCGAAAAACATGCTGGTTAGGTGCATTGGCCATGCTAAATTCTCCCTCAGTGTATCCGAACAGGCGCCGAAGTGTGGCGACTGGGGGATTTTCACAATAACTTCATTGCAGTGTTAATGTAAGCCTACTTGTGACGCTAATAATTAGTAAACTACAGTGCAGAAAGAGGCCATTCAGCCCATTGAGTCTGCACCGACTGTCCCAAAGAACATCCCACCCAGGCCCTCCTCTCCGTTCTATTTCCGGAACCCTGCCATGGCCAATGCACCTAACCTATATATCTTATGACACTAAGGGGCAATTCACCTAACCCGCACATCTTTAGACTGTGGGAGGAAACCAGAGCACCAGGAGGAAACGCACGCAGACATGGGGAGAATGTGCAGACTCTGCACAGACAGTTGCCCGAGGCCGGAATCAAAATCTGGGTCAAAACTAGGTTGATTCCAGGGTTGAGAGGGTTAGCTTATGAGGAGAAGCTGAGTAGACTGGGACTATACTCATTGGAATTTAGAAGAATAAGGGGGGATCTTATAGAAACAAAAAAAATTATGAAGGGAATAGATAAGATAGAAGCAGGGAGGTTGTTTCCACTGGCAGGTGAAACTAGAACTAGGGGCATGGCCTCAAAATAAGGGGGAACAGATTTAGGACTAAGTTGAGGAGGAACTTCTTCACCCAAAGGGTGATGAATCTGTGGAACTCCCTGCCCAGTGAAGCAGTTGAGGCTACCTCGTTGAATGTTTTTAAGACAAAGATAGATAGATTTTTGAACAGTGAAGGAATTAAGGTGAGCGGGCGGATAAGTGGAGCTGAGACCACAAAAAGATCAGCCATGATCTTATTGAATGGCGGAGCAGGCTCGAGGGGCCAAATGGCCTACTCCCGCTCCTAGTTCATATGTTCTTATTAGATAAATCACAATAATCTGTCAGGTGACCATTTGTTACAATTTGTTAACAAGAAAGAAATCTCGAGTAGAATTGATGCTCAGTGCAACATTGACAACATGACAACACTGACAGTTGTTGAGATGACTGTTTATTGCTCCATTGACATCTTAGCTCAGTTTTGATCAGGTAACCTTTTGCTGATGCCCGATGCATTGAGTGCAATATTGAATTGTGAGATTGATTGTGGGACATTTTGCCAATGCTCTTGGGGAGAGTTTAAACCAGTTTGGCAGGGATGGGTGGGAACCTGAAGATAGATTCAGTTAGGGCAAATACAGAAATGAAAATGGAAGGCAGAGGAAACAAGATATAGGAAAAAAAAGAGTTTGGCGGTGCTGAATGGAATGGAGTGTAGGAGTGTAGCAAATAAAGCAAGATGAGTGGAGGGCACAGATAGAAACATGGCAGAATGCTATCACAGCTCTTACAGAAAGATGGCCGAAGGAGAGACAGGAATGGCAGCTCAACATTCCTGGTTACAGCATTTTCAGACAGGATAGAAGGGGAGGAAAAAAGTGGGGAGGGTGGCAATTTTGGTCAAAGAAGCAATTACAGATGTGAAAGGGGGATGATATATTAGAAGGATCATCAATTGGGATTCACGCCAGCCGAATTCTCTGGTCCCGCTGCAGTGAATGAAGACTTGGCCGAGCAACAAATTCTCCATCCTCGCTGGCGGTGGCAGCAGGGCATGAACAGCCGATGGCTGCTAAGGAACAGCTAAGGAATAGAATAAAAAGGGGCAGTCACACTGCTGGGAGTTTACTATAGACCCGCAGTCAGAGGAAGATAAAAGAGCAAATAAGTCGACAAAAAACAATGGGGGATTTTTAACTCCCCCAATATTAACAGGGATAGTTTGAGTGTAAAAGGAATTGGGGGGGAGGGGGGGGGGGAGTTCTTGAGGGGCATTCAGGAGAACATTTTTGGCCAGTATGTAGCAAATCCAACAAGAGAGTCTGCACTTCTGGACCTTGAATTTAATTTTAGGAAATGAAGCTGGGCAGTGGGAGTGGGGAGCATTTTAATTACAGTAATCATAATTCAATTAATTTTAATATAGTTAAGGAAAAGGACAAATATAGTACAGGAGTTCTAAATTGATACATGGCCAATTTTACTGAAGAGTGATTTTCTGTTCCGTTCATTGCTGACTCGGCCATCCATTTATCATGTGTGCTGATGCCCCTTTAAGGATCCAGCTGCAGAGTAAAAGTCACATGTGGCTAAGATCAAGTGTAGTATTGACATGCTGTGCTTGGTTGAAGTCATTAGGTTACATTTAAGCTTCATTTGAAGCAATTTTTAAAAGTGGCATCTCGGCCTTTTGGCTAAGATGCAAATGAGATCAAGCCTTGGAGGAGGAGCTATGCCTACTCCAATCAGCTTGGATCATGTAGATCAAGCCCAAGACAGGAGGTGAGAGCCCTGTCTTGTCAGCTTGGATCGGGAATGTCTCAACTTGTTGAGACTTTGAATTGGACTTGATTTGATTGAATTGGAATAAAAAACAAAAAAAAGTAAAAGTCACATGACCTGGGGAACCAATTAGGGAGCAGGATGGGAGATCACCCTGGTGAGTTCAGCTTTCTGTTCCAGAATCTTCTTGGGAGCTTTTACCTGTAAATAAATGTTTTGTTATTTTTTTCCGAAACTAGTGAACAAAATTATCCATCCCTAATTGCTCTTGAACTGAGTTGGTTGCTGGGCCAAGTAAGAGTTAACCACATTGCTGTGGATCGGGAGTAACACG
This sequence comes from Mustelus asterias, assembly GCF_964213995.1. Taxonomy (NCBI): domain Eukaryota; kingdom Metazoa; phylum Chordata; class Chondrichthyes; order Carcharhiniformes; family Triakidae; genus Mustelus; species Mustelus asterias. Next base: position 39,293,414 of record NC_135821.1, read on the forward strand.
TAGGCCAGACCAGGTAAGGACAGCAGATTTCCTTCCCTAAAGGGAATTTGACAATGTTTTCAATCGACTTTTAGAACAAAGAAAATTACAGCACAGGAACAGGCCCTTCGGCCCTCCAAGCCTGCACCGACCATGCTGCCTGACTTAACTAAAACCCCCGACCCTTCCGGGTACCATATCCCTCTATTCCCATCCTATTCATGTATTTGTCAAGATGCCCCTTAAAAATCACTACTGTATCTGCTTCCACTACCTCCCCCTGGCAGCGAGTTCCAGGCACCCACTACCCTCTGTGTTTACAAAAAAAAGAAAAACCTGCCTCGTACATCTCTTTAAATCTTGCCCCTCGCATCTTAAACCTGTGGCCCCTAGTAATTGACTCTTCCACCCTGAGAAAAAGCTTCTGACTATCCACTCTGTCCATGCCTCTCATAATCTTGAGGTTGGCCCTCAACCTCCTTCGCTCCAGTGAGAACAAACCAAGTTTCCCCAAATTCTCCTCATAGCTAATGCCCTTCATACCAGGCAACATCCTGGTAAATCTTTTCTGTACCCTCTTCAAAGCCCCCACATCCTTCTGGTAGTGTGGTGACCAGAATTGAACACTATATTCCAAGTGTGGCCTAACTAAGGTTCTGTATTTAATTTTAGATTTTTATTGAATTCAAATTTCACAATTTGCCATGTGAGGTTTGGATTCAAACTTGGGTTTCCAGAGTATTACCCCAGGGTCTCTGGATTACTTGTCCATTGACAATACCACTATCCAGCCACCTCCCCCTTAGCAAAAGTGGAGTAGAAACAGCTACTTGAAGGTAAATCAGTGGAAACATTCAAAGGGGTTCAGAGTAAACATGTTCCCACAAATGAAAAGGGTTGGATGACTAAATCTAGAGCCCCCTGGATGTTAAGGAGCTTACAGAGTAAGAAAAGGCAAAAAAAAGAAAATGTATGTCCCAACATATATCCAAAGATGTGCGGGTTAGATGGATTGGCCATGCTAAATTGCCCCTTAGTGTCAGGGGGATGAGCTAGGGTAAATGTATGGGGTTATGGGGATAAGGCCTGGATGGGATTGTGGTCGGTGCCGACTCAATGGGCCGAATGGCCTCCTTCGGCACTGTAGGATTGTATGATTCTAACACTGGAACTTAATACTACAAAAAGCTGAGAGAAATATAGAAAGTGGGGGAACAAAATCAAAAAGATAATTGGAAAGGTGAAGAGAGGGTGGCACAGTGGTTAGCACTGCTGCCTCACAGCACCAGAGACCCAGGTTAAATTCCAGCTTTGGGTCACTGTCTGTGTGGAGTTTGCACGTACGTTCTCCCCTTGTCTGCCTGGGTTTCCTCCGGGTGCTCCAGTTTCCTCCCACAATCCAGGTTAGGTGCGGGTTAAATTGCCCATAAGTGACCCAGGATGTGTAGGTTCGGGGGGTTAGCGGGATAAATATGCAGGATTGCAGGGTCTGGGTGAGATGATCTGTTGGAGAGTCAGGGCAGACTCAATGGGCTGCTTCTATTCTATGAAGCAATATTGGTAGGCAATGAAGAAATGTTTTATCAATGCATTAAGAGTAAGAAGATAACTAAATAAAGGAATAGAGTTCATAAAATACTATCAGGATAACCTGTATGTAGAGGTGGCAGGTGTTGGCATCCGCCTTCACAACAAAAGAGGACAATGCAGAATTGTAGATGATGAGAAGGAGTGAAGTATTGTATGTGATCAACTTAGGGAGGAAGTGTTAAGGAGACTAACATCCCTGAAACTGGTTAATCACCAGAGCTGGATTAAATTTGTCCTTGGCTGGTAAAGGAAGTCCAACGCCGGCATCTCCACATCATGGTAAAGACCATAAGACCATAAGACATAGGAGCGGAAGTAAGGCCATTCGGCCCATCGAGTCCACTCCACCATTCAATCATGGTTGATTTCAACTCAATTTACCCGCTCTCTCCCCATAGCCCTTAATTCCTCGAGAAATCAAGAATTTATCAATTTCTGTCTTGAAGACGCTCAACGTCTCGGCCTCCACAGCCCTCTGTGGCAATGAATTCCACAGACCCACCACTCTCTGGCTGAAGAAATTTCTCCTCATCTCTGTTCTAAAGTGACTCCCTTTTATTCTAAGGCTGTGCCCCCGCGTCCTAGTCTCCCCTGTTAATGGAAACAACTTCCCTACGTCCATCCTATCTAAGCCGTTCATTATCTTGTAAGTTTCTATCAGATCTCCCCTCAACCTCCTAAACTCCAATGAATATAATCCCACGATTCTCAGACGTTCATCGTATGTCAGGCCTACCATTCCTGGGATCATCCGTGTGAATCTCCGCTGGACCCGCTCCAGTGCCAGTATGTCCTTCCTGAGGTGTGGGGCCCAAAATTGCTCACAGTACTCCAAATGGGGCCTAACCAGTGCTTTATAAAGCCTCAGAAGTACATCCCTGCTTTTGTATTCCAAGCCTCTTGAGATAAATGACAACATTACATTTGCTTTCTTAATTACGGACTCAACCTGCAAGTTTACCTTTAGAGAATCCTGGACTAGGACTCCCAAGTCCCTTTGCACTTTAGCATTATGAATTTTGTCACCGTTTAGAAAATAGTCCATGCCTCTATTCTTTTTTCCAAAGTGTACGACCTCGCACTTGCCCATGTTGAATAAAGGAAGCCAGGGAGGAAATATCGGAGGGTCACGCCATCACTGGGACAGAAACAAATGCTGCACAAACAAAATGTTCAAGATGGAGGGGATAGTTCACAATCTAAAGTTGTTGAATCCAAAAGACTATAATGTGCCTATTCGGAAGATGAGGTGCTGTTCCTGCGGTCTGCGTTGGGCTTCACTGTAACATTGCAGCAGGCCAAGGACAGGCATGAGAGTATGATGGTGCGTTGAAATGGCAAGCCATGGGAAGGTTGGGGTCATGCTTGCAAACTGAGCAATGGTGTTCCGCAAAATGGTCACCCAGTCTGTGTTAGTGTCCCCAACGTAGAGGAGATCGCATTGGCTGCTCCCAATGTGATAGATGAACACTGACCTTTTTCCTTCTATACTGCTATCTTACCTTTATGCCACTGATCAGCCCCTCCTACAGTCTTTAACTGTGCCATTGTTGCTTCCTTTGTCTTGTTCCCTTGCACAATCTTGCCTAGTTCCCCTATCCTTGATCTATTTTGCTCCATCACCCCCTCTTTGTACTGTATAAAATACAACATGTTTCTCCCTCTTTTGCTCTGAAGCAAAGTCAGATGGACTTGAAACATTGGCTGGAATTTTCCGGCCGTTCACACCGGCGGGATTCTCCGGTCCCGCTGCGGTGATAGAGATTTGGCTGTGTACCAAATTCTCTGCCCTTGCTTGCAGCGACTGTGGGGCGTGAGCGACCGGGATGATTGCGTCCACTAACTCTGTTTCTTTCCCCACAGATGCTTCTGGAGCCGCTGAGTTTATCTAGAATTTTCTGTTCTTATTTCCGATATCCAGCAATCACAGCATTTTACTTTTGCTTTACTGCTCAAGTGGTACCTTGTTAAAAGGGTGCCAGGGATTGACCGAATAATTACAGACCGGTCAGTCTGACCTCAGTCATGGGAAAATTATTGGAATCAATTCTGAGAGACAGGAGAAATTGTCACTTAGAAACACACAGGCCAGAATTCTCCGTTGACTGCCAGTGAGGACGGAGGATTTGGCACTCAGCCAAATTTCCATTCACTACAGTGGGAGCAGAGAATCCCGCCCACAGATTAATCACGGTGGCACAGTGTTAACACTGCTGCCTCACAGCGCCATGGACCCGGGTTTGATTCCCGGCTTGGGTCACTGTCTGTGTGGAGTTTGCACATTCTCCCCGTGTCGGCGTGGGTTTCCTCCGGGTGCTGCGGTTTCCTCCCACAGTCTGAAAGACGCGCTGGTTAGGTGCATTGGCCAAGCTAAATTCTCCCTCAACGTACCCGAACAGGTGCCAGAGTGTGGCGACTAGGGGATTTTCAGTGTAACTTCATTGCTGTGTTAATGTAAGCCTACTCCTGACAATAAATAAACTAAACTTTAAATTTTAATCATGGATAGTCAGCACGGATTTGTTAAGGGAAGGTTGTGTCTGACTAACTTGATTGAATGTTTTGAGGAAGTAACAAGGAGGATTGATGAGGGTAGTACAGTTTCCTTAAAATTTTCAAAGACTCTGCTCTGCTCCATTGCCTTTTGAGGAGAGAGTTCCAAAGACACTCTACCCTCTGCGGGAGAACATTCTTCTCATCTCTGTCTTAAGTGGATGACCCCCACTTAAACAGTGGCCCCTCATTCTAGATTCTCCTACAAGAGGAAACATCCTCTCCATGTCCATCCTGTCAAGACCTCCCAGGAGTTTACATGTTTCAATCTTTTTTTAAATTTATTTGTGGGACATGGGTGTCACTGGCTGGCAGTATTTATTGCCCATCCCTAGTTGCCCTTGAGAAGATGGTGATGAGCTGCCTTCTTGAATCGCTGCAGTCCATGTGCTGTGGGTTGACCCACAATGCCGTTAGGGAGGGAATTCCAAGATTTTGACCCAGCAACTGCGAAGGAACGGCGATATATTTCCAAGTCAGGATGATGAGTGGCTTGGAGGGGAACTTGCAGGTGGTGGTGTTCCCATTTATCTGCTGCCCTTGTCCTTCTAGGTGGAAGTGATTGTGGGTTTGGAAGGTGCTGTCTAAAGATCTTTGGTGAATTGCTGCAGTGCATCTTGTAGATAGTACACACTGCTGCTACTGAGCGTTGGTGGTGGTGAGTTTGAGTGTTTGTATATGTGGTGCTATTCAAGCAGGCAAAAATTTCTGTAATAGTTTCCTGGTGCTTATTGTCAATAACTAATTAAATGAAATGAGTGAGTACAAAATAAAGACTTAAATAAAAGAAATGAAAGGCTGCACTTATCAGGAACAGGCTTTGGCTCTTTTCCTCTGGAGAAGAGAAAAGGATGTGGAGATGCCGGTGTTGGACTGGGGTAAACACAGTAAGAAGTCTCACAACACCAGGTTAAAGTCCAACAGGTTTATTTGGTAGCAAAATCCACTAGCTTTCGGAGCGCTGCTCCTTCATCAGGTGAGTGGGAGTTCTGTTCACAAACAGGACATATAAAGACACCAACTCAATTTACAAAATAATGGTTGGAATGCGAGTCTTTACAGCTAATCAAGTCTTAAAGGTACAGACAATGTGAGTGGAGAGAGGGTTAAGCACAGGTTAAAGAGATGTGTATTGTCTCCAGACAAAAGAGTTAGTGAGATTTTGCAAGCCCAGGCAAGTCATGGGGATTACAGATAGTGTGACATAAATCCAAGGTCCCGGTTGAGGCCGTCCTCATGTGTGCGGAACTTGACTATCAGTCTCTGCTCAGCGACTCTGCGCTGTCATGTGTCGTGAAGGCCGCCTTGGAGAACGCTTACCCGAAGATCAGAGGCCGAATGCCCGTGATCGCCGAAGTGTTCCCCAACAGGAAGAGAACACTCTTGCCTGGTAATTGTCGAGCGGTGTTCATTCATCCATTGTCGTAGCGTCTGCATGGTCTCCCCAATGTACCATGCCTCGGGACATCCTTTCCTGCAGCGTATCAGGTAGACAACATTGGCCGAGTTGCAAGAGTATGTACCGTGTACGTGGTGGATGGTGTTCTCATGTGAGATGATGGCATCCGTGTCGATGATCCGGTACGTCTTGCAGAAGTTGCTGTGGCAGGATCGTGTGGTGTTGTGGTCACTGTTCTCCTGAAGGCTGGGTAGTTTGCTGCGGACAATGGTCTGTTTGAGGTTGTGCGGTTGTTTGAAGGCAAGAACCCACACCCCCACTTCTTGCCTTCAAACAACCGCACAACCTCAAACAGACCATTGTCCGCAGCAAACTACCCAGCCTTCAGGAGAACAGTGACTACAACACTACACAACCCTGCCACAGCAATCTCTGCAAGACGTGCCGGATCATCGACACGGATGCCATCATCTCACGTGAGAACACCATCCACCACGTACACGGTACATAGTCTTGCAACTTGGCCAACGTTGTCTACCTGATACGCTGCAGGAAAGGATGTCCCGAGGCATGGTGACCATGGGGGAGACCATGCAGATGCTACGACAACAGATGAATGAACACCACTCGACAATCACCAGGCAAGAGTGTCCTCTTCCTGTTGGGGAACACTTCAGTGGTCACGGGCATTCGGCCTCTGATCTTCGGGTAAGGGTTCTCCAAGGCGGCCTTCACGACACACGACAGCGCAGAGTCGCTGAGCAGAGACTGATAGCCAAGTTCTGCACACATGAGGACGGCCTCAACCGGGATCTTGGGTTCATGTCACACTCTCTGTAACCCCCACGACTTGCCTGGACTTGCAAAATATCATGGGGATTTCAGATAGTGTGACATGAACCCAAGGTCCCGGTTGAGGCCGTCCTCATGTGCGGAACTTGACTATCAGTCTCTGCTCAGCGTCTCTGCGCTGTTGTGTCGTCTAACTTCTGTCGGAGACAATACACATCTTTTTAACCTGTGCTTGGCCATCTCTCCACTCACATTGTCTGTACATTTAAGACTTGATTACCTGTAAAGACTTGCATTCCAACCATTATTCTGTAAATTGAGTTTGTGTCTTTATATGCCCTGTTTGTGAACAGAACTCCCACTCCATCTGACGAAGGGGCAGCGCTCCGAAAGCTGGTGGCCTTTGCTACCAAATAATCCTGTTGGACTTTAACCTGGTGTTGTGAGATTTCTTACCAAGAGAAAAGGGTCAGGGGACGATGGAGGTCTTTAGAACTATGAAAAGATTTCATAGAATTGAGGTAGAGTAACTGGTTCTGTCCTCTTGTGTGGGTGGGGGGAGCTCTAAAACTAGGGGCTATTTGTCGAAGATATTCAAGAATAAATTGGATAAGGGATTCAGGAATTTCTTTACCTGGTGAATTGCTGGAGTGTGGAACTCGTTACCACAAGGAATAACTGAGGCAATACTAATGAGCAGGAACTAGATGTGTACACGAGAGAGAAATATAGAAAATAGAAGCAGGAGTAGGCCATTCAGCCCTTTGAGCTTGCTCCACCATTCATTTTGATCATGGCTGATCATCAAATTCAATATCATGATCCTGCCTTCCCTAAATGTTCATGGGATGTGGGCATCACTGGCTACCAGCATTTATTACCCACCCCTGTGGGTATTTAGAGAAGGGATAGTGTGAGAAAAAGACATTTTTTAAATTCACTCGTGGGATATGGGTGTCGCTGGCTGGCCAACATTTATTGCCCATCCTTAGTTGGCCGAGGGCAGTTGAGAGTCAATCACATTGCTGTGGCTCTGGAATCACATATAGCCGGGTTTCATTCCCTGAAGGTCATTAGGGAACCAGATGGGTTTTCAACAACAATGGTTTCATGGTCCTCATTGGACTTTGAATTCCAGATTTTTATTGAATTCAAATTTCACCATCTACCATGGTGGGCTTCGAACCCGGGTCCCCAAAGCATTACCCTGGTTCTCTGGATTATTAGTCCAGTGATAATACCCCTGCCTCCTCTATATCCCTTTAGCCCCAAGAGTTATATCTAATTTCTTCTTGAAAGGGATCGAGAGATGATCGGGTGGGGTACACTTGAGTGAGAGGAGAATAGTCTGCAGCATTTACACCAGCAGAGACCAGTGAGGCTGAATGGCCTGTTCCAGTTCTGTACAGCCTCTGGAGAGAAAGTAACCACCTCAGCTGAGCTCCATTCAGTGAATTGTAGTCTGGGTGCTGCTGTTTCTTAGCGGGTTGAGCTCAGCGATCGCTGTAGTTTGTCCTCCCACCCAGATATTCTTCATTCCTTTCATACAGCCAGAAGCAACCAGTGGCATCTGGGTAGTCACGAGTCTTCACAATTGGCATGATTACAACCCTTCCGTTTTTCACTCAGACACCAAAAGGTTTTAAATTGTAATTATTAACAGTTTAAATATTGAAGTTCTCACAATATGCTTGCCATCAATGGTGGAAGTGTGAGGAGTGAGATTGATCGCTGCAGTCTGTTCAGAAACCTGTGGCTCACGCTACTTAGTATTGTGCATAATTACATGGCAGAGTCCTTGTGTTTATAATGCGCACTTTTACATTTGAGAGGAAATTGTGTGCGTTTTTCCTTTGTCCGGTAAGGTGTGCCACTGAAATGGGAAATCACTAGTGTCTCAGTGAGAGAATCATTTTATGATGGGATTGAAATCTCCATAGGGATAGATTTTACTCTAATATCCACAGTACTTCTCCTGCAGTCTAAATCTTTAATGCTCTATCTATCCATTTTCACATATTTGCATCCGTTCCAAACACTAACAAGCTCTGGTAACCAGACTTGCCAATTAAGCGAGCGAGAGTTTTATTTCTATTTAAATTTCTCTCCTTCCTCTCTGAAGACAGCTCTTCGCTCCTATGTGTATCTCTTCCGTGGAGAATTCTTTTTCATGTGGGTTCTGTACCTCAGCAGGGAGGATGACAGATTATCCCCTCCGAGAGCTGAATGAGTGTGAAACTTTTTCTACCTTTGCAGCTGAACTCTAGGGCAATCGGTTGGCAATGCAAATCTAGATTTGATCTTTGTCCTCTGTAGGACACAGGCTCTCAAACAGTTGAAGTTCCCGCAATTGGGTCCCACTCACTGGGATTAGTCGGATCAACGCAGACTAGGAATTAAATTGCTGATCTCGGTGGCTTAGTTCCATGTGCGGAGAGTCCCCTGAACAATCGAGGTTTCCTTTTTAAACCACAATGAGTTTGGAGTTAATGACGATGTCACTTATACAAGGGATGTTGTGTAGCCACTCAAAATGGCAACTCCTGTGTGATCAGGGCCCAAGGCTGAGACCGTGTTGTTTTAATGCAGTGATTACAGATTTCTGTCGTGAAGACAGTGATATATGGAGAAAGTGAAAGCCCTTGTAATTGCTTAATGGAATGTTCTTAAGGTTCACGAAAGGGAGTCTTATTTTCTCATCAATGACAAAGATGAATATAATTATCACCTCCTCATTTTCTCTGTCCTGTCATTTCACCGCACCTCATTGCTGGTTAATATTTGGTACTCTTGACCCAAGACCCTGATTAGCAAACCTATCCATTAAGTACAAAAGAACTGGACTTGGGAAATAAATTATGGAGTGGGTAAGCGTACAATGTCAATAATTGTGTAAATGCCGTACTGACTAATGTGCAGACAAATTGGTACAAAGTTCTTTTGTGTGAACGTTTTTTGTGTGTTGACATGTCAACTAATGCATGACAACTGAAAGGCTGTTGCCGCAAGAAATGATTGGTTTATTAAAATTGAATGCCTGCAATTTGTGCTGCAGTCGTAGTGTTGTTGTACAATTTCATTATGTGCCAATCTGCCATGCTGCTGTACAGTAACCCCCATTTAATATTGCGAGGGGCAGCGTAACGGGCCATCTCAGCCCCTTCAGCTAATTTGGCAAAAACAAATTCCTGTCAGCAAAATTACAGCAAGTCAAACGAAGGCAAAAGGTTTTAATATAACAGGCATCAGTCATGGCTTATTGGTAACACTCTTGCCTCTGAATCAGGAGGCCAGGGATCTCCTATTCTGGTGAAAATCTATACTGAAGCTCCAGTGTAGCACTGAGGGAGTCCTCTCCTGTCTGCGGAGTTGGGTTTTGGATGTCACAACAAACCAAGGCCTCATCTGTCTCTCAGCTGGCACGGTGGTTAGCACTGCTGCCTCTCAGTGCCAGGGAGCCGGGTTCAATTCCCGGCTTGGGATGGAGTCTGCACATTCTCCCCATGTCTGCGTGGGTTTCCTCAAGGTGCCCCGGTTTCCTCCGAAAGACGTGCTGGCTAGGTGCATTGGCCCTGCCAAATGCTCCCTCAGTGTACCCAAACAGGCGCCGGAATGTGGTGACTAGGGGATTTTCACAGTAACTTCATTGTAGTGTTAATGTAAGCCTTCTTGTGACTTTAGGTGGGTGGGAAAGATCATTTAGCAGTATTGGAAGAAGAGCAGGGGAGTTCCCCCAGCCAATATTTATTCTTCAACTAACATCATTTTACCTATAGTTTACTGGATTGATAACAGTAAGGGTGTCTCTGTGACTGCAACTCTATACTCTGCACCCTGTCCTTTCCTTCTCCCCTATGTACTCAATGAATGGTATCATAGAATTCCTACAGTGCAGAAGGAGGCCATTCGGTTCATTGAGCCTGCACTGACAACGATCCCACCCTATCCCTGTGACCCCACCCTGCTAATCCCCCTGACACTAAGGTCAATTTAACATCGCCAAACCAGCTAACCTGCACATCTTTGGAGTGTGAGAGGAAACCGACGCAGACACAGGGAGAACGTGCAAACTCTACACAAACAGTGACCCAAGGCCGGAATTGAACTCGGATCCCTGGTGCTGTGAGGCAGCAGTGCTAATCACTGTGCCACCGTGCCGCTCCACATCTGTCTTGTCTGTACAGCGCGCAAGAAACAATACTTTTCATTGTATCCCAATACATGTGACAATAAATCAAATCAAAGTCTGTGTTGCTGTTATGTGTAAAACTGGCAGCAAATTCTGGGATCCCCGCATACACAGTTGAATGGAGAAATCAGGAAGCTGCTATTGATGCCTACAATTGCACCATTACAAAGGAACGTCAGTGGAATCTACACAGGAACAAGTGTACAGTCGTGACATGAATTTAGGGTAATTACCCACTAATCTCATAATACAGAAATTTGAATAACTTATCAAAATCCTCAGAAACTGTGGCGGTTCATGCCCGCATACAGAAAGACCTGGACATCATTGAGGCTTGGAATGATAAGTTCAAATCACATCCATATCCCACAAGTGCCAGGCATTAACCATCTCCAACAAGAGAGAAACTAACCATCTCCCTCTGGCATTCATTGACATTACCATCCCCCAGCATCAATATGGGTTTACTGTTGAGCAGAGGTGTAACTGGATCAGAGAGCTTTATGCTCTCGCTGCAATAATAGGTCAGAGGCTGGAAACTTTGCAGGGAGTAGCTCACATCCTAATTCTCCAAAGCCTGTTCACCATCCAGGAGGCATGAGTCACGAGTCTAATGGAATATTCTCCACTTGCCTGGATAAGTGGAGCTCCAACAACTCTTCGGCTCAGGACCATTCAGGACAAAATAGCCCGTTTGAGCAGAGCCCCATCCACCATCTTAATCCTTCATTTCCCCCCACCCACACAGTGGCAGCAGTGCGTACCATCTACAAGTTGTACTGCAATACTCACCAAAGCTATTTTGACAGCACCTCCCAAACCCACCACCTCTACCACCTAGAAGGACAAGGAGAGCAGGCAAAAGCAAAATACTGCGGGATGCTGGAATCTGAAACAAAAACAGAAAATGCTGGAAAATGTCAGCAGGTCTGACAGCACCTGTTTAGAGAGAGTACAGCCAACATTTCGAGCCTGGGCTCTATTCTCCACAGATGCGGTCAGACCTGTTGAGCGTTTTCTGTTTAGAGACAGCAGACATATGGGAGCACTGCCACTTGCAAATTCCTCTCCAAGTCTCATACTATCTGTTGGGTCCATTCATTCCTCAATAGACAAAGACAGCACTGGTACTAAGTTGAATTTATTTCATTGAACAGACATTAACATTACAGAAAGTGAACTGAAAAGGATTATTGGAGAGAGAGAGAGACACTGGCTTTTGCCGTCCTGTACTGATTAAAGCAGCATTCAAAACAGTCTCTGGACTGAACTAATGACAAAGATCTGTGACTACAATATCTGTTCATTCTTATCTGTGTTATTAAAATTGTTTGGTTCATGCTGTCTCTGACTGCCAAAACAATCCTGTGGCCCTGAAAAGCTGCTGTTTTTGCTTGCCTTGTACTTTCAAAAATGCAGTCAGTTTTTCCAAGCTAACCCAGCATGCCTTGTTTCTTAAAATGTGGTCAAGTTATAGCTGAGTTAGTTATTTTTTGAAGCTTAGCATTTAAATGTAATTGCATGGGCAGAAATATCTTAAAATGAGGTCTGAGCATAAATGAAGCAAACAGAGCTAAGCATACACAGGATCCATCACCATCTTTATTTGGAAATATGTTGCTGCCCTGTTGCTGGTTCTAAACCCTGGAGCTCCCTCCCTAACAGCATGATGGGTGCAGTGATACTGCATAAACTGCAGTGGTTTAAGGTGGCAACTCCCCACCACATTCACAAAGGCAATTAGAACTGGGAATTAAATGCTTGCCCTGCTAACGATGCAATCATCCCATGAATGAATAAAGTAACAACACAGTTTTTTATCTCAGCGTTGTTTGTGGGACCTTGTGTACAAATTGATTGCCACGTTTCCTTCGAATACAGCAGCGACCACCTTCTTAAATTTGTATGTTGGTGAAGGACTTTGGGGCATTCCGAGGTTACGAAAGGCACCTCATTAATCTGAGTCTTTGTGTTTTGATTTATATTTCTCTCTGAAGCAGTATGGGTGACGGAACAGAAATAACTGGTCTGCACTTTCTTTCTTTGTAACTTTATTAAGAGCACTATCGAGTGTACGTGTTTGGAATTGTTTGGCCGAGGGAGTTTCTGAGGGCGCCCCACGGTTTCACAGCTGTCTGAACTTGGGAAACATAGACCATTAATCAGGCTCATGATCAGTCCCAAGTACCTGAACCAAGGAAAGCTGTGGCGAGAGAGGTCACCGCTTCCTTCCGGGTGATTGGTTTGTACTGAGGCACAGGAATATTTCTTAGTAATGTGAAAAGGTACCAGGAGCATAGAGTCATAGAGATATGCAGCACAGCGACAGATGCTTTGGTTTAACTCGTCCATGCCGACCAGGTTTCCTAAACGGAACTAGTCCCATTTGCCTGCATTTAGCCCATATCCTCTAAACCTTTCCCATCCATGTACCTGTCCAAATGGGTTTTAAATGTTGTAATTGTACCCACCCCCACCTCCTCTGGCAGCTCATTCCAAATACGCACCACCCCCTGTGTGAAAAAGTTGCCCTTCAGGTCCCTTTTAAATCTTTCCCCTCTCACCTTATACCTATGCCCTCTAGTATTGGATTCCCCTACCATGGGGAAAAGACTTGGCTATTCACCTTATCTGTGCCCCTCATAATTTTATAAACCTCTATAAGGTCACTCCTCATCCTCCTACGCTCCGGGGAAAAAGGTCCCAGCCTCTCCTTATAATTCAAACCTTCCAGTCCTGGTAACATCCTTGTAAATCTTTTTTTTCGCACCCTTTCCAGTTTAATAACATGCATCCTATAGCAGGACAAACAGAATTGTACGCAATAGTTCAAATGTGGCCTTACCAATGTCTTGTTATAACATAACGTGCCAACTCCTGTACTCGGTGATATGTTTAAAAACAATCCAACTACAGCAACATTGAAAATGGTGGAAAGTTACCAGATGCGGGCAGTACGGCGGCCCAGTGGTTAGCACTGCTGCTTCACAGCTTCAGGGACCTGGGTTCAATTCCTAGCTTGGGTTGCTGTCTGTGTGGAGTTTGCACATTCTCCCTGTGTCTGCGTGAGTTTCCTCCAGGTGCTCCGGTTTCCTCCCACAGTCCAAAGATGTGCAGGTTAGGTTGATTGGCCATGCTAAATTGCCTCTTAGTGTCCCGGGATGCGTGACACCAAGGGGCTCCTTCTGTACTGTAGGATTCTAAGAAAAGTTTCTTCTATGAAATATATTGTACAAATACCTGGGAGCTGTCTCACTTACCCAGTTGGGCTGCCAGTCCATTTGTACGTTTGTGCAGTTTCCAAACCTTGCTGCCGATGATGACAGAGGATTGTTCCCAAATTCCAATTAAACAAAATGGCCCACCAGCTCCTCTTGGAGTGGAATGACTCCCTTGCAACCAGTGCTCACAAGTTGAGGACTGGAGGGAATTTCATTCCCAGGCCTCATTTTAATATTCATGTATTTTAATATTCAAGCAAGCCAGTTCCGCACCAAATCTAATAGAAATTATTGCCTGCATTATGGAGGAGGGGAAGAATGGGGGAGGCATGTAGAAATTTGAGTGGCCTGAGGCTTAAGTTAAGAGCTTGCATTCCTCAATTTGAAACTTAATTTGCTCCGGCTTTTGGTCTCCTCGATTCAGCTTCCAGCAGGTTTTCCGTGGGTCTTTTTCTAGAGAGAAATGGCCAGGTATTTGTTTGGATTAGAATGCATGGAATAGAATCCTTACCATGCAGAAGGAAGCCATTCGGCCCATCAAGCCTGCACTGACTCGCTGACAGAGTATCTTACCCAGATCCACCATCCTGCCCTATCCCATGGCTAATCCATCCAACCTACACATGTTGGGACACTAAATGGCAATTTATCATGGTCAGTCCACCTTACCTACACACCTTTTGGAGTGTGGGAGGAAGCCGGAGCACCCGGAGGAAACCCACATAGACACCGGGAGAATGTGCAGACTCCACACATACAGTCACCTGAGGACAGAATTGAACCCGAATCCCTGGCGCTGTGAGGCAGCAATGCTAACCACTGTGTCACCATGCTGCCCTCACTTGTAAATCTCCAGCTGGCTGAAAAATAGTCGCTTCAGAGTTGGGGAAAGGTTAAAGTCAATGTTTGAATCTCCAAAAGGCTTTTGTCATAAATGAGGTATTTCTACAAACTATCTCAAAATCACAGGGTTGAAATTGTGCTCGTGCTATTAGTATTTAGTCCCATGCATTTGTGTGGAATTATCTTTATCATTACTATGATTATTTCAAATGCTTAGTGACCATAACATCGCAAGTAGGATCTTTCATATGAATGCGCCCGTGTGTTCATCATTAATATAGCACGAAAGGCTTGTAAATTCAGATTGATATACTGTGCAGGAATCCAGACTTCTCAATTGTCAAAGTCAATTCCAGTTTGTCAAACAATTACTTTCTCATATCATTAGACACCTAATTTAAGTAGACTGACTAAATTATCATCATGTGAGTTCTCCAAGATGGAGGGAGGAATTTGAAGATCTTATGATTCTTGTTCTAATGCCCTTTAGGGAGGGAAATCTACTGTCTCTACCTGGTCTGGCCTAAAGTGACTCCAGAGTCACAGCAATATGGTTGACCCTCAACTGTCCTCCATGGACAACTAGGGATGGGCAATAAATGCTGGCCAGCCAGTGATGCCCATGTCCCACGAATGAATTGAAAAAAAAAGCCTTTTTCCCACACTACCCCCATATCCCTTTATGTCATTGTTATTTAGAAATCTGTCAGTCTCCGCTTTAAACTTAATGACTGAACTTCCACAGCCCTCTGGGGTAGAGAATTCCAGGGGATTCACAGCCCTCTGTGTAAAAATAATTCCCCTCATCTCGGTCCTAAGTGGTTTCCCCCTTATTTTGAAATTGTGTCCCTTGGTTCTAGACTCTCCATCCAGGTGAAGCATGTTATCTGCATCTACTCTGTCTATCCCTTTAACTATGTTGTCGGTTTCAATGTGATCATTCTTTGAAACTAAAGAATACAGGCCCAGTTTCCTCAATCTCTCTTCACAGGACTGTCCCGCCATCTCAGGAACCAGTCTGGTGAACCTTTGTTGCACTACCTCAATGGCAATAATATCTTTCCTAAGGTAAAAGGTCCAAAGCTACTCCAGATGTGGTATAACCAAAGTCCAATACCATTGAACAAGACTTTGCTAATCCTGTACTCAAATCCTCTTATGATAGATGCTAACATTTGGCCTTTCTAATTGTTTGCTGCACCTGTACGTCAGCTTATTGACAAGGACATTTTCTCCACTTTCGAATCTCTCACCATTTAACAAGTACTCTGAACATCCATTCCTCCTATCAAAGTGAATAACTTCACATTTTCCAAATTATATTCCATCTGCCAAGTTCCTGCCCACTCTCTAAGTCTGTCCAAAGGTCTGTGAAGCCACTTAGCATCTTTCTTGCAACACACATTCACACCTAGCTTTTGTATCATTCATGAACTTGGAAATGTTACATTTGGTCCCCACACCCAAAGCATGGATAAATATTGTGAACAGATGGGACCCAAGTACTGATCCTTGTGGTAACCCACTGGTCACGGCCTGCCATCACAAGAATGACCTGTTCATTCCTACTTTCTGTTTTCTGCCTGTTAACCAATCTTTATCCATGCCAGAGTATTGACTCCTATTCCATGACCTAACCAGTCTCCTGTGGGGATTTTATCCAATGTCTTCTCTGAAAATCCAAGCACACTATGTCCACCAGCACCATTTTATCAATTCTGTTCGCAACATCCTCAGAAACCTCCAATAGGTTCATCAAACATGATTTCCCATCCATAGATTGATGTTAAATATGCCCAATTAGATCATTATGATCCAAGTGTCCAATTATCATATCTTTCATAATATTTACTGCCTAAATAAAGTCCTTTAGATTCCTGTTTACGTTAGCCACCAATCAATTTTGCACAATCTCTTTGCCCCGCTTATTCCCTTTTTCATTTCTCTTCTGTATGTTTCCTGGACTTGTGTCTGTCATGTGTCCCATTTTCTACCTCATCCTCCTCTTCCTCCAGCATCTCGGGATGTTTGTCTTTGGTTGTTCCCCCTTTCCTCTTGTGGAAATGTACCTGGAAAGCACACCAGCCATCTCCTCTTTAAAGACAGTCCATTGCCCTGTTGCATTTACCTGCCAATCTTTGCCAATTTACCTGGACCCAGATGCCTCTTCAATTTGCTGAAATTATCCCTCCACCAGTTATGAATTTTTAATTGTGAATTGCTCCTTGGAACTTCTGAATAGCTAATTTAAACTTTATCCTATGATCACAATTTCTGAGCCACTCCTCCACAGCAACATTCACCTCTTGATACATTAACCTCCCCCAGGACGAGATCCAGCAATGCTTTGTTAGGCAGGAAACATAGTAATCAAGAATGCTCTCCTTCAGAAATGTCTCCTCTGATCACAGTCCCATTCAATGATAGGTTGCTAACATTTCCATCTCCTGTTCTAGTTTGTGCTTCTCTCAGGAACTGTCTTGCAAATCTGTTTCTCTCTCGGAACCTTGTCTGTGCTAAAGGCACTGTATGACTAAAAGTTCTTGTTGACACAAAGATATAACATCTTCACTAACCTCAAAACAGTTTTCCAGTGTAACTGGGATAGGGCGGGGGAGAGGGCCTGGATAAGGTACTCCTGCCAGAGAGTTGGTGCAGACTTGATGGGCCAAATGGCCTCTTCTGCAATGTAGGGATTCTATGGAACTATCTGCTGTACAAAGTTTCACCATGTCCCTCCATCTATTGATTCCAAATTGGGCTGGATGTGATCTGAAGACTTTGGCCAGGATTTCCCGGCCCAGCCACGACAGGACGCCTGTGGGGGATGCAGTGGGCACGTCATGTTAGGAATGGGTTAACAGACCTTCAAATTAAGTCCTAATTTGATGTCAGTTATTCAATAGAAGTCACTGATATATAAAGGGGCCACAGGTGGCACTGGGTGTTGGTGGAGAAATGTATGTGGAGTTGGATCAAAGAAATAAAGGTAGTTTATGAAGAAGCAGGACTCGTGTTTCCTTTAGTGAACTGAAATTGAGAGGCTCAACCATGTCATTGACTTTGATTTGCTGTGCCCCTCCTGTCCACCGCAACATGTTTGGCAGTGGCAGAGACAGCCAGCCATTGGCCAGGAAGTATTTGTTCACAGTTGCCACGCTCGGTCTCCCGAGCTATGTTCAGTGGCTGCGTAGGGTTTTAGATGTTGATGGCTCCTCACAACCTCAGCTGTTGAAACTTGTGTAAGGTTAGTTGGAACAGTGTGGGGGACCATGGATGAATTGTTTATCCATTTTGGTTACACCCAACATTGGGCAAAAACAGTGGTGTAGTAACAATGTCACTAGAATTGTAATCCAGAGACCCAGGTTAATACTCTGGGGGCGCGCTGGAACTTAAATTCAATTAATAACGTCTGGAAGATAAAACTGGTCTCAGAAATGGTGGCTATCACCGATTGTTGTACACTCACTTGGTTCACTAATGTCCTTTAAGTTTAAAATTGATTTATTAGTGTCACAAGTAGGCTTACATTAACACTGCAATGAAGTTACTGAGAAAATCCCCTAGTCGCCACACTCCTGTTTGGGTACACGGAGGGAGAATTTAGCATGACCAGTTTAAAGTTTTTTTTAGGGAAGGAAATCTGCCACCCTTACCTGGTCTGGCCTACATGTGACTCCAGACCCACAGTAATGCTTTAACTGGTGACTGAAATGGCCTGGAAAGCCTCTCAGTTCAAGGGCAATTAGGGGTGGGTAGCAAAGGCTGGCCTTGCTAGTGACACCCACATCCCACGACAGAAAGAAAAATAGTATTGAAATATCCAGCAGTATATTGGTAACAGCAATGGGAGTACTTCAAAAGGAAAGCTATGAAAAATAAACCTTTGAGAGAATGATAAGCTAGACTACATTCTTGAGTTCACATGACTGTAAACCACTTGTGCTTTATATATTTTATGATATTTGAAACTGTGTTGTCCACTGCTACTTTATAATAACTTCCAGACGTTGCCTGCTGTCTATCGGGGTTATGGGATTGGAATCATTTCTGAGCAAGTGTAGTGAGGTAGTGTCACAATAGCTGTTCCTTGTGCGAACGCGTCTCACAATGCAGTGACACGCTAATGCTTGAATTTCCAGTTGCTGCCTGCACAAGTATGGGTCTTGACTCAAATAATCCTGCATGTTTACCTGCTTTTCTTTTATAAAAGAAATTTCAAAGCAGTATTTTAAACTTGGACTTAAAAGCGGGAAGTGTACATTTTGTGATGTAGACAGTGGCCAGAATTCTCCGATGTCACCCGCTCTGCCAGCGAGGATGGAGAATTTGGCACTCAGCCAAATCTCCATTCACTGCAACGGGACTGGAGATTCCCAGCCACAGACGAGGTTGGAGAATTGTGGCCAGTGTTGTGTTGGACAGGCTGAATGGACTGAGCATCAGTCGTTGCTTATAATTTTGCTCGATTCCTCGGTGTGTCCATGCATAAGCAGACTCGCCTCGCTCTGCTCGCAACTGAGAACCGTTGATGGTGCAGGTTTTGGACAGGGCCTCCATGCCGCCTCACTCTCGTTGGCACCTGAGTAGAACAGTGCAAGGTAGAGAGTGAAGTGATGGGGAATGGCAGGAGGGATGGCGAGAGAGATCACCAAGGATCTGGGTTTGATTCCTTGGGTCATTGTTTGTGCGGAGTCTGCATGTTCTCCCCACATCTGCGTGGGTTTCCTCTGGGTGCTCCAGTTTTCTCCCACAGTCTGAAAGACGGGCTGGTTAGATGCAATGGCCATGCTAAATTCTCCCTCAGTGTACCCGAATAAGTGCAGGAGTGTGGCAACTAGGGATTTTCACAGTAACTTCATTGCGGTGTTAATATAAGCCTACTTGTGGCACTAATAATTGAACTTTAAGCGTTAGAGGGAGACGTACATTGTAATTTGTGCGAAAGAGCAATGCAATGGAAAAGTAGCCTTAAACAAAACATAGTTGGATATTATCTGAAAACTCTTTGACTGATTACAAGTTTCAAACCATTTCTTGTTGTTCAGTGTGCTGGTGAGTCGCTCGAGTCCGTGCTCCTACAAGTATTGTCCTTTTCCCCCTTATCCATTTCACCCTGCTCTTTTGGGCTTGCAATGTAAGATGTTTCAATAGTTTGATTCTTTCTCAACCAGCTTATTGGTATTGTGGCATGACCTACACTGTTGTGTCAGCTCCGAGAATGAAGTAACATTTAAACGCAGTTACAAAATAGATCGATCCAAACATCTCCATTAAGTTCATGCACGATTGAAACAATAGTGGGCTGAAAACAGGTTCTGTTTGGGACGAATAGATCCAAATTTCATACCTGACTGGTTAGCTTGATGCTATCATGCTTTTAAGTTGTCATGTTAGACTAATGATGTACTAAATCCCCAACTGAACGCAAAGCACAAGGTAGTATTTTGACTTCGCTGGTGATATGGATGTACTGCTATAGACACAAGGTATTATTAACTTGAATAGAATGACAAAAGTGCTTCACCAAAGACAGAGAGAACAATGGGCTTATTGTTCATGTATAGACAATGGATTTCCTAGCACCTGATGGTAACTGCGATGTGATTAAATCCAACATGATTAATGGATTCATCACATTCAAGAATGGAACAAATTTATTCTGGGCAATTTTTGTGCCTATCAGACCAATACCAACACTCGGTCATATTATTGTCCATCGGGATTGAATATCGAACTGAGAATTTAATGAAAAACACGGTTTTATAAAGGAAAGATCGTAACTTAGTTGAAGAAAATGCACCATGGGATAAAATGACTCATTCTGGTTCTGTGATAGCAACTTCAACCGGAATTTGCCACCTCTCCGTTTTCGGCGGATGGGAAGGTCAGTGGGGGCAGAGAAACCAATGGGAGTCCCCACACAGCTTTTACGCCTGTTCCTGTCTCTGCCAATGACGTAATGAGGTTCCCGCCATGAAAGGTCAGGAACCCCATTAGCTTACATTTAAATATCATTAGCGGCCTTCCCGCTCTATTATTCCCTCACATTAGGAATTTATGACATAAGACCATAAGATATAGGAGCAGAATTAGGCCATTTGGCCCATCAAGTCTGCTCCTCCATTTAATCATGGCTGATATGATTCTCAACCCCATTCTCCTGCCTTCTTCCCGTAACCCCTGATCCCCTTATTAATCAAAAACCTATCTATCTCTGAGTTAAAGGCACTCAATGACCCGGCCTCCACAGCCCTTTGTGACAATGAATTCCACAGATTCACCATCCTCTGGCTGAAGAAATTCCTTCTCATCTCAGTTTTAAAGGAGTGTTCCTTCACTCTGAGGTTGTGCCCTCAAGTTCTCGTCTCTCCTACCAGTTGAAACATCCTCTCCACGTCCACCCTATCCAGGTCTCTCAGGATTCTGTAAGTTTCAATTAGCCCCCCCCGGCCAGCCATCTTTCTAAATTCCATGGAGTATAAACCCAGACTCCTCAACCGCTTTTCATATGACAAAGCCTTAATCCCTGGGATCATTCTTGTGAACCTCCTCTGGACCCCTTCCAATGTCAGCACATCCTTCCTTGGGTATGGGGCTCCAAACTGCTCACAATATTCCAAATGGGGTCTGACCAGAGGCTTATACAGCCTCAGAAGGACTTCCCTGCTCTTGTAATCTAGCCCTCTAGGTTGTGACAAACAGCGATTTAGAAAAGAGAAGCATTTGGGGTTGCACAGGTAAGTACAGCCTCGAGGGCCGGGGAGAGGGTCAGGTCTAGCCGGTGCTCTGGCAATGCCCCCTGGTAGGGCCAAGGAGCACTGCCGTTGTGCAGGTGGTGGGGGTGGGGGGAGGGGTAATGTGTTACATTTTTAAAAATTTGTTCATGGGATGTGGGCGCCGCTGGCTGGCCAGCATTTATTACCCATCCCTGAGGGCAATTGAGAGTCAGCCACATTGCTGTGGATCTGGAGTCACATGTAGTCCAGTCCAGGTAAGGACGGCAGATTTCCTTCCCTAAAGGACATGAGCGAACCAGATGGGTTTTTACGACAATCGGCAATAATTTCATGGTCACCATTAGGCGTTTAATTCCAGATTTTTAGTGAATTCAAATTTCACCATCTGTCGTGGTGGGATTCGAACCACGGTCCGCAGAGCATTACCCTGGATCTCTGGATTACTAGTCCAGTGACAATACCACTATGTCACAGCCTCCCTATGGGGGTAGGGCCCCATGTTCCCAGGAGGGATAGGAGGGAGGGGGGAGCCTTTTCTTTCTCTCAATTTTTTTCAGATTAAAAAGGGCGACCCAACCTCTTAGGAGCAGAGATTGGTGTTAGGGCAGGCTCTATGATGTCGTCTGTTCCGCTCCTTCCATTTTCTTCCCAAAGTGTTTGAAAATTTGGTGGGAATAGCCGGCAAGGTAGCTGACAGGCTGCCCTCCGCTTTTCCCACTCGAGACACACTGGGGCAGAAATAAAAGAGAAAATTCCGCTCTCTGTCTCCTGAACCATAATATAGTGTGCCCAAGTACCACTGCAGCTATTGAACACGTAAGGTAAGCTAACACATAGGGGAAGTGTTGCACTGTCATTGGCGCTATCCTTTGAAAGAGATGTTAAAGCAGGTGTCTTGTCCGCTAGTTGTTGTGTTTATAAATGATCCTGTGGCATTGTTTGAGCAAAAGCAATGAGTTCCACCAGTACCTGAGCCAATACTCCCCTTAAGCTGCCATCAATCTCTCAGCCAACAGCATCATAACAGCTAAACTAGTCATTTACCTGATTTACTGTTTGCAGAACCTTGCTGTGTCCTATCTGGCAACTGAGTTTGCCTGAAAGCGCATCAATGATTACACTTCAAAAGCAATGCATTGGTAAATGCAGAAGACATGAAGGGTATTAATAAAAGTCCTACTTCACTTCAAATTCCAACCAAAGAAAAACCTTTAATAAAATTCCTCATCAAAAGCACCTACTGAAACTGCAAGTAATGGGAGTGTAGGGTATTACTTAAGTACGATTAAGAGGATATGCTGACAAAGCATTGAAGAACACACCAAGTACTAAATTTTTCTAATTATTCCATTCTTATTTGCAAAGCCAATGCTCAGAGTGGACTGGGCAAACCCAAATCCATTCCTTGCTTGTTCCAAAAACAAAATTTGGTTAGCACTGCTGCCTCACAGCACGAGGGACCCAGGCCAGCCTTGGGTGGCTGTCTGTGTGGAGGTTGCATATTCTCCCTGTGTCTGCATGGGTTTCCCCCAGGTGCTCCGGTTTCCTCCCACAATCCAAAGATGTGCGGGTTAAGGTGGATTGGCCATGATAAATTGCCCCTTAGTGTCAAAAGATGTGTAGGTTAGAGGGATTAATGGGGTGAATTTGTGGGGTTACGGCGATAGGGATGGGGATGGATCTAGGTAAGATCTCTGGAGAGTCAGTGCAGGTGAGATGGGCCGAATGGCCTCCTTCTGCACTGTAGGAATTCTGTTCTATATCAAATTTAAAATCCAATTTATGGTCCCCACGAGGGAGACAAACAAGATCCAAGCTGACAAGTTGAGACGTTGCACCCCATCTTGGGCTTGATCCGACACACACTTGATCTTAGCCAAAAGACCGACTGCAGTGTTTAAAGCTCTCTCTGAACCACATGGCCGTACTGCAACGTGAAATCCCTGCACAGGCCACGGGCAAGTCCACCCCCCTATGTTTCCGTAGACAAAAATTGCAAAGGGCTGTGCACTCAAAGACATCATTTGCATACTTCAAAAGAAAAGATGATTAGAGGGAATGTTGGTAGCAATTATAACAAAGAAGAATATTTCATCACTTTGGTAAGTACAAATCAGAATACTTCATACTAAAATGGCCAGCCCATCCCTGATAACTGTGCTCAAAACCTAAGGAGGACCTTCAGCCTTGGAGGCAGTGCAGAGAAAAGTTATAATGATGAGAATTTCTGAGCATGTACTGTCATTAATGGGCTGTTAATTAGTGAGAATGATTTATTGAAGGAAACCAACTTGGATGGCATCCATAAGTTCACTTTCCAAACATCAATACAGGTTACGATGGTAGGACCAGTCAGTCACTCTAACTCCTCTATCATAGTTTCCTAGCTATCGTAGACTCCTACAGTTCAGAAGGAGGCCGTTCAGCCCATCGAGACTGCACCAACCACAATCCCACCCAGACCCTATCCCCGTAACTCCATGTATTTACCCTGGCTAGTTCCCCTGACACTAAGCAGAAATTTAGCATGGCCAATCCACCTAACTGGCACACCTTTGGACTGTGTGGAGGAAACCGGAGCACCCGCAGGAATCCCACGCAGACACAGGGAGAAAGTGCAAACTCCGCCCAGACAGCGACCCAAGTCGGGAATCGAACCTTGGTTCCTGGAGCTGTGAGGCAGCAGTGCTAACCACTATGCTGCCCTATCATCAGTTCTGAACTGATTCACAGGTGGAATGGTTTATGAGGCTCTAGGATGTCCCCTCGGATCAGGGTTACGTGCGCTAAGTCCATTATATGATTCCAGAACTGCCTTGCTGTTCAAACCTAGTCCGAGTCACCCTTTATGATGAAAAGGTTATGTAGAAATTTAGTGATTTTTACAGGAGACCGATGCCCTGCCATTGAGTTTAGATTGTAACTGTATGCCCACCCCCACACCTCTTAGAAATCAGCAGGCTGCCTCAACCTCAGCTGTGGATCTTGGGGATACACCTAGACGTAGCACGAGGGTGAGGAAGAGTAAGAAACTAATTTGATTTGATTTATTCTTGTCACGTGTATTAACATACAATGAAAAGTATTATTTCTTACGCTCTATACAGACAAAGCATACCGTTCATAGAGAAGGAAATGAGAGAGTGCCGAATGTAGTGTTCCAGTCAGAGCTAGGGTGTAGAGAAAGATCAACTTAATGCAAGGTAGGTCCATTCAAAAGTCTGACGGCAGCAGGGAAGAAGCTGTTCTTGAGTCAGTTGGTACGTGACCTCAGACGTTTGCATCTTTTTCCCGACGGAAGAAGGTGGAAGAGAGAATGTCCGGGGTGCGTGGGGTCCTTAATTATGCTTGCTGCTTTGCCGAGGCAGCGGGAAGTGTAGACAGAGTCAATGGATGGGAGGCTGGTTTGTGTGATGGACTGCATTCACGACCTTTTGTAGTTCCTTGTGGTCTTGGGCAGAGCAGGAGCCATACCAAGCTGTGATACAACCAGAAAGAATGCTAACTATGGTGCATCTGTAAAAGTTGGTGAGAGTTGTCGTTGACATGCCAAATTTCCTTAGTCTTCTGAGAAAGTAGAGGCGTTGGTGGGCTTTCTTAACTATAGTGTCAGCATGGGGGGGACCAGGACAGGTTGTTGGTGATCTGGATACCTAAAAACTTGAAGCTCTCGACCCTTTCTACTTCGTCCCCTTTGATGTAGGCACTTAGTGGGCATGGGTGAATTATAAGCACTAGTGGAGATAGGTCACCATTTTGTATGGAATGTTTGGCATTAAAATTCACTTTGTTCACCCACAGAACTGCCACCCTCTCTGTTCCTGCCACCAAACTTGGGGGAATCACTGCGTTCACCTGGCACCCCTCCCTATGAAGTGTGAGAATGGCAGTGCTATGTCCATCCCACCTTCTTGCCAGACCCCACTAAAAAAGGACATTCCCTCAGCTATGATATGGACAGGAACTCAGAAAGGAGGAGATGGGAAGTGTTGCCTACATACCAGCCTTCGCAATCCCTTTAGAGCAAGGGACACGAAGAGAAGGCAAGGCCAGTCAGTGACCCTTCTTGACCGCTCTCCCCAAAATGAATCTGGGACCCCCACCCCAGGCTCCAAGTTGAACTTATCCATGTTCTCCGAGTTCTCTCTCGTGCCCCCTGAGCAGCGTACACCGCAGAGGGTGCTGGTCACCTGAGCGCTCCCCTCCAAACTCCCACCTGGAGGTGAAAGCACTTATGTGGAAATGTTAAGACCATAAGACATCGGAGCAGAATTAGGACACTCGGCTCATGGAGTCTGTTCCGCCAGTCAATCATGGCTGATATATTTCTCATCCCCATTCTCCTGCCTTTTCCCCCATAACCCCTGATCCCCTTATTAATCAGGAACCTATCTATCTCTGTCTTAAAGCCACTCAGTGACCCTCCACAACCTTCTGCGGCAAAGAGTTCCACAGATTCACCACTCTCTGGCTGGAGAAATTCCTCCTCACCTCTATTTTAAAGGATTGTCCCTTTAGTCTGAGGTTGTGCCCTCTGGTTATAGTTTTTCTGACAAGTGGAAACATCCTCTCCATGTCCACTCTATCCAGGCCTCGCAATATCCTGTATGTTTCAATAAGATCCCCCCTCATCCTTCTAAACTCCAACGAGTGCAGACCCAGAGTCCTCAACCATTCCTCATACGACAAGCTCTTCATTCCAGGGATCATTCTTGTGAACCTGCTCTGGACCCTTTCCAAGGCCAGCACATCCTTCCTTAGATACGGGGCCCAAAACTGCTCACAATACCCCAAATGGGGTCTGACCAGAGCCTTATACAGCCTCAGAAGTACATCCCTGCTCTTGTATTCTAGCCCTCTCGACATGAATGCTAACATTGCATTTGCCTTCCTAACTGCCGACTGAACCTGCACATTAACCTTGAGAGAATCTTGAACAAGGACTCCCAAGGCCCTGTTGTAAATGGTGCTGGCGTGATGTCACACCGGTGATATTACACTGAATATCCGGTGAGGGGGGAGGTCTTGGAGAGAGTGCTCGCTAATGACATGTTAATGTATTAAAATGAGCTTTCTGCAGTCCTGTGACGTGTTTCACACCGTTCCCCTGGCAAGGGGCCAGTAGCGTGCGGCACGGTGGCACAGTGGTTAGCACTGCTGCTTTACAGCTCCAGGGACCTGGGTTCGATTCCCGGCTCGGGTCACTGTCTGTGTGGAGTTTGCACATTCTCCCCGTGTCTGCGTGGGTTTCCTCCGGGTGCTCCGGTTTCCTCCCACAGTCCAAAGATGTGCGGGTTAGGTTGATTGGCCATGCTAAAATTGCCCTTAGTGTCCTGGGATGTGTAGGTTAGAGGGATTAGCGGGTAAAATATGTAGGGATATGGGGGTAGGGCCTGGGTGGGATTGTGGTCGGGTGCAGACTCGATGGGCCGAATGGCCTCTTTCTGCACTGTAGGGTTTCTATGATTTCTATGAAGATCGGAACTCAGAAACTTACCGGCGCGAATTGCAAATCGATTTTAAATGTGTGCCACCAGTCCTGCCGGTGGAAAGTACGGGCTCAAAATTGCTCACTTTTTATTATTGGCTGCATTTGCACAGTTAAAAAAGCCTCCAAACTAGTTATAAATTTTAAACTTTAAAAACTTGTATTAGACCAGATGTAACTATTTCATAGAACCCTACAATGAGAAGGAAGCCATTTGGCCCATCATATCTCTGCTAACTCTCTAAAGAGTTAACCAAATAGTTATGGTCCTCTGCTCTTTACCATATCTTTGCACGGGTGGCACAGTGGTTAGCACTGCTGCCTCACAGCGCCAGGGACCTGTGTTCGATTCCCGGCTTGGGTCGCTGTCTGTGCGGAGTCTGCACGCTCTCCCCATGTCTGCCTGGGGTTCCCTCCGGGTGCTCTGGTTTCCTCCCACAGTCCGAAAGATGTGCTGGTTAGGCGCATTGGCCATGCTAAATTCTCCCTCTGTGTACCCGAACAGGTGGCGACTGGGGGATTTTCACAGTAACTTCATTGCAGTGTTAATGTAAGCCTACTTGTGACACTAATAAATAAACTTTAAACTACAATACTTTCCCTTTCAAATGTTTATCCAATACCCTTTTGAAGGTTACCATTTAATCTGCTCCCATCAATATTAGTATTTATTACTAAAGCTGTGCAGCTTGGTACAATCCCGTGGGGAACTAGACGCTGAACACCTGCTCGACACCAGCCATGTTCCCATTCCCAATGGGAGCTTCCTAACTTTGTCGAGTCTCCTGTACTCTCCAATACAGGAAGAATGGTGGTGGTGAAAATCCACATTCCTTCTTGCAGGGTTTTTTGAACTAAACTTAATAGATCCTGTACAAATGTTGTCAGTGAGAATGATGAAATGGAGCTATGTGTAAACTAATGGAGCAAGCTACTTGTTATGTTCAAGGCAATAGAGTATTCCCGCACTGAAATTGTTGAGACAAGCAATTACTGGTTGGCTGTATGCCTGTGTGCATTTGTTAAATGACCCTCCAGTGCTGCCCTTGAGATGTCTGACATTCAGTTAAAAGGTATTTGGTAAAGAATTACAGAGAAAATAATTTTGCCTCGTGTTCTAATGCAATGTCTAATATAATTAGGGACCCCAGAAGCTTGTTGCATGCTGAGATTTATTGCATTTAAAGCGTCTGTTTCGAAACCATTACAACTGCGGTTGAGATAAACTGATATTAACTAATTAGTTGACATGGTGCCATGTGCAGAGCTAATGTAGAAACGGCTTTGTTAGAATGAGCTACAAGGTGCACCCCTTTAGCAGATTTTCTCTTGCAAGTTTTCCTCATTGCTGTTTGAGGGAGCTTCCTTTGGAAAAAGACAACTTGGGTTTAGCCAACGTCTTTCAAAAACTGTCCCAAAGCACGGTACAGCCAATGAAGTATTTCTGGAGTGTAGTCACTGCTATAATGTTGGCAACGCAGCAGATAATTTCTGCACAGCAAGCTCCCAAAAGCAGCAATGTGATTGTCACCGGATCATCTGTTTCTTTTTTGTGTGATGTTGTTCAAGGAATAAATATTAGCCTGGCAGCTGAGGATAACTCCCCTGCTCTCCTTCGAATTAGTGCCTCAGAATCTCTACATCCACCTGAGAGGTCATTAATATCTCATTCAAAAGGTGGCGCCTCCAACAATGCTGCACCTGAAGTACTGCGCTGGCGTGTAGCCTACATATTTGTGCTGAAGTCCTAGAGTGGGACTTGAACCTGTAATAATCCCTGACATCAGAACAGTGACTACACTTCCAAAGCACTTCATTTGATGTAGAGTGCTTAATACATTTTGACATTGTGAATTGTGCCATATGAGTGAAAGTTCTATCTTCTCTTAAAAAGGCAGTAAATGCTTTGCGGGACACCTTTATTCCAACCTTCCTGTCGCTTGTCATTTCAACTTCACATCTTGCTCTCATGCCCACATCTCCAACTCTGTCTCTTATTATTAAATGGATGTACGCTTGGCATGTCTGCTATGACTCTCACCAATTTCGACAGGTGCACCATAGAAAGCATCCTTTCTGGTCGTATCACAGCTTGGTATGGCACTGCGCTGACCAAGAATGCAAGAAACCTCAAAGCGTTGTGAACATAGCCCAGTCCATCACGCAAACCAGCCTCCTATCCATTGACTCTGTCTACACTTCCCTCTGCCTCGAAAAGCAGCCAGCATATTCAAAGGTCCCACACACACACACACCGGCCATACTCTCTTCCACCACCTTCCGTCTGAGATCACGTACCACAACCGACTCAAGAACAGCTTCTTCCCTGCTGCCATCAGACTTTTGAAAGGACCTATCTTGTATTAAGCTGATCTTTCTCTACACCCTAGCTAGGAATGGAACGCTACATTCTGCACCCTCTCCTTTCCAGCTCCCCTATGTACTCTATGATGGGTGGCGCAGTGGTTAGCACTGCTGCCTCACAGTGCCAGGGATTCGGGTTCAATTCCCGGCTTGGGTGACTGTCTGTGCAGAATTTGCATGTTCTCTCCATGTCTGCGTGGGTTTCCTCCCACAGTCCAAAGATGTGCGGGTGAGGTGGATCGGCCATGCTAAATTGCCCCTTAATGTCAGGGGGAATAGCTAGGGTAAATGCATGGGGTTAGGGACTGGGTGGGATTGTGGTCAGTGCAGACTCGATGGGCTGAATGGCCTCCTTCCCCACTGTAGGGATTCTATGAATGGTATGTTTTGTCTGTATAGTGCACTAGAAACAATACTTGCCACTATATCCCAATACATGAGACAATAAGAAATCAAATATAAATCAAATATAAATCAACTCACTTTGTTGAACAGTTTGCCCTGTTGAAGTAATATTATTTGGAGTTTATATCCTGACGCTCGACCTTACTGTATACAACAAAGTTCCTCTGAAGAACCCATTACATGTGAACAAACAAGTCCATAGTAGCGAACGTGAGTTACTGCTGCTTCTTGGCTGGTAACCTAAAGAAATAATAGATGAAAAGAGCACGATAAGAAATTATTTTCCGTGTATTGAACAGGCGGATGAGAAAACGTTATCACATGCTGTGGGACGTGGACTACAATTTAGTTGTACGTGCCAATGTTGTAAAAAATGGACACGTATAAAACTTCATGTTGCTGCGATATTTGTTTTGGTATTGAAATATTTCCCAAAACCATTGATCACCTTAAACCAGCTCGGACAGAACTGAATTAGAAATAGCTCAACCTTGGCGCTTGTGATTATTGTACCATTTTTTCACAAAAGTAAGCGAAAGCAAGTGATGGAGATTATTATAACTACAGATGCACTGTAGGTTAGAGGTGGAACTTCACTGAGACTAACATGCTATTCAGTCGTTATGTAATTATACGCTTCTGTTATAATACTTGTGCACTGCACTTTCTGTTACTATTGCGTGGGCCTCCCTATCTTACAATTAAGGTACAAATGTCAATATGTATAACATTTACAAATGATTCTGCATATCTATCACCCTGAAGTCTAAAAAAGTGAAGGGACTCTTTCAATTTAACTACTGCGTCACAGTGTGCCAAGTGTATGGAATGTACGATCAAGACATGTGGTGAGGGTGCGGTTTCAAAATTGAGAGAGAGTTGGGTGATCAACTGGATAGTCTTCTGAAGCTGGATGAGATATGAGATTTCCTGGGCACTGAAATCACCAGATGGAGTCCCCTGGCTTTTTTTCTGGTCCCTTACATTCTAATGTTAGACTCACAGAATCCCATCGAGCCTGCACCAACAACAATCCCACCCAGGCCCTATCCTTGTTTACCCTGCGAATCCCGCAGAAACGAAGGGGCAATTTAGCATGGCCAGTCCATCTAACCCGCACATCTTTGGAATGTGGGAGGAAACCGGAGCACCTGGAGGAAACCCACGCAGATGCGGGGAGAACATGCAAACTCCACACAGTCACCCAGGGCTGGAATTGAATCCAGGCCCCTGGTGCTGTGAGGCAGCAGTGCTAACCACTGTGCCACCGTGCTGCAAGACATATTGGCATTTCCAAAGAGCTCAGATAGATGACAATTTTAAGAACTGTTTGGCAGAGGTAATGTAATGTTAAGCACTTAGTATAATGGGAATGATTGTACAAGAAACATTAGGTCAGTGATGGTGCGCTTTTTACTCTCAGGGATTGAATCGAGCAGCAGTGCTTTCACATCAGTGGTGCATAGTTAGTTGGGAGATCTTTTGAGTATATGTAAGTAAGTAGTGAGACTACTTATCAAATGTTTGCACCTTATGAATTTCCAGATCTATGGTCGATACTCTTTTGGGTCTGCTGTCATTGGGCACTCACAAGTGAAACTTGTGTACGCTGTTATCAGCAAGTTATCTTTTGTTGTGATTTTAACCTTTTCTGATTTGTTGATGTTTTAGTTTAAGCACCATTGGCTGTTGTTATCAATTGACTGGTCGATCAGGACTGTTTGAACCCAAGATGGCGGGTGTGTTGAGTTTAAGCAAGTGTGTAAGATGGGAAACAACACCTTAATTACAGCAAAAGCGACTGAAAGAAATTCATTGATAAAGCACTTTTCATGACTATTGCAGCTCTAAGTGCTTACAACCAATGAGGTAGTTTTGAAGTGGTTTAAAGTTTATTTATTAGTCACAAGTAGGCTTGCATTAACACTGCAATGAAGTTACTGTGAAAATCCCTTAGTCACCACACTCCGGTGCCTGTTCAGGTACACTGAGGGAGAATTTAACATGACTAATGCACCTAACCAGCACATCTTTGGATTGTGGGAGGAAACTGGAGCACCCGGAGGAAACCCACGCAGACACGGGGAGAGCGTGCAGACTACGCACAGACAGTGACCCAAGCCAGGAATTGAAACCGGGTCCCTAGCACTGTGAGGCAGCAGTGCTAACCACTGTGCCACCCATTTGTCCATGATATAATGAAGGGAACCTGTGGCAACCAACTTGCACACAACAAAGTCCCACAAACAGCAATCTGATACTGACCAGATAATCTGTTTCTTTAGTCATGTTGACCAGGGGATAAATTTTGGCCAGGACACTACACTGGAGATAATGCCTTTGTTTCTCTTCAAAAAAGCACCATGGGATATTTTACATCTATCTGAGCAGGCATTTGGGGTCTTGGTTTAAATCTTATCTAAAAGATGGTACGTTCAACAGTGCAGTGATCCTCAGTGCAGTATTAAGTGTCAACCTCCATTTTTGTGCTCAGGCCTAAGGGTGGCAGTGGTTGCGAGTACCAGTCCAGGTGGGGTAAGAAAACTGGCATGTGTGAACAGGTCTTTCCTCCTCCTTCCTCTTATTGCCTCACATCTTGATGGTTTCTCAACTGTGCAAGAGTGTGAGCATGGATCTACCCTCAGGAATTTGTCTTCATGGCCTCCTGAAGTTTCCCAAGTTGACCTGGATGAATTACTGATAGAGCCTTATGGCCAGATCTTTAAAAAGAAGCCCATAAAATGCTGAGGTCTTTGTCTAAACCATGGGCCCACCTTTAATGGTATCTATTACCTGCTTTGCACATATCTTCTCTCCTTTATCAACCAGGCCCTTGCATTATCATCACCTTATCTCGTGCTGTTTCCTGGAGCTTCAATTTCTTCAACAAAAGTCCCATTTCTGACCATCAACTTAACCCTCAAAGTTTTCATTATTTCTATTTTTGTTTAAGTTTACTGTTTCATAAGATTTGGATGAGCATGTCGCTGGCAAGACCAACCTTTGTTGCCCACCACTAATTGCCCTTGAACTGAGCGGGTTGCCAGGCCATTTCAGAGGGCAGTTCAGAGTCAACCACATTGCTGTGGGTCTGGTGTTACATGCAGGCCAGACCGGGACAGCAGATTTCCCTCCCTAAAGGACATTAGTGAACCAGATGGATTTTTCGATAGTTTTATGGTGGCCATCATTGAGAATAGTTTCCAGTTTTGAATCATTGAATTTAAATTCCTCCAGTTGCCAAGGTGGGATTTGAACCCGTGTTCCAAGAAAGTTAGCCTGGGCCTGTGAATTGTTAATCCAGTGATTAATACCACTGGATTACCATCTCTCCTCTTATCACTGGTTGATGTCTAAGGCTGTTCGTAAAGCCTGTTAATGAGCTGTCCACCACAGCCATGGTTATTTCCTCTCAGTTGAACTCATGGCTTGTTCACTAAAATAACTCCCATTTACTTATGCACACTTATTAACGTCTGCATTTTGGCAAGTATCATAATTAACAGGATTAAGTGACAAGCCGGTTACAGCTTCTCAGTGTCGTGTTTATTTAAGTATACACCCAGTTTTTCTTCCCCTATTGGAAAGGTCAGATCATGACCCCTTTTAATGTGAGCTAAGCAGTCACCATTACAGGTTTCAATAAAACCAAACTCACTGCACTTACCTATATAGGGTGGCACAGTGGTTAGCACCGCCACCTCACAGCGCCAGGGACCCGGGTTCAATTCCAGCCTCGGGTCACTGTCTGTGTGGAGTTTGCACGTTCTCCCCATGTCTGTGTGGGTTTCCTCCGGGTGCTCGGGTTTCCTCCCACACTCCAAAGATGTGCGGGTTCGGTTGATTAGCCATGATAAATTGCCCCTTAATGTCAAGGGATTAGCAGGGTAAATATTTGGGGTTACAGGGATAGGGCCTGGGTGGGATTGTTGTCAGCGCGGGCTCGATGGGCCGAATGGCCTCAGTCTGCACTGTACGGCTTCCATGATCTTCCTTCACCCATTTCGGACTGATTACTAAATATATGTTTATTCTAAGCATCTTTCTAGTTTTAGTAATATTTTGTTGAATATCTAGTTGTATATAGTGGTGTGACCTGGAGGCCATAACAATGAAAGTCCACATTGTGTGCACTGGATGATATCATCTCTTTCTTCTATCTTCTGCAAGGCAGACTGGAGTGAGATTGTTTGCAGTGTGTTTAGGGCTTTTGTATGCTTAGCAGTGTCTCTGTGTCTTTGAAGCTGTTTGTATTGGAGTTAAACTGTTTATTGCCAACATCACTGTGTCTGGACTTGTAACGAATGTTCTATTAGTCAGCCGATATTACGAGACCTGCGTGACTTATAACTGCTGCTTGGCACAGGATTTACAATGTGCTTCATGTGTCAGCTATAGCATTCAGAACAGTATTGAGAGTAATGTTTTGTAGTGAAGACATTGAGGTGCAGAAGTCAAGCTCTTGTAGCTGTGACTTGGTGCCTTTTTGGGTCGATCCCTGTTACCACAACCAATCCATTACAAGTTTTAGATCCTGATAAATTCTAGCAATAAAATTTATTGACAGAAGTTGACCATGGAATTTGTGGAGATTATGTAGCTTATACAACTGGAAAGTTCATATTTCTGTTCTGCCCGTGAAACTACCATTGAGACCTGGCTAGAAGGCTTTGCAAACCTCCGATTGCAATGTTGATACTTCAAACCTTATAGATTAGCTTCTATGTTGTGGGCGACACGGTGGCACAGTGGTTAGCACTGCTGCCTCACAGCACAAAGGAACCCGGGTTCGATTCCCAGCTTGGGTCACTGTCTGTGTGGAGTTTGCACTTTCTCCCCGTGTCTGCGTGGGTTTTCTCCGGGTGCTCCGGTTTCCTCCCACAATCCAAAGATGTGTGGGTTAGGTGGATTGACCATGCTAAATTGTCCCTTAGTGCCAGGGGGACTAGCTAGGGTAAATGCATGGGTTTATGAACATAGGGCCTGGTTGGGATTGTGATTGGTGCAGATTCGATGAGCTGAATGGCCTCCTTCTGTACTGTTGGATTCTATGATTCTATGAAAATAAAATCTTACTGCAGTAAATGTATTGAAACAGTTGGCACTACAGGAGTCAAGTCAGGTAATACCTGTCGCAACTTGAACTCCAATGATAGCCAGTACTTAGCTCCTATATTGAGGGCATTAGAATTCAGCGCCAGAGCTTAACTCCAAAGATTCCCAGTAAAAGCAACACAGTCTCTGCCTCAAGTAAATGTGCTGTTTAAATTGCACTTTGTAACTCAAAATATCAAATTCCTGCAAAACGTCCCCTCTCTGTCCCTCTTGCCGAGAGGTTTTTTTTTATAACAAGAACATTTCCGAAGCTCTGCCTTCAGAATGGCAGTCACATCCTCTGCACTTGCTCGAGGCATGGTAGTGGTGCAATATTAACGGTCACCATATGATCTTAACAGGGTTAACAGGGGTCAGTCAGGCTTCAGCAGGCAGAAACGGGCAACTGTGGCATTATTAACTGCCATAGCACAAAGGAGAGGGGCTGAAGAAGAGAAAATGTAATGTGGTAATTCACGTATCATTTATTTCTAAAATCCTTCTTCCTTTTTTCTCCCGCTTCCTGGGGTGTGAGATCCCTCACATCACATGTCACCCCAATTGGATAGGTCAGCAATTGACCTGCTCTGAGGCCTTTGTTAATGGTCCTCTTTAACCAATCTCAGAAGCTGGTAGGAGCGAATCTACCAGCTTTACTCCTCAGTGTCGAACTGTTTGAGGTACACTTCTCACCTCAAGATCCCATGACTTAAGTCAATCACTCTCATAGTATATGGCAGCTCTAATCGGACAACTATGTTACCACACTCCATTGCACAATACCCTAGCTAACAGTTCTCTAGCTAACATGGGTCATTTGGACTTAACACTAACACTGTTTCTCTCCACAGACGCTGCCAGACCTGCTGAGTTTACCCAGCGGTTTCTGTTTTTATTTCAGAGTTCGAGCATCCGCAGTATTTTGCTTTTATTTCAGCTGGTGTTTAAGTTTAAATGTCTTGTGTGGGTGTCCGTGGATGGGTGAGTGGATGGATGAATGGATTAGTAGGGAGGGTAAGGTGGAAGATGCATAAAATCAGGAGGGATAGTCAGGGGACGGGGTATTTGAGCTGTTGGGGCTGGCATGAGTTTAGTCAGTGAGGGAGTTTGAGGAGGGAGCGGAGGAGATGCAGAGATTTTTTTTTTTTTTTAATTCATTTGTGGGACATGGGCATTGCTGGCTGGCCAGCATTTATTGTCGATCCCTAGTTGCCCTTGTTCAGAGGGCTGTTGAGAGTCAATCACATTGCTGTGGTTCTGGAATCACATGTAGGCCAGACCAGGTAAGAATGGCAGATTGCCTTCCCTAAAGGGCATTAGTGAACCAGATGGGTTTTACCGACAATGGTTTCATGGTCATCAGTAGATTCTTAATTCCAAACATTTGTAATTGAATTCAAATTCCGCCATCTGCCGTGGCGGGATTTGAACCCGGGTCCACAGAACATTAGCTGAGTTTCTGGGTTAATAGTCTAGCAATAATACAACAAGGCCATCACCTCCCCATGTGTGATTAGGTGTCACTATAGTTATAGAACGACAATAGTTATCCCCAATGTTAGACTAGAAGATGTCTAGACGACTAGAGTCAGAGATGTTCGCAGAGGTCCCTGATAACAGGGTGATTCCCCGTCAGGAGTTCAAACTTCTCGAGCAACTCCCTTTGAGGCCTCCATGTCAGGACTTCACATGGTCCAATGCACATCTTGAATTGTATATCTGATCGCCAACAATCGAGAGACCAGAAGAGCTGGGCCGTGATTATTATAAGATAATTGTAAATCAGATGTTGGAATGTAATCCACCTGATACATTGCTAAACATGGAGCATCTGTTCCCTATGTTACCAGTAGGCCAGATTCTTTCAAGGTTTGATCTGACTTGTGCTTACTTGCAACTTGAGGTAGATGATGTGTCTAAGTCACATTTGATTAATGACACACACGGGTTTATTGTAGTTTCATAGGCTGCCATTTGGTGCTGCTTCAACCCCTGGAACTTTTCAAGGGACGAAATTTTGCAAGGAGTATAACAAGATATTCCAGCTGTGGAAAGGAAATTGGTTTTGTACAATGTTTGTGCAGCACTACGTGTCCAGAAAGATTAAGCTAATACATGATGCCCCTCTATACAGAATAGGTGCTGTGATCTCTCTTGCATTGGTCAATGGTGGAGAGAGACCAATTAGATTTGCCTCACGTACCCTCAGTGAGTGAAGCTGTGCTCAGATAAAAAATGAAACATTGTCTTTGATTTTTGCAGTAAGAAGATTTCATAAAAACTTGCATGGTCATCATTTCAAAATCAAAACTGATCTTAAGCCACAGACAGCTATGTTCAGTCCAAAGTCTCCAGTACCCACTTTAGCTGGAGCCTGAGTGCAGAGATGAGCTTGGATTCTGTCCGCCTGCTTATCAATACGACATTAAATATAGATGATCAGAAGATCCTTGCAATACCGATGCAATGTCGAGATTATCCATCAAAGGCCAACAGGGAAGTGTACTTTTCTTTTCACACATAGATAAGTTGCTAGATGACATTGGAGGAACAACTCACAGTGGCCCTGTATTGACAAGAGTTTGAGTGGCCCACACAGATACTGGATTTTGAAATCGGGTCATGTATTTAAGCAGAAGAATGAGTTGTCAGTTGATAAAGGGTTGTGTATTGAGGGGAGCCAGAGGTCTCATTCCTTAAAGCTACACATTGCAGTTACTCTGTTACATTCATTATCACCACTTAGCAATGAGCTTAACAAAGCAAGAAGCTATCTTTGGTGGCCAGGGTTAGATAAGGATATAGAAGACACGGTGAAACAGTGTAGAGTATGTTGAACAGTAGAAAAGAGGCTTCCATCAGTACCTTTGTAATCAAGGAAATGGCCAGCTAAGGTGTGGCATAGGCTGACATAGATTTTGCAGAATTTGAATGGCAACAGCTCTTCATTGTGATAAATAGCCATTCAAAGGGGGTTGAGTGGTTTCTAATGAGCCAAACAAAAATTAATAAAACTCTAGGGTGGAGTTTTCCCGTCCTGCCCGCCACGGGAATCGTAGCGGGTGAGACACGGACCGTGCAAAGGTTCGTTGACCTCGGGTGGGATTTTCCAGTCTTTGGGTGAGCACGGCCAAAATAAATCCCACCCCTAGATATTTTCACAAGGTTTATCCACTGCTTATGGGTTCCCAGAAGAAGTTGTGTACAAAAATGAAGCTGTTTTGTTCAGAGGAATTTGTAAAATTCATGAGATTGGGGAGCATACTGGAGCTCCACCGTATCATTCTGCTTGAGGTGGAGCAGCGGAGTACAACCTGTTAGCCATGCCCTTGTTAGACAAATAGGAAGAAACGTCAGATATTGAATCGCAAACAGACAATTATTTTGTTTATTTTTCATAACGCACCTCACAATAAAGCCAGCAGAACGCCAGCTGAATTGTTTCTTTGAAGACAGTCTGGTAAAAAGGTTTTCATCGCTGAAGCTACGTTTAGCACGGTCAATAAAAAACAAAAATCCAGGCAGGGAGAGTTATGATTGGGAGAAGAGTAAGGGAAAGGAAGTCTGAAGTTGAACCTTAAGATTAGAGTGAAAGATCAAAAGTGATTGAAGTGGTTGCCAAGAAGGTTTGTGAAAAGAGGCTTCACACGTTTTTACCATGGTTGGTAGTGGAAAGGTTAGGTCTGTATGTATAGATCATAGAAATCATCATAGAATCCCTACAGTGCAGAAGGAGGCCATTCGGCCCATCGAGCCTGCACCGCCATCAATCCCACCCTGTAAACCCATGTATTTACCCTGCTAGTCCCCCTGATACTATGGGGCAATTTAGAGTGGCCAAAGCACCTAACCAGCACATCTTTGGAATGTGGGAGGAAACCGGAACACCCAGAGGAAACCCACACAGACACGGGGAGAATGTGCAAACTCCACACAGAAAATGACCCAAGCCGGGAATCGAACCCAGGTCCCTGGAGCTGTGAGGCAGCAATGCTAGCCACTGTGCCACCGTGTTTGCCCCGTTTTACCTTCATGAAAAATCTGATGAATTGGATAGCTGGGATACGAGTATCAGTAGTAAGTCCAGAACAAATTGAGCCTAGAGCTAGTTCCGATCTGAGTCAGATTCAGACAGACACGTCTGATGAAGTGAAAAATTAAATTGAAGGTCAGGAACAAAATCCGTCTTTGGAAAAAACATTGTCTCAGACTCAGGCCAAGATGGGTCTAGGTGCTTCTCTAAGTTATGAAAGTTTGGGTCAAGAAAGACAATATCGTCTTAGGAATGGGAAACCAGTGGCTAAGTTGAATTTGTAAATAAATGAAAAATAAGAAATGTATGTAAGTTGTATGGAATTTGAATATTGTGTACCCTTTTTATTAAGGAGAGAGAAGTGTAATAACTCTTAGGACCTCTGGTGCATTGCTATAATCCAGCAATGTGATCCAAATTCCAAAAAGGGAAACTTGACAGGCCATCACAACTATTTTCAATTTGCAGTTTACCATGAGAAAATATATGTATTGACCCAGGAATCATAAATTTCAGTACCACTTTTGGAGATGTTAAATATTAAATTAAAGCATTTATTAATGAAAGAAAGTTTAAACTGTTGGCTGCCAATATAGTGACAGCATTAGATAACTGTGTGCAGTGGTTACAAAACTTCAATAGTGCAAATTACTTTGCACAATTTGAATGGATGATCCTTCTCAGGCAGGCATTGGGACAGGAGTCAGACACTTAATCCTTTGAACCTTCTCCATCATTCAGTTGTACCATGGTTCCACTGTATCCCAACACCATTTATTCAGCTTGGATCTATATCCCCAGTTTCAACACTCTCAAAAAAACTATCCATCCCAGTTTTGAAAATTTCAGTTGGCTCCTGGAGGATAAACTTCCAGATTTCCACCATCCTTTGTATGAAGAGGTGCTTCTTGATGTCATTCTGAAATCATAGAATCCCTACAAAGCACAATGAGACCTTTTGGCCCATTTGAGTCTGCACTGACTCGCTAACAGAGCATCCCACCTCAGCCCTATCCCCATAGCCCCACATATTTTTCCCTCTAATCCCCCTAACTGACACATTGGGACACCTAAGGGACAATTTAGCATGGCCAATCCAGCTAACCTGCACATCTTTGGACTAGCCTAGCTCTGCTGATAGGATTGTGTGACTTCTTACTCTGGAATCCTCCAGGTAGCACAGTGGTTAGCACTGGTGCTTCATGGTGCCAGGGATCTGGGTTCAATTCCAGCCTCTGGTCACTGTCTGTGTGGAGTTTCCATGGGTTTCCTCCGGGTGCTCCGGTTTCCTCCAACAGTCCAATGGTGTGTGGGTTAGGTTAATTGGCCATGCTAAATTGCCCCTTAGTATCAGGGGGACTAGCTGGGTAAATAGGTGGGGTTACGGGGATAGGGTCTGGGTGGGATTGTTGTCGGTGCAGGCTCAATGGGCTGAATAGCCTCCTTATGCACTGTAGGGTTTCCATGATTCATTGAATCCTCCACCAGGGGAATTTTTTATTCTCTGTATTGGCTCTGTCAAGCCCCATTTATGTTTTTAAAGACATGGTGTTAAGTAGGCTCAGCCTGGGTCTCTATAGCTGATCTCAAGTGCCTTCTGACTGCACTTAGCTGGGTTTAAAGGTGAAGGCATGGTAAGGTAAATAAGGCAAGAGGAGCTCGATAGTTACAGTTGTCTGATGAGAGATCGATTTGAGGGGATGGGGAACTCGTGTACGAGAGAAAAATAAGCAGAGTCACGGAAGAATCTAGGATTGCATTAGATCGAAACCTGGAGTGGAAAAATGAAATTGCGGTTCAAAGTTTAATGAGACTTGTGTTTTCTTGTGACAGCTTGCTTTGAGGATTGGTTGTCATGATGGCCATTTGGGAGGGAGGTTGGCAACCCCTTTACACTTGTTTTGAGTTCTCCGCAAGCTCACTGAGATTGAAGTGTGATTGCAACAGGAGTCTTGCTGAGCATTCCATCTGGGAGTGCTCACTGAGAACTAAGACAATCATCCTGTAATGGAATTCTCTCTCTCTTCTGAGCCATCATTCAATTACGTTTCCAACAGAGCCTCCAAAACTTTTCAAAATTGCACTCATCTGCTCTTACACTTTCAGGAGGTTTTTGGAAAGTATCTTTTATTCTGAGAAATTCTTAAAATCTACTTTTCACGAGTTGTTGAGTAGAACTGCTCGAACTTTAAAGATCATTTGGACCAACAATGATTTTTACCTTCCAATTACTTTGTTCCTCACTATAGGTTTACATGCAGACAATTTATTTTTATTTTATTTATTTGTATCACAAGTAGGCTTACATTAACACTACAATTGAGTTACTGTGAAAATCCCCTAGTCGCCATAGTGAAGAGGATTGTCAGAGGATACAGCAAGATATAGACCAGTTGGAGACTTGGGCAGAGAAACGGCAGATGGAGTTTAATCCGGACAAATGTGAGGTAGTGCATTTTGGAAGATCCAATGCATGTAGGAATTATACAGTAAGTGGTAGAACCCTTCGGAGTATTGACAGGCAGAGAGATCTGTCCACTGATCACTGAAAGTAGCAATGCAGGTGGACAAGGTAGTCAAAAAGGCGTGCAGCATGCTTGCCTTCATCGATCGGGGCATTGAGTATAAAAATCCGCAGGTCATGTTGTAGCTGTACAGAACCTTAGTTAGGCCTCATTTGGAATATTGTGTTCAATTCTGGTCGCCACACTACCAGAAGGATGTGGATGCTATGGGGAGGGTACAGAAGAGGTTTACCAGGATGTTGCCTGTTCTGGAGGGTATTAGCAATCAGGAGAGGTTGGATCAACTTGGTTTGTTCTCACTGGAATGACGGAAGTTGAGGGGCGATCTGATAGAGTTGTACAAGATTATGAGTGACATGGACAGAGTGGATAGTCAGATGCTCTTTCCCAGGGTAGAAAAGTCAAGTACTAGGGGACATAGGTTTAAGTTGCGTGGGGAAAAGATGTGCTAGGCAAGTTTTTTTACACAGAAGGTGGTGAATGTCTGGAACGTGCTGCCCGGGGAGGTGGTGGGAGCAGGTACGATCGTGACATTTAAGGGGCATCTAGACGAATACATGAATAGGATGAGAATAGAAGGATATGGACTCTAAATGCATATGGTTTTAGTATAGGCAGGCACTATGATTGGCACAGGCTTGGAGGGCCGAAGGGCCTGTTCCTGTGCTGTACTGTTCTTTGTTCTTTGTAATCTTAAACCTTAAGTCGACCCTGTGTGTTGCTGGAACATTCCAGCCAAATCATAGTTGGGGTGGTGGGAAATAAGCATAGCAACAAATAAAGTTTATTTAAAAAAACCTTCTTGAAGTGAATATTGATTCAATTCTTTAAAAAAAATTGAATCTTAGTTGTGCAACATCTTATGCAAGATATTTGCAGATGATACCAAATTGAGATCAATGTCCTCATAGGACAACTTCCTAGTGCTGCAGTAGAGGCTTTAAACTAATTTGGCAAGGGGATAGGAATCAGGAGGTTGCATTAGAAAGTAGAAACATGGTGCACAGAGGATTGGAAGCAAATAGCAGTAGAATAATAAGTAGTAAGATATGAAATGGAGTTAGATTAAGGGGAGTATAGCAACATCTAATTCAGGTTCACAGTGTATGTAAGCACAGAGGGTGTGAAAAATAAGGTTGGTGAGGTGTTCCAGGTGCAAATGGTCATGTGGGACTATGATATCATGGGGATAACTGAGGCCTGGCTTAAAAAAAGGGCGGGAATTAGTACTAAATATTCCTGGGATTTTCCATCCCCGCCATGGTGGGACCTGCTGTGGGGCATGTGATGGCTTAGCGGGACTGGACGATCATGGCAGCAGGGCTGGAAGATCACACCCAGGGTGTTCAGGAAGGGTAGGGAATGAGGAATGGCAGTATTGATTACAGAGAATATTGTAGTGCTGGAGACGCAGAATGCGCTAAAAGGCTCCAGACGCAATAATTTGTTTAAGAGCAACAGAGATGCCGTTATGCTACTGGATGTATTCTATAGGCTCCAATCAACTGGAAAAGACAGCGGTACAGGTTTGCAGTGAAATTACAGAGAGGTGCATGAAGCTGGAGTATGATAATGGGAGACTT
Source organism: Mustelus asterias (assembly GCF_964213995.1). NCBI lineage: Eukaryota > Metazoa > Chordata > Chondrichthyes > Carcharhiniformes > Triakidae > Mustelus > Mustelus asterias. Next base: position 39,336,215 of record NC_135821.1, read on the forward strand.
GCCCTGTTAAAGACTGCGTTAGCTGGGGTAGTGTAAGCCGCAGAGCGAGAGAAGAGTTTCTGAATGTGTTTAGAAAAATTTTCTTAAATTTCAACTGTCCTGGCTGGAGACAGTACACATCTCTTTAACCTGTGCTTAACCCTCTCTCCACTCACATTGTCTGTACCTTTAAGACTTGATTACCTGTAAAGACTCGCATTTCAACCATTATTTTGTAAATTGAGTTTGTGTTTTTAAATGCCCTGTTTAAGAACAGAACTCCCACTTACCTGACGAAGGAGCAGCGCTCCGAAAGCTAGTGGCTTTTGCTACCAAATAAACCTGTTGGACTTTAACCCGGTGTTGTGAGACTTCTTACTGTGTTTACCCCAGTCCAACGCCAGCATCTCCACATCATGGATGGCAGATGCCAGGTTGATAATACAAACACTTAAGAAAGTGACTGAAAATAGAAAGTTCAGTCTGTTGGACGTACTTAAAATTGATAAGGTACCTGAACTAAATCGGATGCATCCAAGAATGCTGAGGGAAGTCAAGGTGGGAATTATGATGAGACTGCTCAGTCTTCCAATCCTCCTTTCACATGGAGGTGGTGCCAGAGGACTGGAAGATTACAAATGTTATACCTTTGTCTAAAAATGGGTGTAAGGGTTAATTCAGCAACTACAGGTCAGTCAGTTTGAGCACGTGTTTAGAAATGAGAAACTAGGATATTTGCACTCACTCGGATAAGCATGGATTAATGATGAAAAACCAGCATGGAATTGCCAAAGACAAATTCTGCTTAACCAATTAGATTTGAGTTTTTTGATGAGGAAACAGAAAGGATGATCTGCCTTCCAAAAGGCAGATAGTAAAGATTATTTATTATTGTCACAAGTAGGCTTACATTAACACTGCAATGAAGTTACTGTGAAAACCCCCTCGTCGCCACACTCCGGCACCTATTCGGCTACACTGCGGGAGAATTTAGCATGGCCAATGCACCTAACCAGCACATCATTCTGACTGTGGGATGAAAACAGAGCAGCCAGAGGAAACCCAGGCAGACATGGGGAGAATGTGCAAACTCCACACAGCTCCAGGGACCCAGTGACCCAAGCCAGGAATCGAACCTGGGTCCCTGGAGCTGTGAGGCAGCAGTGCTAACCACTGTGCTACCTTGCCGCCATATGTGTCTATGTATATAGATGTAATGCCAAACAACCAAAAGTAATGCTGAGCTGTTAACCCAGGCTAAGCAAATAGTGACAGAAGAACTTTGTCTAACCATCAAAGTGTATGACAGGTTAGAGTCTTTTAATATTATTAAACAACAAAGGCTTTCATTCATGACTTCAATGAATTTTAGAGCACTTTGGAATCAATTAAGGTCATCTTTTGAAGTGTAGTCACATGTTCTTATGTAGAAATGGTGGTAGCTTACACACCTCAAGCTCCCACAAACAGTAGGGACCAGATCTGTTTTAGATTTTGGTTGATGGATAAGTACTAACCAGGACAGTGGGAAGACCTCATCTGCTGTTCTTTGGAATAGTTCCTGAAGGGGCAGATGAAGCCTCGGTTTAACTTCTCATCAAAGGATCCCTAGGCCAGCATTTATTGCCCATCCCTAACGGCCCTTGAGAAGGTGGTGGCGCGCAGCCTTTCTGAATTGCTGCGGTCCTGTTTAACAGATACACCCAGAGTGCTGTTAGGGAGGGAGTTCCAGGATTGCGATCCACTGTTAGTGAAGGAACGGCAGTATATTTCCAAGTCAGGATGGTGAATGTCTCAGAGAGGAACTTACGGGTGATGGTATTTCCATGTGCCCTCTGCCCGTGGTGTTCTGGGTGTGGAGGTCGTGGGTTTGGAAGGTGCTGTGGAAGGAGGCTTTGTGAGTTGCTGCAGTGTATCTAGTAGATGGCACACATTGCTGCCACTGTGCTTTGGCGGAGGGAGTGAATGTTTGGGGAAGGGATATCAATCAAGTGAGCTGCTTTGTCTAGGATGGAGTTGAACTTGTTGAGTGTTGTTGAAGCTGCACCCATCCAGGCAATTGGAGAGTGTTTAATTACATTCCTGACTTGTGTCTTATAGATGGTGGACAGGCTTTGGATAGTCAAGAGGTGAATTACTCGCTGCAGAATTCTCAACCTCTGGCTTACTTTTATAGCCACAGTATTTATTTACTGGTCCAGTTCAGTTTCTGGTCAATGGTGACCACCAGGATGTTGATAGTGGGAGTTCAGCTAGGGTAATGCCTTTGCAGATCAAAGGATGAGGGTTAAATTCTCTCTTGTTGGAGACGGTTATTGCCTGAATATTGTCCAGGTCTTGCTGCATGTGGACTTGGACTGGTTGAGTATCTGAGGAGTCACAAATGGTGCTGAACATTGTGCAATCATCAATGAACGTCCCCACATCCGACCTTATGGCTGGTTTATTTTAGTCTCTAGTCAATGGTAAACCCCCACTCCCAGGATGTTGGTAGTGAGGAAAGTTGCATTCTCCCTTATTGGAGATGGTCACTGCCTAGCACTTGTGTGGGGCAAGTGTACCAAAGAATCCCTACAGTACAGAAAGAGGCCATCCGGCCCATCAAGTCTGCACTGATTCTCCGAAAGAGCATCCCACACAGATCCTTCCCTTCTGCCATCTCCCCATTCCATTACCCCTTTATCATGGCTAATCCACCTAACATACACATCCTTGGACATGAAGGGGTAGTTCAGCATGGTTAATCAACTTAATGCGCACATCTTTGGAGTGTAGGAGGAAACCCACGCAGGCACCGGGAGAACGTGCTGACTACGCACAGTCACCCAAGGTCAGAATTAAACCTGGGTCCCTGTCACTGTGAGGCTGCAATGCTAACCACTGTACCACAGTGCCACCCTTGACAGATGTTACTTGCCACTTATCAGCCCAAAATCGGAGTGTTGTCTAGGTCTTGCTGCATTCGGACATGGACTATTTCAGTATCGGAGTCGTCGTGAATGGTGCTGAACAATGTGCAGTTATCAGTGATTATCCCCACTTTTGACCTTATCTGTGTGGAGTTTGCACATTCTCCTCGTGTCTGCGTGGGTTTCCTCCAGGTGCTCCGGTTTCCTCCCACAGTCCAAAGATGTGCGGGTTAGGTTGATTGGCCTGCTGCATTAATGAAAAGTATTTAATTTTTGAGTCATGTCCACAGGCCCAGATGAGCTTCCCAAAACTTGCCTGTGAGTTGCCAGTAAGGGGGCTGATAGATGTTGCCCCATTGTATGTGCTGACCTTTGAAGATGTGTCAACTTACTGAACGGCCCTTGCAATGGGAGCGCTCAACGTAGGAAGGCCCAATTGCTGGTCTTGCCTCCTTTATGTTTTTGCAAGTTAAACAGCACAAGAATGATGCTATGGGGAATCTCCCATTATCAGCTGGAATCTGGCATATCTGGCCCTTTTTCGCAGCCTTCTGCTGCACTGTGGCCAGAGATACAATGAGAGTGTACTGAAGCACCCATATGTTCAATCTCTTGATGTTTAAACAATATTCATTTATTTCAAAATGTGAACAGGAAACTGGGGAAGTGCCAGATGTAGATGGCTCAATCTACCTCCCACCAGCCCATTTCCTGGTACCATCCCATCTCATCTCATCTTAGACATTAGGTCCGATTCTTGGGATCAGACAGAGCTGTTCCCGTTGTGGAGATCCCTGTTGCGTAATTTTAATTGGCATAACCTCCCACTCACCCCACAATTTTCCAATTGGATAGATCATGCAGAGGAACATAGGAAAAGGGGTAGATCATTCAGCCTGTCGAACCTTCTCTGCCCTTTTAATACAATCATAGCTGATTGGACAGGGTGGCACGATGGCTAGTACTGCTACCTCACAGCTTTAGGGACCTGGGTTCAATTCCGGCCTTGGGGTGCTGTCTGTGTGGAGTTTGCACGTCCTCCCCGTGTTTGCGAGGGTTTCCTCCGGGTGCTCCGGTTTCCGCCCAGAGTCCAAAGATGTGCAAGTTAGGTGGATTGGCCATGGGAAATGTGTAGGGTTACGGGGATAGGACGGGGGATAGGGCCTGGGTAAGATATTCTAAGAGTTGTTGCAGACTCGATGGGTTGAATGACCTCTTCTGCCCGATAAGAATTCAATGATTTTATGGCTCTTCAAAACCTTTTATCCACATTAACAATGATGTGTGAAGTGTTATGGGGATAATCAGAAATCTATCAATCTCTACTTTAAACATACCCGATGGCTGAGCTTCCATGCTGGGCTGGACATTTCCAAAGATTCACAACCCTTCTTGCAGGTTCCAATCCGTGTATGATTGCTGGAACCACTGCCCCACTGAACACCTGGCCCAAGCACTCAGCTCCTACCTGAGGAAAAGGAAAAAAAATCTTTCATTTAAATAACACCTTTCACAAGCTCATACAGCCATTGTAGTAATCACTGTTGTAATGTTTGACTTGATTTATTATTGTCACATGTTTTAGTATACAGTGAAAAGTATTGTTTCTTGCGCGCTATACAGACAAAGCATACCATACATAGAGAAGGAAAGGAGAGAGTGCAGAATGTAGTGTTACAGTCATAGCTAGGGTGAAGTGAAAGATCAGCTTAATATAAGGTAGGTCTATTCAAAAGTCTGATGGCAGCAGGGAAGAAGCTGTTCTTGAGTCAGCTGGTACGTGACCTCAGACTTTTGTATCTTTTTTCTGATGAAAGAAGGTGGAAGAGAGAATGTCCAGGGTACATGGGTCCTTGATTCTGCTGGCTGCTTTTCCAAGGCAGAGGGAAGTGTAGACAGTCAATGGATGGGTGGCTGGTTTGCGTGATGGACTGGGCTACGTTCACAACTCTTTGTAGTTTTTGACTCGGAAGCAAGGGTGCTGGAAAGTTGGTAAAATATCATGAGCTACACACATGGAGGTGACTGAACCAAACCTGTGAACCATCTGAACGATTGATGACCTAAAGGCCAGAGCTGAGGGACAGGAATCAATTTCTAACTGGTTTATCTGATCTCAGTAGCATCCTCTAGACAGCAGTGTTGAACACTAGACTGAGAAAATAAGAGAAGTCAGTGATGCACATAAAGGCAGCTGGCCCATGAAGCTGATCTCTTGAATGGGAGTTCAAGTTGATCAGAATTCTTCATAGCAAGTTTAAGACAGGCCTAATAATGAGGCTGCTACATTGACTTATCATTACTTATAAGTGAATCTAAATTCAGTTGAAGTTCCTTCATCAGACTGAATCAACTCTAATATTCTTGTGGCGACTGTTGGGATGCTTTGTCTCACATTTAGTTCCCGTTTTCTGTCTAATGAATCAAATATTCTCTGTGTGGTGAGCTTCCTCTGATGGTCACACATCAGCATACAAACAACAGAAGCATCTTGCATTTACATAATGCCTTTGATCTTCCTCGGCATTTATAGAGGTGCAATTGTATCAGTATCGCCATTGATCTAAAGGGGGAGATAATGAGACAGGTGACGAAAAACAGGATCAAACAGATGGTAGTGTCTTAAAGGAGTAAAGAGAGAGGTAGAGGTTAAGCTACACATCCATTCCCGGTTTTGTACAGGAGTGATTAGTACACTGATGTGAGTCATGTTTGTTTTATTATATTTAGATTCCAGTGTGTAATTTTGAACCATGTCTAACAATTGCCAGCATGTTAATGTCCGCTGTATAATTCCGATGAGAACTCTGGTTAGAATGAGTTCCTGCCTACAGCAGGAGTCAATGTCGTCAGTAGTAGGAGTAACCTGGAGGAAAGTGGTAGACTGCTCCTCAAGTCCATTTCTTAGTAGTTGGGCTCAAGCAGCAGTGACATTGTAATGAATAGTATTAGAGAGAAGGCAGTGGAAAATTCTAAATGGAAATTTCTTCAATACCACAACTCCCACCACTTGAACCCAAGTCCACACTCCATGTTAAAATAATACCTTCCCCTGTATCTCTGCTGGGTGTAAAGGTTGTAAACAAGAACTGTTTGGACAAACTTAAAGCAATTCTTAATAACTACTGGCCCAAGCAAAAGGGGCCTTAAAGTAACACACACATTGTAATAAGAATATTAATCAGTAAGGTTGCCAAGAACAGACATGTGGGTGGCACTGTGGTTAGCACTGCTGCCTCATAGCGCCAGGACCCAGATTCCGTTTCTGGCTTGGGTCACTGTCTGTGCGGAGTCTGCACGTTCTCCTCGTGTCTGTGTGGGTTTCCCCTGGGTGCTCCGGCTTCCTCCCACAGTCCGAAAGAAGTGCTAGCTAGTTGCATGCTATGCCATGCTAAATTCTCCCTCTGTGTACCCGAGCAGGTGCCGGAGTGTGGCGATGAGGCAGTTTTCACAGTAACTTCATTGCAGTGTTAATGTAAGCTTCCTTGTGACACTAATAAATAAACGTAAACAAGACAGAATCCAACCAATGCCCCTTGACATTCAATGGCTTTACTATCTCTGAATCCCCTACTATCAACATCGTTGGGATTACTATTGACCTAAACTGAACTGTATTAGTCACATAAATATTGTGGCTAAAAGAGCAGGTCAGAGGCTGAATGAGCGCAGCTCCAACAGCACTCAAGCTTAATACCATCCAGGACAAAGCAACCCATTTGATTAGCATGTTACGATCCCAGTTGATTTAACTGGACAGGAAGATCCCAGAATGGAACCCTGGCTCAAAAGACCAGAAAACATGGAGAAACAGAGTCACAACAACAAAGGAAAAAAATATTTATTAAACATGAAAAGATTGATTATGATAAAATTATTCCCCCCCCCCTTAGCTTCACAAATATGCACAGATTGTGCATAAGGTGGACGTGAAAGTATATCTTAGACTATAATGGTCTCAGTGATACAAAGTCCCTTTAAACACACAGACTGACTGCGGTCAGACACACTCCATTCTGAACCCGAGTGAATGCCTGTGGATTTCAACTCAAAATCCTCCCAGATGATTCTTCTATCATAAGCCACCTTAACTCTGGCTTTCACACAAGTGATTTCAAATTCCATTTTCAAAAAGATACACTTTCAAATCTTTTAAACAATGCTTTTTCTCAACTGTTCCCACCAAAGTTTCGCTTTCAGGTTTTACACCTCCCTCCTCAGAATTTATTTTGTCTGAAAGGCTGTTACACAAACTCTGAGGTCCAGCCACCCATTTTCACAATTATTTCAAATAACCTCTCCCAAAGTGTAGTAAAATCTCCCAAACCAGAAAATCCTTTCAGATATCTTTCTGGCATCTCAGATTCTTTTTAACTCTGTCTGTCTTTACTGAACAGTTCTCTGTTGTTGTTCTTTTAACATCAGGATTCTTGGAAACTTCTCTTCGTTTCTCTGGTGTCCTCAACTAACTACTCTTTGGATAACCATTACTCCAAGGTATGGCTAAGCTGAGAGAGATGGCCGCTCTCTAGACTTCTAAACCAACTGTCAATGAATTCAGCTAAAACTAAAAACAGAAGGTTTTTCTGCCATAAAAGGGCCCCAGATTGCTAAGCAATGACTACTTCTTCTCTCATTTTATTCTTCACACCATAACTTCTCGAAGCACAATGGAAGCAAAGTTAGAATTATAACCAAAACTCCCACACATCCAAATGCTTTTGTCCAGCATGAATCTAACTAGAGTTTTATCCTGACACAGAAACACTAAATTAATCCCACTGAAAACTACACCTTATCAAATACAACTATAAATCACTTTAAAATTACCTTTGTTTTCTTGACCAGCACCTCATCCACAAACATTGATTCTCTCCATCACCAATGCATAGTGGGAGCATTGCATACCATTCACAAGTTGCGCTGCAAGAATTCAACAAGACTCCTTAGACAGGACTGTGGCTGGGTCCTTTAACATGGAGGATCAAGTGAGCTTGTGTTCAAGTGGTGGGAGTTGTGGTATTGAAGAAATTTTCATTTAGAATTTTTGACTGCCTTCTCTCCAATACCATTCGTAACAATTCCACCCCTTACACAACTCAACAAGACCCCTTCCAAACCTACGACTATTACCATCTAGAAGGACAAGGGCAGCAGACACATGAGAATATCACCATTAAGAAGTTCCCTTCCAAGACACTCACTGTCCTGACTTGGAAATATATCGGAGTTCCTTCACTGTGGCTGGGTCGAAATCCTGTCACGGTAGGTGTACCTACACCACATGGACCACAAGAAGGCAGCTCCCCTCCACCTTCTCAAGAGCAATTAGGGATGGGGCAATAAATGCTGGCCTATCCTGCGATGCCCAAGAATGATTTTTTAAAAGATGACTGGCGTGAGAAATGGAGAAATTGTTCAGATTTTAATTGATGCTAAGCCCAGGCTGTCAAAAAGAAGGTGACTTGGGATGATGGCATGTTATTGTTCCTGGTTAACAGCGAGCAGTTTCTTTGTATGATTGTCAGTCATAAAAAAATGACAGATGGCCATTGCTGGGGCCAGCGTTATATTTTTCCACTCTTTGCCCCAAGCGTTGACCTGCGCCATCAAGTGTATAGTGTGAAAACAAGCTCGCAAGCTGTCCTTCAATGACCTCTCCTGACCCTAGCAAAAGGGCACCACACCAGCTCTTTCAGGGCCAACTGCGTTTGGCATGTAAACGTGAGGAGCTAGCTTCAGATTACCCGGTTCTTGCCAATTTACCATTGCTGATGCAGCCATCATCAGTCTTAATGGTCTGGGTTGGATCTGAACCACGGTCAACAGGTCCCAGGCAATATTGCATTATTTGGATTTCCTAATGAATGGACACGGCAGTTTACTCGCAAAACATATGGTATTTAATTGGAGTTGGATGGGTTAGCAGTCTGGCTGAGTTTTATTGATTTGATTTACAATTGTCACATGTACTGGGATACAGTGAAAAGTATTGTTTCTTGCGTGTTATATAGACAAAAGCATGCCATACATAGCGGGGAGAAGGAAAGGAGAGAGTGCAGAATATAGTATTACAGTCATAGCTAGGGCGTAGTGAAAGATCAGCTTAATATCAGGTAGGTCCATTCAAAAGTCTGATGGCAGCAGGGAAGAAGCTGTTCTTGAATTGGTTGGTATGTGATCTCAGACTTTTGCATCTTTTACCCGTGGAAATAGGTGGAAAGAGTATGCCCGGGGTTGTGTGGGGTCCTTGATTATGTTGGCTGCTTTTCTGAGGCAGGTGGAAGTGCAGATAGAATTACTGGATGGGAGGCTGGTTTGTGTGATGGACTGGGCCTTTGTGACTTGTAGTGCTAGTGTTTTGACTTTATGCATCAGAGAAAAATACCATTAAACGTACAGCAGACTGTAAGTTAGTTTGTTATCAGTGGAGGACTCTGTGCCAGTCTTTGTCAATGCTATTTTTGAGTCATGTTTCAGGGTTCTATCAAATGTGGAATAAAATTCATTTTCCAGTCGAAGTGAAAGGAATCTCAAAGGAGGTCCTCAGCATGGTCCAGTATCCTCTTAAATAGGTGGCTGGCTATGGTTTTATATGTTGTGATATGGAGCTTGTAGCATTCAAAGGCAGAGGATGTTTCGATTCTGGTTACATTGGTTCCTGCCTCGTAACCAGGGGTGGGACCCTCTGGGAGTGTCTTGATAGGTTCCCAGAGTAGTTCAAGACTAAGTGAACAACTTTTCGTCAGGGATTGAATTTGGGGCAGTCTGATGGCCACAAAATGTCACAGACACAGGGACAAGGATAAGCCCTGCTTAAGTGAAGGGAGCAAAGAATAGATTCCGAATTAAAGAAAGGGCTGTAGTTAGCAGCCTGATTCCGCATTGTGGGCCGGAGGATCTTCAAAAGTGGAGATTGGAAACCCTTGTAAGAAAGATGAAGTTTCAGTGAGATTGGTTGACTCAATCGGGCTAATGTATGGGTGATTTCTTGAGAAATCCATGGACTCTGTCGTGGTTGCATCTGTCATTTACTCTGGCATCACAAATGCCTCACACTAAGTGTAAGATATATATTGTAAATTATTTTACTTTTTTGAATTTGTATAGTAAATTTTGTTTTTGTTTGTTCAAAACCCGTGGAATCTTCTGTCTTTATTCCAAAAGCAGCTGTCTTTAACCTCAGCATTAAACTACTTTAAACAAAATGTTACCTGGTCCCTAACCAGATCTCCCCTCATGTCCCAGGGTCTGGCCAAGGATTTCATAACAATGTAAGCAATACTATCCAACAACATCTTGGGGTGGCACAGTGGTTGGCACAATGGTTAGCACTGCTGCCTCTTAGCTCCAGGAACCCCGGTTTGATTCCTGGCTTGCGTCACTGTCTGTGTGGAGTCTGCACGTTCTCCCCATGTCTGCGTGGATTTCCTCCGGGTGCTCCAGTTTCCCCCCTCAGTCCAAAGCTGTGCGGGTTAGGCGGATTGGCCATGCTAAATTTCCTCTTAGTGTCAGGGGGACTAGCAGAGTAAATGCATGGGGTTATGGGGATAGGGCCTGGGTAGGATTGTGATCGGTGCAGACTGGGTGGGCCGAATGGTCTCCTTCTGCACTGTCGGGATTCTATGATTCCATCTGCGTCAGCAGGCAGGCACATGCATTTAGAGAGAGAGGCCATTCGACCCAGCCTGATTGGTGTTTCATATGAGCTTCCTCTTACTTTACGTATAACCCTATCAACATGTCCTTTCTGCCTCATTTACTTATCTGGCTTCACCTGAAATATTATTTGCCCCAACTATTTCATGCGGTAGCAAGTTAACACTCTCTGGGTAAAGACTTTTCTCCTGAATCCCCTGTCATATTTATTAGGGACTGTCAGATATGCGTAGCTCCTAGTTTTACAAGAGATTGTGTGGTGTAATGAAACAAAATTGAGTTCCAAACAGGAGTTATGTTTGACTTATCATGGAATCCTACAGTGCAGAAAGAGGCCATTCAGCCCATCGAGTCTGCACCAACCACAATCCCACCCAAGCCCTATCCACATATCCACCCACTAATCCCTCTAACCTATGCATCCCAGGACACTAAGGGGCAATTTAGAATGGCCAATCAACCTAGCCCGCACATCTTTGGACTGTGGGAGGAAACCGGAGCACCCAGAGAAAACCCCCACAGACACAGGGAGAGTATGCAAACTCCGCAGAGACAGTTACCCGAGCCGGGATTCGAACCCAGGTCCCTGGAGCTCTGAAGCAGCAGTGCTAACCACTGCGCTACCGTGCCCCCGTTGAAACATGAACTCTGTTTCTCTCTCCGCAGATGCTGCCAGACCTGCTGAGCTTTTCCAGCACTTCCTGCTTTTATTTCAAACTGGACATTTGTTGTACTTCGATCAGCCTAAGGATTTAGCATTATGCTGAGATTTGAATGACTGAGATCGAAGCTGTAACAAGCAATTTGAATTTTTTCTTCATTTGCAAGGAAGAACCGTATTTACTTTAATTTAGTGATTTTTTAAAAAAACCTCCTTTGACAATACTGATTGTTATTTGGAGAGAGATGAGGAAATGTGAGGAGGACTAGTTGGGTGATAATGTGTATGCGTTTTAGAAACTTGAATATTATATCAGAAAGGAAAAGAGTTTGAAAGGTGACTGCTGTTCACACCACTAGGGGGCTGTTGTAGGAAGGGTTTCGAGACCCATGGTACAAAGGAATTGAGTGCTTAAATCACAGCAGCCTATGTAAAGGTTGTGCCGTATTGAAGTTAGATTGTAGCCTGCTCCACAATGTCCGTTCCTCCGATGTCTCATTTTTTTCCACTAAGCAGAAATATAATTACCTAAAAACACAGGAACTCTGTTGAAGACTTATCTGAGTTTTAAAGGAAGGAGTAGCACGGGGCGGCACGGTAGCACAGTGGTTAGCACTGCTGCTTCACAGCTCCAGGGTCCTGGGTTCGATTCCCGGCTCGGGTCACTGTCTGTGTGGAGTTTGCACATTCTCCTCGTGTCTGCGTGGGTTTCCTCCGGGTGCTCCGGTTTCCTCCCACTGTCCAAAGATGTGCGGGTTAGGTTGATTGGCCAGGTTAAAAAAAAAAAAAATTGCCCCTTAGAGTCCTGAGATGCGTAGGTTGGAGGGATTAGCGGGTAAATATGTGGGGGTAGGGCCTGGGTGGGATTGTGGTCGGTGCAGACTCGATGGGCCGAATGGCCTCCTTCTGCACTGTAGGGTTTCTATGATTCTATGAGTCTTGGCGACACTGGCCTTTGGGAGCTCAGCACTGACAGGTGTGTGAAGTGGCTCAGGGCTTGGAATCCAATCTTCATATTACTGTTTAACAAAAGGGATAACGGGCCACTTTCGAGGGAGGAGAGAGTTTGTGGTTAAACTGAGTTAAAACACTGTCTTTTTAACTCTGGGAACTGGGTCTGAATCTAGCCTGGACTGATGGAAGGAAAAGGCTCTTCTAGTCTGTTAACATAATTACATGAAATGAGTGTTGGGCAAAGGCAGCCAGTGCTGGTAGGTTAGTCAATGGTCAGTGCTCCATGGTCATCCTGTATAGTATACAGCAGCTGCCCTCTTCAGACATCTTGTTTGGACAAAATAGAAGATTGATACAGCCCCTGCATGGAATAGAGCATCTCATAACCAGCAAACTACTTGTGAAGCATAGTCACTGTTGTAATATAGAATAAGTTCCCTTCCTCTTCGACATGAAACTTGCTCTTGATATCATTTGGTTTGATTTATTGTTGTCACAAGTATTGGGATACAGTGAAAAGTATTATTTCTTGTGGACAAGGCATACCATTCATAGAGTACGTGGGGAGTGGGAAAAGAGAGGTTACAGTCATAGCTAGGGTATAGAGAAAGATCAGCTTAATACAAGTTAGGTCTATTCAAAAGTCTGATGGCAGTAGGGAAGAAGCTGTTCTTGAGTCAGTTGGTATGGGTTTTCAGAATTTTGTATCTTTTTCTTGACGGAAGAAGATGGAAGAGAGATTGTCCGGGGTGCGTGCGGTCCTTAATTATGCTGGCTGCTTTTCCGAGGCAGCAGGAAGTGTAGACAGAGTCAATGGATGGGATTAAAGCAAAATACTGAGGATGCTGAAATTTGAAGCAAAAACAGAAAATGCTGGAAAATCTCAGCAGGTCTGACAGCGTCTGTGGAGAGAGAACAGAGCCAACGGTTCGAGTCTAGATGACCCTTCTTCAAAGTTGATGGGAGGCTGGTTTGCAAGATGGACTGGGGCTACGTTCATAACCCTTTGTAGTTTCTTGCGGTCTTGGTCAGAGCAGGACCTCTCTCAGGCTCTGCCTCTCTACCATTGCCTTCAGACTCCTTAGATCTTTGCTGTTACTGTTGCAATGCTGGGAACACAACAACCAATGTGCACTCGGGGATATCCCACAAACAGCAATGTGATAATGACCACGTAATCGGTTTTGAGTGATGTTTAAGCTTTAATATTGGCCATGGCCCTGGGGGAACTCCCCTGTTCTGCTTCAAATCAGCACCGTGACATATTTTTGATCTACCCGAGAGGGTGCAGAAGCTTAATGGTCACACTATCACGTGGCTGGACTAGTAATTGGGTTCAGTGTTGGGGCCACAGCTGTTCTCTTTATATATTAACGATCTAGATGACGGGACTGGGAGCATTCTGGCCAAGTTTGCCGATGATACAAAGATAGGTGGAGGGGCAGGTAGTATTGAGGAGGTGGGGAGGCTGCAGAAAGATTTAGACAGTTTAGGAGAGTGGTCCAAGAAGTGGCTGATGAAATTCAACGTGGGCAAGTGCGAGGTCGTACACTTTGGAAAAAAGAATAGAGGCATGGACTATTTTCTAAACGGTGACAAAATTCATAATGCTAAAGTGCAAAGGGACTTGGGAGTCCTAGTCCAGGATTCTCTAAAGGTAAACTTGCAGGTTGAGTCCGTAATTAAGAAAGCAAATGTAATGTTGTCATTTATCTCAAGAGGCTTGGAATACAAAAGCAGGGATGTACTTCTGAGGCTTTATAAAGCACTGGTTAGGCCCCATTTGGAGTACTGTGAGCAATTTTGGGCCCCACACCTCAGGAAGGACATACTGGCACTGGAGCGGGTCCAGCGGAGATTCACACGGATGATCCCAGGAATGGTAGGCCTGACATACGATGAACGTCTGAGGATCGTGGGATTATATTCATTGGAGTTTAGGAGGTTGAGGGGAGATCTGATAGAAACTTACAAGATAATGAACGGCTTAGATAGGATGGACGTAGGGAAGTTGTTTCCATTAACAGGGGAGACTAGGACGCGGGGGCACAGCCTTAGAATAAAAGGGAGTCACTTTAGAACAGAGATGAGGAGAAATTTCTTCAGCCAGAGAGTGGTGGGTCTGTGGAATTCATTGCCACAGAGGGCTGTGGAGGCCGAGACGTTGAGCGTCTTCAAGACAGAAATTGATAAATTCTTGATTTCTCGAGGAATTAAGGGCTATGGGGAGAGAGCGGGTAAATGGAGTTGAAATCAACCATGATTGAATGGTGGAGTGGACTCGATGGGCCGAATGGCCTTACTTCCGCTCCTATGTCTTATGGTCTTATGGTCTTATGGTAATTGAGAGGTTCGACGTTTAATTCAGAGACATGAGTTCAATTCTGCCGCACAGCAACTTGAGAATTTAAGATTGGTTAATTAAATGAATCCAGAATTAAAAAGGACACTACTGTCAGTAATTGTGAACATGAAACCCCTGGATTATCATAAAACCACAGCTGCTTCACCAATGCCCTTTCGGGAAGGAAGTCTGCTATCCATACCTGACCTGGCCTACAGACTCCAGGCCCTCAGTAATATGGTTGATATGTAACTAGCTTCTGAAATGACCAAGCAAGCCCCTTGGGCGGCACGGTGGCACAGTGGTTAGCACTGCTGCTTCACAGCTCCAGGGACGTGGGTTCGATTCCCGGCTTGGGTCACTGTCTGTGTGGAGTTTGCACATTCTCCTCGTGTCTGCGTGGGTTTCCTCCGGGTGCTCCGGTTTCCTCCCACAGTCCAAAGATGTGCGGGTTAGGTTGATTGGCCGTGCTAAAATTGCCCCTTAGTGTCTTGAGATGGGTAGGTTAGAGGGATTAGCAGGTAAATATGTAGGGATATGGGGGTAGGGCCTGGGTAGGATCGTGGTCGGTGTAGACTCGATGGGCCGAATGGCCTCTTTCTACACTGTAGGGTTTCTATGATATGATTCTATGATTCTTAGCTGTCCAGGGGTGGGCAATAAATGCTGGCCTTATCAGTGACACCTACCTCTTACGAATGAAGAGTAAAAAAGTGAATCGTCTTAACAATTCATTCCAAAGTGGCACCTCTGAGAGTGTGACACTGTGCCGAAATCTCTAAAGGGGGTTTTGAAGCAGCAACCTTTTGACAAACAGGCTTAGGAATGGAGCCTTAGTTGACAACTGCCATGCTGCTCTCCTCCAATAGCATGTTGCTTTACTAAATTCTGTACTCAGTATCAAAAGTGTCCCATACTTTTATCTGAGCTGAGATTAGGCCAGCAGGGTGTCACAGTGGTTAGCACTGCTCCCTCACAGCGCCAGGGACCCGGGTTCAATTCAGGCCTCGGGTGGGTGACTGTGTGGAGTTTGCACATTCTCCCTGTATCTGCGTGGGTTTCCTCCGGGTGCTCCGGTTTCCTCCCATTGTCCAAAGATGTGCGCATTAAGTTGATTGGCCATGCTGAATTGCCCCTTAGTGTCATGGGGATCAGCAGGTAAATGCGTGGCGTTACGGGAATAGGGCCTGGGTGGGATTGTTAGTGTTGCAGGCTCGATGGTCTAAATGGCCTCCTTCTGCACTGTAGGGATTCTATGATACATTGAGAACTTGGGGGGAAAAAGTGCTGCTGGTTTATCTGGGCAGGTGGGAAAGTATCAGAGTAAGATTTTCAGCTGATGCTTTGACACGTTATGGGCCCCATCTTAAACCGGGGGATGCAGCTATGAGACTGTTGGGATTTCAGAATGACACAGTGCTGTTCTGGGATGAAGGACCATCAAGATGAAGAAAATTACCCTGAATAATTTTTATTCCTATTTCCTGAGGAGAACAGAGGGTAAATGTGTTAAAGGTCAAAGATCCTTCCCAGGTCAATTGATCTTTGTCAGCTCACAGTAACATCAACACTTCCTCTCAGCAGGTGTGGCTTCCTCTGGGCCTAACTGGGTCAAATTCCCAGAGTATCCCAAGAAGGGCCCCAGACATTCCCCATTGTTTCTATGATTTCTATGATTTCTGTTCCTTCTGAGAAAGGTCCATTCCCAAACCGAACTCAATTTATAACCCTCATTGGGGTAGAACCTCAGCCAGTACTGCACCCCATTCCTTCTCTGTCCAGATTGGGGAATTTTAAATCCTTCTGCTTCGACAGTGGCCATCACTAAATGATATTTGGAAGGGTGGAAGACACATTGGAGAGCTGTGGGGAAAGCACAAGGGAAAGGAATTAATTCACGGTGGCACAGTGGTTAGCACTGCTGCCTCACCGCGCCAGGGACCTGGTTCGATTCCAGCCTTGGGTCACTGTCTGTGCAGAGTCTGCACGTTCTCCCCGTGTCTGCGTGGGTTTCCTCCGGGTGCTCCGGTTTCCTCCCACAGTCTGAAAGACATGCTGGTTAGGTGCAGTGGCCATGCTAAATTCTCCCTCAGTGTACCTGAACAGGCGCTGGAGTGTGGCGACTCGGAGATTTTCACACTAACTTCATTGCAGTGTTAATATAAGTCGACTTGTGACAGTAATAAATAAAGCTTAAATGTAATTGCATAGCTCTCTAAAAAGAGCTGGTGCAGACATAAGGGGCCGAATGGCATCTTGCTATACTGTGTGCTTCTGGGATAACCACATTGATTGGAATATGACACTTGCAGGATGGGAAAGTGTTCTCTGTCCAAAAATTAACGAAAAGGAAAATGAAGAGCATCTTGGTGATTAGTGCTTGGTAATAACGTTCAACATGTTGTTATTGTGCAGTTCTGTTTATCCTCCGGATTAGTATGATAGAGGGATGATTAATTATTCTGCAATGCAATAATTAGAGGCAGCTTGAAATAATCACCAGTCTAGAACAGACAAATTATACTGCGATAAATATAGATTTATCAATACTTGCCTTGTACATTGTCGGCAGTCATCTGCCTTGTTCATTGTTTGATATAAAACAAACATGTTCCATACTGTCAAGGATACTGTAGATAGAGAATGAATCAACAAGGCTGGAGCTTAGTTGATATCATCTTATTCTGCGTCTGGCAAACATAGAAACTAGAAGCAGGAGTAGGCCATTCGGTCCTCCGAGCCTGCTCCGCCATTCATTTTGATCATGGCTGATCATCAAATTCAATATCCTGATTCCTCCCTTCTCTCCCCCCCCCTCCCCCCCCCCAATATCCCTTGATCCCTTTAGCCCCAAGAGCTATATCTAATTTCTTCTTGAAATCAGACAACGTTTCTGTGGCAGTGAATTCCACACATTCACTACCCTCCGTGTCAAGAAATTTCTCCTCGCTTCAGTTCCGAGAATCATAGGATCCCTACAGTACAGAAAGAGGCCATTCAGCCCATCGAGTCTGTACTGACCACAATCCCACCCAGGCCCTATTCCCGCAATCCCACACATTTACCCAGCTAATCCCGCTGACACTACGGTCAATTTAGCATGGGCCAATCAACTTAACCTGCGCATCTTTGGAATGTGGTAGGAAATCCACGCAGACACGGGGAGAACGTGCAGACTCCACACAGACAGTGACCCAAGCTGGGAATCGAACCCGGGTCCCTGGTGCTGTGAGGCAGCAGTGCTAACCACTGTGCCACCATACTGCCCTTTTAAAAGGTTAACCCCTTATCCTCAAACTATGATCTCCTAGTTCTGGACTCCTCCACCATTGGGAACATTCTTTCTGAATCTACCCTGTTAGAATTTTATCAGTTTCTATGAGGTACCACGTTGTTTATAACTTGAGAAGGTTATGTTAAAAAGTTGCAGCATACATCCAGTCCCTTCTGTGGATGTCTTGTCAGGACCATGCTGGTCTTGCTGCAAGGTTTCTGTCCATGACTACATGGGAAAACTCTTATTTGTCCTTGAGTCGTGATTTTCTTTCTGAGAGGCTTGCCTCGCCTCCACCCTCCCACCAAATCTGGGAATATCGGCCGGAATTCTCCCATCCCACCCGCCACTGGAATTTTAGTGGGCAGGTTGAGGACAATGTGAAACCCCATTGACAGTTGGACAGGAATTTCCAGCTTTTAGACCGGCACGGCTGGAGAATTCCGCCCATCATATCCAACTCTGTCCTTAAGCGGCATCCCATAAGTTGCTCGGCTGGCGTGACCCCCGTGGTCACCTTTGGCATGGTGTTGTAAGACAACAAAAAATTGGCTATCCGTGGGGTTAGAGGCCTCTTGACTTGCTTCATTATCGATGATTAGAACGTTTGTACAGCATCTTCTGTTGACCCATTAGAGGCTGGGTGGTAAGGTGCCAACCTGACATGGTGAATACCATTTGAGTTGACAAATCTTTGAAACACCTCCATTGTGAATGATGTGCCATTGTCAGACACGAGGACCTCTGGGATGCCAGGAGGCATGTTCGCTTGGAACCATATCATTATTTTACTGTCACAGGGTCAAAATCCAGAACTCCCTTCCTTTCAGCATTGTGGGTGTACCTACATCACATGGACTCCAGCAGCTTAAGAAGGTAGGTGGCTGATGGAAGATGGTGGCTGAGCCAGCGACCTCCTCCCCCCGCCCCCCCCACCCCCTCCCCCCGCTCCCCCGCTCGCCCCCGCCCCCAATATCCTGTGAACAAATAAAAAAAGATCATTTTGATGGACTTCAGTTGAAAGAAAAATCAGCGAGGGTGTGGAACCCTCACTTTTAAGAAGTTATTAGGCACAGAGGTGTCATGAGGTTGAGGGAAGTGGTTGTCCTCATATATCTTGAGAAATTGACCTCTAGCCTACAAACTGTAGGGGATCATGAGGTTTGGGAAGGGAAGGGATTTAGTTTGTTCTACATTATTACAGCGACTGCATTTCAAATGCAATTCATTGGCTCTGTCCTGCCACCGTGAAAGGAGTTGGGTTGTCTTCTATTTTCTTTCATTCATTCATGGGACATGGGTGTCACTGGCTGGGCCAGCATTTATTGCCCATCCCTAGTTGCCCGAGGGCAGCTGAGAGTGAACCAAATTGCTGTGGCTCTGGAGTCATGTGTAGACCAGCCTGGGTAAGGACGACAGGTTGGTTAAGAAGGTTAAGGCTCATGGGATACAAGGAGAAGTGGCTAGATGGGTGGAGAACTGGCTTGGCCATAGAGAACCATTGGAACCAATGGAGCCAATGAGAACTGGCTGTGCCCTGTTTGAGAACAGAGACCACTCCATCTGACGAAGGAGCATTGCTCCGAAAGCTTATGGTATTTGCTACCAAATAAACCTGTTGGACTTTAACCTGGTGTTGTGAGACTTCTTACTGTGCTTACCCCAGTCCAACGCCGGCATCTCCACATCATGACTACCATCGACGCCACAAACTGCCGGCTCCAAGTGGAGAGGATCTCCAAGAAGATCGCGCATATCGACACAGACATCAAGTTTCTACAAACATGATTCTGTAATTTGATTTCTGTGTCTGTGCCCTGTTTGAGAACAGAGACCACTCCATCTGACGAAGGAGCATTGCTCCGAAAGCTTATGGTATTTGCTACCAAATAAACCTGTTGGACTTTAACCTGGTGTTGTGAGACTTCTTTCTTGGCCATAGGAGACAGAGGGTAGTGGTCAAAGGGTCTTTTTCCGGCTGGAGGTCTGTGACCAGTGGTGTTCCGCAGGGCTCTGTACTGGGACCTCTGCTATTTGTAATATATATAAATGATTTGGAAGAAGGTGTAACTGGTGTAATCAGCAAGTTTGCGGATGACACGAAGATGGCTGGAATTGCGGATAGCGAAGAGCATTGTCGGGCAATACAGCAGGATATAGATAGGCTGGAAAATTGGGCGGAGAGGTGGCAAATGGAGTTTAATCCGGATAAATGCGAAGTGATGCATTTTGGAAGAAATAATGTAGGGAGGAGTTATACAATAAATGGCAGAGTCATCAGGAGTATAGAAACACAGAGGGACCTAGGTGTGCAAGTCCACAAATCCTTGAAGGTGGCAACACAGGTGGAGAAGGTGGTGAAGAAGGCATATGGTATGCTTGCCTTTATAGGACGGGGTATAGAGTATAAAAGCTGGAGTCTGATGATGCAGCTGTATAGAACGCTGGTTGGGCCACATTTGGAGTACTGCGTCCAGTTCTGGTCGCCGCACTACCAGAAGGACGTGGAGGCATTGGAGAGAGTGCAGAGAAGGTTTACCAGGATGTTGCCTGGTATGGAAGGTCTTAGCTATGAGGAGAGATTGGGTAGACTGGGGTTGTTCTCCTTGGAAAGACGGAAAATGAGGGGAGATCTAATAGAGGTATACAAGATTATGAAGGGTATAGATAGGGTGAACAATGGGAAGCTTTTTCCCAGGTCGGAGGTGACGATCACGAGGGGTCACGGGCTCAAGCTGAGAGGGGCGAGGTATAACACAGACATCAGAGGGACGTTTTTTACACAGAGGGTGGTGGGGGCCTGGAATGCGCTGCCAAGTAGGGTGGTGGAGGCAGGCACGCTGACATCGTTTAAGACTTACCTGGATAGTCACATGAGCAGCCTGGGAATGGAGGGATACAAACGATTGGTCTAGTTGGACCAAGGAGCGGCACAGGCTTGGAGGGCCGAAGGGCCTGTTTCCTGTGCTGTACTGTTCTTTGTTCTCTTTGTTCTTGTTTCCTTCCCTAAAGGGCATTAGTGAACCAGATAAGTTTTTACAACAATCGATAATGGTTTCATGGTCATCAGTAGATACTTAATTCCAGATATTTTAATTAAATTTGAATTCCAGCACCTGCCGTGGCAGGATTTGAAACCGGCTCCTCAGGACATTAGTTTTTGGATTAATAGTCTAGCGATAATACCACTAGGCCATCCCCTCCCCATGAGGAAGAAGACACTTGAGGCCTTAGTCACTCCCTGCTCCTTCCAAGTATCTGAGAACTATTTCTGTAGCTAGCATCTGGCGCATCATTGGTTAACCAGCAGGAGTACAAGAATAAACTGGAGCAACTCGAATTACACCTCACTTTCTGCTATTGCCTGTTAACGTTCCATTTCCTTGAAATTATACAGTACAGGTAGGGAAACTGCAGAAAGAGCAGATGCTGCTATTCCCTCGCCCCCTCGCTATAGGCTCACAGGGCACAATATCACAGGTCTGTGAAGGAACCAAATGATGAGGACAATCATCTTTACACTATCTGATTCACCCTTGGCAATGCCATTGGGAAGAGAATGCTGGAAGGTATGGCATTTACAGGACGGATTTGAATTTCTCCCACTTCAAACACTAATTTTCTTTCACCCTGGGAACCAATTAGTGGTTTCAAAGGATGAAAGGTCCCATAACCAGGGCAGATCACTGTCTTCTATTCTCATCCCTTTGCTTTTCTGAGGTGAGAGACAGCGAAGGAGGTGGAAAGTGATGAACTCATTGAAATTGTCCATTGTGATGGATATTCTCCCCCTCTCGGTCAGGTCCTTGTTCAAATGTTGTTGCACTTCAGTGGGCATTTGGTAATTATCCCATCTGAAAAGTTACTATGTCCTTCCAGCTTCCCCCTTGTGAGTCGAGTGAAACATATTTTGCTGGTTCTGTAATGAAGTGTGTGGGATGAAAATCTGCTCCTGCCTTTCTAATACCTGGATTCGGTTCATTTTCATTTGGGTTTTATCCTCTCTGAATATCTCTTTCTTGTTTCCTGGCTGCAGACTGCTAGTTTTACAGTTCCATCAGTCTTTTTGCTCTCATAATCAGATGCCTTTTACAAGGGCATTTGCTTTCTGTGTGAACATTCCAAAGAATGCCTTCTCTGATTAATGGTCATCAGGACAGCAAGGTGGCATAGTGTGTTAGCACTACTGTCTCACAGCGCCAGGGAGCCTGATTTAATTCCCGCCTCGGGTCACTGTCTGTGCAGAGTCTGCACATTCTCCCCGTGTCTGCGTGGGTTTCCTCTGGGTGCTCCAGTTTCCTTCCACATTCCAACGATGTGCAAGTTAGGTGGATTGGCTACAGTAAATGTGCAGGGGATAGTGTGGGGGTTGGGCTTGGGTAAGGTGCCCTTTTGGAGAGTCAGTGCAGTCTTGATGGACTGAATGGCCTGCTTCTGCACTGGAGGGATTCTATGTTTGCATCACGCCAGTTATAGTCAATAATTGTGTGGAATAATCTGGAAATAGATTAGCAGTGTTGTTCCACACGAATCGGTGTTAGACCGGCAACCGTATATTGCTTTCATTGACAATCTCTGAAAAGTCGGGTTGAACGTATGATGCCAATGTCTCATTCATGGAACCTGAAAGGTAGACTTGTAGAGTTACAGAGGTTTACAGCATGGCCCAATTTGCCCATGCCGCCCCTTTTTTTTAACCATAAAGCTAGCTCCAATTGCCCATGTTTGGCCCATATCCCTCTCTACCCATCTTATCCATGTAACTGTCTACGTGTTTTTTTAAAAGATAAAATTGTACCCGCTTCATTGTGGACTGTGAAAGTATTGATTTGTCTTGAGGTAATCC
Organism: Mustelus asterias; assembly: GCF_964213995.1. Classification (NCBI taxonomy): domain Eukaryota; kingdom Metazoa; phylum Chordata; class Chondrichthyes; order Carcharhiniformes; family Triakidae; genus Mustelus; species Mustelus asterias. The sequence goes on from NC_135821.1 coordinate 39,358,841, forward strand.
AGCAGGACGATGTTCTTTGATTGGAGAGTCATAGTTGGACAAGCAAGGAAGCTTATTGGTGCTAAGCGCTGAAAAGCTATGGAGTTTTAGCTGATCAAAGTTTAGCAGTGTCCCTTCACACAGTGAAGCCTTGACTCAGCCAACTTATTGTCTGATTTAAGTCAGTAGGATATGACCCTAAGGAGAAGGGAATGACCCATATTGGTCAGATAGATGTAGGTTGATTTGTGGCCTGTTAAAATGAATGATGAGATTTTCGGCATGCCTTGCATTCAGGTGATTCTAAATTAATGTTAGAAGAGTCAAAGGATGTTATTGTGTCAGGAGTTCTCGTGAAGAATTGAATATGAAAACTACATTTGGAATTTTATCACAGACACCTTGCATTATTGAATTCAATAAAAAAAATCTGGAATTAAGAATCTACTGATGACCATGAAACCATTGTCGATTGTCGGAAAAACCCATCTGGTTCACTAATGTCCTTTAGGGAAGGAAATCTGCCATCCTTACCTGGTGTAGCCGACATGTGACTCCAGAGCCACAGCAATGTGGTTGACTCTCAGCTGCCCTCCAAGGGCAACTAGGAATGGGCAATAAATGCTGGCCAGCCAGTGACGCCCATATCCCATGAATGAATACAAAAAAAAATCTCTTTATGCAAGTATGCCATTCAGCCCATTGCCCCTGTTCTGCTGTTCAGTTAGATTATGGCCAGTCTGTATCTCTGTTCTGTTTTCTCCCTTAATATCCTTGCCTAACTATCTAACTGTCTGAAGCATCCATCGCTTTCTGGGGGCACGAGTTTTAGTTTCCTGCCTCCCTTACTGTGAAGAAGCATTTCTTGACATCAGCCATGACTGCCCTAACTTTAACCTTTAAAGTTACGTTCCCTTTCTGGAATCAGCTCGATGTCAGTAGAATTAACCATCTCATTATTGGCTGCTAGAAGATTTTTGATTTGATTTATTGTCACATGTATTGGTATACAATGAAAAGTATTGTTTCTTGCACACTATACAGACAGAGAGAAAGAAAGGAGAGAGTGCAGAATGTAGTGTTACAGTCATAGCTAGGGTGTAGAGAAAGATCAACTTAATTCAAGGTAGGTCCATATAAAATTCTGATGGCAGCAGGGAACAAGCTGTTCTTGAGTCGGTTGGTACGTGTCCTCGGACATTTGTATCTTTTTCCTGACAGAAGAAGGTGGAAGAGAGAATGTCCAGGGTGCGTGGGGTCCTTAATTATGCTGGCTGCTTTTCCTAGGCAGCAGGAAGTGTAGATAGAGCCAATGGATGAGAGGCTGGTTTGCGTGATGGACTGGACTTCGTTCACGACCCTTTGTAATTTCTTGCGGTCTTGGGCAGAGCAGGAGCCACACCAAGCTGTGATACAACCAGAAAGAATGCTTTCTATGGTGCATCTGTAAACGTTGGTGAGAGCCGTAGCGGACACGCCAAATTTCCTTAGTCTTCTGAGAAAGTAGAGGAGTTGGTGGGCTTTCTTAACTATAGTGTCGGCATGGGGGTGGACCAGGACAGGGTTATGGTGATCTGGACACCTAAAAACTTGAAGCTCTTGACCCTTTCTACTTCATCCCCGTTGAGGTAGACAGGGGCACGTACTCCACTACCCTTCCTGAAGTCGATGACTATCTCCTTCATTTTGTTGGCATTGAGGGAGAGATTATTGAGATGAAGCTGCTGAATCTATTTATATTCCTGATCCTCCACCTTGTCCATTAGCCTCATTAACATTAAATAGAGAGGTGATGGAGTCATGCTTTTGTCAATAGACCAGTAACCCAGGGTAATGTTTTGGAGACCAAGGTTCGAATCCCAGCACAGTGGATGGAGAAATTTGAATTCAACAAAAATCTGGAATTAAAAGTCGAATGATGACCATGAAACCACTGTCGATTTTTGTAAAAGTGGCATGTCAGCTACAACTCTCACCAACTTTTACAGATGCACCATAGAAAGCATTCTTTCTGATTGTATCACAGCTTGGTTCCTACTCTGCCCAAGACCGCAAGAAACTAGAAAAAGTCGTGAATGTAGCCCAATCCATCACGCAAACCAGCCTCCCATCCATTGACTCTGTCTACACTTCCTGCTGCCTCGGCAAAGCAACCAGCATAATTAAGGACCTCGCGCACCCCGGACATTCTCTCTTCCACCTTCTTCCATCGGGAAAAAGATACAAAAGTCTGAGGTCACGTACCAATCGACTCGAGAACAGCTTCTTCTTTGTTGCCATCAGGCTTTCGAATGGACCTACTTTGCATTAAGTTGATCTTTCTTTACACCCTAGCTATGACTGTAACACTCCATTCTGCACTCTCTCATTTCCTCCTCTATGAACAGTATGCTTTGTCTATGTAGTGCGCAAGAAACAATACTTTTCACTGTATACTAATACATGTGACAATAAATCAAATCAAATCATAAGCATTAACTTTGAGTTTGCCAGCTCTTGTTCCGGTCTGAGCTCCCATTTCCATTGAAAACACTTAGTGACGGGCTAGCTTTATAAAACATCTGTGATGAAGAACATCTGAGGATTGTGGAAATTGGATAGAAACAGAAAATGATGAAAATATCCGAGAAATCAAAGACACTTGAAATGAGATTCTGCTTGAAAACCTGACTCGAATTCAATTGCAATAAAACTATAGAACTGAACCATAGAATCCTTACAATGCAGAAAGAGGCCGTCCGGCCCATTGGATGGAATTTTCCTGCCGCACTTTCCCTGAAACCAGAACATTCCATGGTCCGCTCCTCGCCCGCTCTGATTCCCATGGTGGGCAGAATGGGAAAATTTGCCCCATTGTGTCTGCGCTGACTCTCTGAAAGATCATCCCACCCAGGCCCTCTCTTCTGCCTATCCCCGTAATCCCACACATTTCCCATGGCGAATCATCCCAACCTACACATCTTTGGATTGTGGAAGGAAACCAGAGCACACAGACAGACAGGCGGCAATCGAACCAGGGTTCCTGGTGCAGTGAGGCAGCAGTGCTAACCACTGTGCTACCGAATGACTTAAATATTTGTGGTTTAATGTACCTTTCCTCCTTTTAAATGATTCCCATTATTTTTGATCTGCCTGGACGTGATTTAATAGTTACTGAGGATAGACAGCTTACTGCTGCCCCATTGCTCCTGCTACACCTGCAACTAGTCACAAAGATGCCAGTGCTTACTTTGGTGTGACTGACTCTCCAGTAAGTTCTGCTTCCTGCAGGGATTTAGCACAACCTCAGCTCCATCCCTCTATGCTTGGCACAGCACAGATTAGTAATTGAGCTGAACGAACACTTGGCACCCATAGCACCAGTCAAAACTAATCCTCCTGCCTTGTACCTTCCTCTGCTTCAAATGTGTATCCAATTTTCCCTTAAATGATTCAATCATTTCTGTTTCAGCAACTGCCTGAGACACAGAATTCCATGCTCCAACAACCTATTGCATAAAGTATTTCTCTGAACGTCCCTGGATACATTATTAGTGATCATTTTAAATCAATGGTCTTGAATTGAAGAAATAGTTTTTCCCTATTCGCTCTGCCAAATCACTCCTTAATTTTAAATCTTTTTATTCATTTTCCTCCGAGTCTTTGCTGTTTTAATGGTAACAATGTCAATATCCCAAGTCTTTCCCCTGTCTCTGGTTTCAGAGAATCCCAACAGTGCAGAAAGCGACTGACAGACTCTCTTACCCAGGCCTTTTTCCCCACCATATGCCCATAACCCCACACATTTACCATTACCAATCCACCTAACCTGCATATTCTTTGGATTGTGGGAGAAAACCGGAGCACCAGGTGGAAACTCACGCAGACATCGGGAGAACGTGCAAACTCTGCACAGTCACCCGAGGCTGGAAACAAATCCTGTTTCCGACACTGTGAGGCAGCAATGCTAACCACTGTGCATAAATTCATCCTGGTGAATTTATGCTGTACACTCCTATTATTCTAATGTCCTTTCTATAATGGGACATCCAAACTGGTCCTCTGATTGTGGACTGACCAGTGCTTTGTCTACATTTTTCATTGCTCTTCTGCTCTTGTACTCATCTGCTTTTGTTTCATTCAACCTTAAATGCCATTGGCCTTTTTTATGGCTGTACCCTCTGACATGTGCATTTTCAGGGAATTGTGTGCTTCAACCTGCAGCTGCTTCTGTTCATCCTCGATATTTTTCCCTTGAGTGCATACTGCATATCTTTCCACATTAAATTGCACCTGCCGCCTGTCTGCCCATTCCCACTGCTGCTAACCCTGGGGAGGCTTTCACCAGTTCTACAGATCAGCAAGAACAATTGATTAAAAAAACGTCTGCACAGTTTACTGGAGATCAGGGTCATCAGGGAAAATCTGCTGTCCTGGCATTTGCCTCCAGTATAACCCCTGCAGATCGAGGGGAAGGGCAAAAGTAATGAACCCATGGAATTATGGCCAGGAATCTCGGATTTCGTTTGGCTCGCCACCATTGCCAGCGAGAGTGGCGAATTTGGCGCTCAGCCCAAAACTCCATTCACTGCAGCGAGAACGGAGAATCCCAGCTACGGGCGAGGCAGGAGAATTCTGACATCTATCAAGTGCGATGGAACGGACCATTTGAAATTTAGCCAACCTTGGGACACTTGAGGCATTGGAGATTGTGGCATGGGTGGTCAAAAGTCCCCTCATTTTGCTGATCCACCAATCGGAGGCCAAGGCAGCCCCCTGTATTTTGAGTTTGACATAAATATCTCCGACAACAATGGTTTTCATTATGTAGCTGCTTGAATGTGAAAAATAAGCTCAGCTTTGCAGTGGGGCGTTGGATGAATGGCTGCAAAGCCATGGAGGGAGAGATTGAGACATTATTCTTTTTACAAATGGCAAATTAAATTCTCATGTATTTTGAATTTGCTCTAAAGCTGCCCCGTAGCGTTGTATAGTTGCCTACGTGCAGCTTTTCTTAGGTGACCTGCTGCATATTTCTTTGGGAACGCTTAATATCCGTAAAATAAAATGCTGCCACATGGAACCTTTCTGGTATCAAAACCCAGGTGTGTTCTCCACACTCAGTGTTAATGATTTGTTAATCATAGAATCCCTACAGTGCAGAAGGAGGCCATTCGGCCCATCGAGTCTGCACCGACCACAATCCCACCCAGGCCCTATCCCCATAACCCCATGTATTTACCCGAGCTCGTCCCCCTGAAACTAAGGGGCAATTTAATATTGCCAGTCCACCTAATCCGCACATCTTTGGACTGTGGGAGGAAACTAGAGCACTCGGAGGAAACCCATGCAGACGGGGAGAATGTGAAAACTCCACACAGACAGTGACCCAAGCCGGGAATCGAACCCGGGTCTCTGGCACTGTGAGGTAGCAGTGCTAACCACTGTGCCCCCCGCCCCCCCCCCCCAAGATACACAACTGAAGGGCATTGTTTAATTAAGTACTTTAAGCATGTTCGAGTGACCGCTGGGGATTATGACCCCCTCTCAATTTTGTTTCATTTATTGATCATTTATTTTATGAGGAGTAGAAGTTGGTGGGACACCCAGTAAGGAGGGGGCAGGAAGGGCAGGGGACCGCCCTGCGTGTCTGCTCCTGGGTTAGGCTGAGGTGGCCATCCAACAGGCCCTGGTGGCAAGCGACCAAGGAGGTCTCCTACCCCGACTATCTGCCCTCTGCTGGGCCAGGTGGCCTTGAGGAGGCCTGGTGCCCACTGGTGTGCTTCAGGGCTTCCATGACCGGTGGGGGACTGGGGTACATCATCACCCCCAGGAATGCCTTTTTAATTTGGCTTTGTAAGCTTTCTTTGAAGTTTTAATTTGTTGTTACAATGCCCACCAGGGGCTGTCACACCTTTCACTCACTTATTGATCTTCTAGGTTAATTTATTGATTCTTGGGTTACTAAAAGAGGGTATAAGTAGGGGATATTCCATTACAGGGGCCGGAGTGCTAAAAAAAACAGATTTTGATTTGATGAGATAAGCTTCCTTTGGAGTTTGTTTCTGTTGCAGTGCCCAATTAATGGCTATCACCTTAATTTCATAGAATTCTTACAGTGCAGAAGATGGCCACTTAGCCCATCGAGCCTGCACTAACAATCCCACACGGGCCCTATCCCCCGTAAACCCCACGCAGACATGGGGCGAATGTGCAAACTCCACACAGACAGTCATCCAAGGTCAACATTTTTCATCTGGTTAAGGGAGAGTTGGAACACTGGGTGAGTGAGGAGAGAGCTGTGAGACTGAACAAAGTCAATAAACATTCTTAAGTCCAGAAAATGTTCTTTGGCTTAGTTTTGACTTCACCAAATGTCTTTGTTCTGTTAACACTAAGGACGTGAAAATTATTAAGGGCTTTGACAGAATAAGATCGAGAGAGAACATTCCCATTGACTGAAAGCCAGGAACTGGAGGACCCTGGCATAAAGTGATTAGAACAAGAACCAAATGCAACTTGAGGGAAGATGTTTTTTGCGCAGTGACATGATGGCACAGTGGTTAGCACTGCTGCCTCACGGCGCCAGGGACCCGGGTTCAGTTCTGGCCTCGGATCGCTGTCTGTGCGGAGTTTGCACATTCTCCCTGTGTCTGTGTTTCCTCCGGGTGCTCCGGTTTCCTCCCACAGCCCAAAGATGTGCGGGTTAGGTTGATTGGCCATACTAAATTGACCCTAGTGTCAGGGGGATTAGCAGGGTAAATATGTGGGGTTACAGGAATAGGGCCTGGGTGGGATTGTGGTCGGCACAGACTCGATGGGCCAAATGGCCTCTTTCTGCACTGAAGGGGTTCTATGATTCTGTGAATCTGTCATCTGAAATGAGAGAGAGGTTGGTGGAGGCAGATTCTCTCATGGCTTTCAAAAAAGGAATTGGGTTTATATGTGAAGGGGAAGCAAAAATTGCAGAATTACAGGGAAAGGGCAGGGGAGTGGGGCTAGCTAAATTGCACTTGCAGAAGGCATTCAGAGGCATGATGGGCCAAATGGCCACTCGCTGTTTTATAGCCAATCTATCATTCTATATGACTCTCTATGAGAAGGGGGAGCTGGAGGTGTGCTGAGGCTTATGGAGGGCATTCCAGTGTTGAGGGTGTGGACAACTGATGGTGAGGTTACCAGTAATGAGGGGAAGGAAATGGTCATGAGGTGAGAGGCAAGCGAATAAGGCGCCAAGAGTTGGACAACTGAAGAGTGCGCTGAGATAACACACAGTAATTTTCTCATGTCTTTGATTAGTGCTCCCTAGTCTGAGAGACTGACTATATACCTGCTACCCAAGTCATTCTGTATAGCAACACCTTTTTAAGGGCAAAAGATTCATTTCTTTAACACAACGCTGTAGTCAGTTTTGGGGAATAACCTCGGATTGACCTTGTGAAAAGACAGTTGATTGGATGGATTGCAGTTATACTGTTTGTCTTACAATGGTGTAAAATAGATTTGGGATTGCATCCTTATGGATGTGGCAATCTATCTGACTTAGTCCACTAAAGTGCAAGGCTTCAGATCATGGAAAATGTTGGAAAATCTCAGCTGGTCTGACAGCACCTGTGGAGAGAGAATAGAGCCAATGTTTCAAGTCAGGATGACCCTTTGTCACGTTGGCTGGATTCTCCCTCCACAGATGCTGTCAGACCAGTTGAGATTTTCCAGCATTTTCTGTTTCTGTTTCAGATTCCAGCATCCGCAGTATTTTGCCTATATAAGGCTGCAGGTCACTTTGCTTAGTACTTTGTGCTGGGTGCACTTCCAAAGCTACCCGCTTGAACTTTCAGAAGTTATTGTTCAGTAACTTAATGTGAGGAGAAAGCAGGGCAACTGCCTGTGTTGGTGCAGCATTTGAAATTAGCCACCCAGTGCATGATGTGTACAGTCTGCAGTATAACTCTAATGTGCCAGCTGTGCGATCCATATTGTGGATGTTAGCCTCTGAGACTGTATCTGTCGCATTACTCCCACCATCTCGGCCTTTTGGCTAAGATGCAAATGAGCTCAAGTCTTGGAGGAGGATCCTCCCCCTTCTCCAATCAGCTTGACTCATGTAGATCAGGCCCAGGACAGGGTGGTTTTGGTCTCCCGTCCTGTCTTGTCAGCCTGGATCTGAAATATCTCAACTTGTTGAGACTCTGAATTGGATTTGATTTGATTGAATTGGAAAAGTATTAAAAAAAAATTACTCCCACCATCCTAGACTGTTGGAACGAATGTGGAATTCACAAAGATAACTGGCAAGAGACTTGGGTGGCACAGTGGTTAGCACTGCTGCCTCACAGCTCCAGGGACCCGGGTTCAGTTCCAGCCTTGGGTGACTACCTGTATGGAGTTTGAATGTTCTCCCCAATGTCTGCGTGGGTTTTCTCCGATTTCCTCCCACACTCCAAAAATGTGCGGGTTAGGTTGATTGGCCATAGTAAGTTGTCAGGGGGGCCTAGCAGGGTAACTACGTGGGGTTACGGGGATAGGGCCTGGGTGGTATTGTGGTCGTGCAGATTCGATGGGCTAAATAGTCTCTTTCTGCACTGTCGGGGATTCTATGATTCTTTGGCTGGATTCTGGCCTCATTCTGCTGTGTGCATCATTGTGTGTTTCTGACAGAGTCAAGCATTGTATTGAATGTCATTCCCCAAAGAGAGCAGTTTCATCACACCGCAATAGACAGCAAAACACTTAAGTCAGATTTTCACCAAATATTTTCCTACGACCTCGTACTTTGGCCTCCTCCCGAGCAGGCACAAGCTGTGATTGGATTGCTGTCCACCTGTGCACTTGTCACATCAATAAGCACATTCTCTTGGATTTTCACCAGCCAGTTCGAACACTTTCTTCCTCTGAAAGCAGACACGCTGGGAAAAGTCTGTCTCGCAAGCACAGTTGCTAGCTCACCAAGTGAAAAGTTTTGAATAGGCTGTTACAGACTAAATGACACTTCTTTTCCCCAAATGATTGCAGGGAAGCATTATAGTTCCATAGTTCCTCCTTCAGAAGCTATCTGAGTGCAGTTGTGGCCCAATAGGGGGTCAAGGCCTGACTCTTGAAGAAAAATAAATGTGCTGGTTGTCAAAGAGTGTCTACGCTGCAGCTGGATTTTATTTTTGTGCTGAGGATTCATTCAGAAACGGTTTGGAATTTTACACTGACCTTTTCACACTCTTTGAAGAGAATTAAATGTATTGTAGACCTTGTTTCTAGTGTACAGATTTTGTTTCTGTGCTTAATAAAGTTACTCTTGACAACCTGATTGGCTTCAGAGAATTAAATTACAATGAATTTTGGTTAATATCGGCGGAAGATAAGACATTTATCATGTTAACCAGCATTAATAAGTGTGATAGTCCTGAGGGACATAGCATTTCTGTTTATTTACGATGTAGGACAACATTTTTGTATATGCAATGCTGAAGCACTTTTGTTTGGTTCTAGGTTAGGTTACAGATTCTCATTTATACAGCCTCCTCTGGAATGCCCCTGAGCTTTTGAGAGTTTTTAATTTCATTTTGATATCTTCCTGCCGCAACCTTCCATAATTTGTTACCAGATCTTGTTTATTGTAATGGACTTTTGGTTCAGAGGTGCGGGCTGAATTTTATATACCCACCGCACCCTCCACCAACTCTCCACTGAGTGTGCCTGCAATATGTCAGGTGGCCACACTGCCTTCATGCTCACCCCATCCGGTTCCCATAATACAGACGGTGGATACGATGCCCTCTAGCCCGTCCTTAGGCCTGTTGAAGGCCTTAAGCGGCCTAGTATTTCTCCATGAAGGCTCTCAATTCTCCTCCACTGCTACAAAATGCTTGGCAGTGACCGGCAGGTGAGAGTGCGAAGGCTGTTTTTTAAACAACCTTTGATAGAAAAATAGGAAAGAAGGGGGTCGCGTATCATTTGGAGTCTGCCTGTGTGCGCTGGGTACATCTGCTCCCCCGCACATGTAATTCCTGTAATTCCCCCATGCTTTGTTCCTCTCTGACCTTCCAAAACCCCACACATGCCTGCCCGCCTTCCCACTACCTGCCCCCCCCTCCCCCTGGCCAACTCCCCAACTCTCCACCTGCCCGCCCAGCACCTCCCTCCCCGCTACTGCCCACTACTGAGTTCTGGGACTGCATTCAGATTGGCTGGCAGCTCATGTGGGTGGGTCTTCCTTTGACTGAGGGGCTGTAGCCTTTTTTCAAGTCTTTTGGTTTAGAACTGACTTCCCTTTTGAGGAAATCCAGCCTTGTCGGCTCCACTGCATTGTCATTCTCTCACTGTATGCTATGCTGAAATACTAGCTTTGGTGTAATTCCCATTTTAGTAGCTAATGGCTTGTGGTATCAGAGCCTAGGAGAAGAAATGTTTCGTAGAAGATGAGTAGTACTGTGGTGATGAAGCAGTGGATCTTGGTGCTGCAATTGGAGGTGGGTGAAGATGGAAACTGGACGCAGTAGACTTGAACATTGCGTGGAATGTATAACAGATATTAATTAGATGCGCCCCATTTTGTGATACATTTATGATGAATTTCTACCCCTTTTGTGCACAGGGCAGAGAGGAACAAAGCATGGGGGAATTACAGGAATTACATGTGCGGGGGAGCAGATGTACCCAGCGCACACAGACAGACTCCAAATGATACGCAACCCCCTTCTTTCCTATTTTTCCATCATAAGGTTGTGCTAGTGGTATAGGGAGACAATAGCTTGGTGGCATTATCGCTAGACTATTAATCCAGAAACTCAGCTAATGTTCTGAGGACCCAGGTTTGAATCCCACCACAGCAGCTGGCGGAATTTGAATTCAATAAAAAAATTTGGTGGCACAGTGGTTAACACTGCTGCCTCACAGCACCAAGGACCTGGGCTCGATTCCCAGCCTTGGCTCACTGTCTGTGCGGAGTTTGCGCATTCTCCCCGTGTCTGTGTGGGTTTCCTCTAGATGCTCCAGTTTCCTCCCACAGTCCAAAGATGTGTGGGTTAGCTGGATTGGCCATGTTAAATTGTCTCTTAGTGTCAGGGGCACTAACTAGGCTAAATGTATGGGGTTATGGAGATGGGGCCTGGGTGGGATTGTTGTTGTTGCAGCCTCGATGGGCCGAATGGCCTCCTTCTGCACTGCAGCCTTCTGTGATAATAAGACCATGGCTGAATACATAGTAACCTCAAATCTGCATCTCATCTACCCTGGATAACCTATTACCTCCTTGCTTGCCAAGAGTCTGTCCACCTCTGCCTTAAAAGTATTCAAAGATTCTGCTTCCAGCACCTTTTCAGGAAGAGACTTCCAAAGACTCTCAAACCTCCGAGTGAAAAAAACTCTCCATGTTAAGTGGGTGATCCCTTATTTTTAAACAGTGGTCCCTAATTCTAGATTCACCCACAAGAGGAAACATCCACCCTGTCAAGTCCCCTCAGAATCTTACATATTTCAATCAAATTGCCTCTTCTAAACTCCAGCAGATACAAACCTAGCCTGCTCAATCTTTTCTCATAAGACAACTCACCCATTCCAGGTGTTAGTCTGGTAAACCTTCTCTGAACTGCTTCCACTGCATTTACATCCTTCCCTAAATAAGGTGACCAATACTGTACACCGTACTCTAAATGGGGGCTCACTATTGCCCGGTATAAATCAATCATAACCTCCCTCCTTTTGTATTCAATTACCCTCGCAATAAATAATTACATTCCATTAGCTTTCCGAATTACTTTTATGACTCATGTATTGGGACACCCAGATCCCTCTGCACCTCGAGCTCTGCAATCTCTCACCATTTTGATAACATGGTTCTTTTTTATTCTTCCTGCCAAAATGGACAATTTCACATTTTCCCACATAATGCTCCCTTAGCTAGATCTTTGCCCTTAACCTATCAGTATCTTTTTGTAGCCTCCTTGTGTCCTCTTTACAACTGACTTTCCTACTTATCTTTGTATCATCAGCAAATTTGGCAACCACCTTTTTAATCCCTTCACCCGAGTCATTTATATGAATGGTAAACAGTTGAGATCCCAGCAGTGGTTCCTGTGGCACACAACCCGTTGCAACTTGCCAACCTGCAAAAGACCCATTTATGCCAACTCTCTGCTTCCTGTTAGCTAGCCAATCTTCAATCCATGCCAACATGTCACACTCTGTAACATGAGATTTTATTTTCTGGAGTAACTTTTGCCGTGGCACCTTATCAAATTCCTTTTGGAAATCTAAGTACAGTCCATTCACCAGTTCCCCTTTATCCACAGTGCATGTTTCTTCCTGATAGAACTCCAGTAAGTTGGTTAAACATAATTTCCCTTTCACAAAATCATGTCGACTTTGCCTGATTATCTTGAGCTTATCCAAGTACCATGCTATCACTTCTTTAATAATAGCTTCTACCATTTTCCCTGTGACAGATGTTAGGCTAACTGGCCTGTAGTTTCCTGCTTTCTGTTTCCCTCCCTTTTTGAATAAACAAGTTGCATTTGCTATTTTCCAATCCATTTGGGCCTGCCTTGAATCTAGGAGTTTTGGAAAATTAAAACCAATGTATGAACTGTCTCTCAAATCTCGCAAGACATTTCTTTTAAATCCCTAGGATGAAGTCCATCTGGACCCGGGCTCTTGTTAGTCCACAGTTCCAACAATTTGCTCAGTACCACTTCTCCGGTGACTAATTTTCCTGAGTTCTTCCCTTCCTTTTCCTGGTTCATATCTGCTTCTGGGATGTTATTTGTATCCTCTGTAGTGAAGACTGATGCAAAATCCTTGTTTATTCCATCTGGCGATTAATTTATATGTTTAGATGTCTCGTTATAAAGTGGGATTTTATGGCCTCGCTCATCCCAAAACAGTAAAATCCTGCCTGAGGTCCATTTTCCGCCACTTGCCCGCTCCGATTCCCGTGGCAGGCTGGATGGTAAAATTCAGGCGTAAGGATCTTTGTGAAAGGGTTATGAATACTCTGGAGGGTTGCATTAAGGGTCGAGCATTTGTATCTCAAGATTGAACTCCTGCCTTTCCCCTAGTGTTACAGGGAATTGACATCTCTTTTATTCCACGGATTGGATGGCATTGACAGGGAGATAAAAACCACTCTATCTCCAAAGAGGCTTTTCATGCATAGGTTTCGAATTATTATCTCAGTCCTAAACCCCAACGAATACGTCTTGAAATTGTGGTCTTTCTTTTCAGCTTGCCCACCAGGGTCCTATAAGATCTCAGCGGGAGAGGAAGAGTGCTCTTGGTGCCCTGAGCATAGCTATACAGAAGAAGCAGGATCAGTGCAGTGCAACTGTGAGGATCACTACTACAGACTGGCTTTGGACCCTCCATCTGCTCCTTGCACCAGTAAGTCTACCAAATGATTTGTCTTATTGCAGTAAAAAGAGAAAATGCTTGGGAGGTCATGTGGGATGACTCAACAGCATCTGTGGGACAGAGAAACAGAGTTGACGGGTAGAATTTTCCAGCCATGTCTGCCAACCGGGATCATCCAGTCCCGCCAAAAGTCAATGGAATTCTGGCTGGCCCGTTGCATTCCCTGCTGTGGCTCCTGCCACGGCGGAGTCAGAAAATCCCAGCCAACGTTTCGAGTCCCTTTGACTTCTATCAAGGGGGAGGGGGTGGCATAGTGGTATTGTTGTTGGACTAGTAATCCAGAGATCCAGGGTAATGCTGTGGGGACCCTGAGTTCGAATCCCACCATGGCAGATAGTGAAATTTGAATTCAATAAAAATCTGGAAATAAAAGTCTAATGATCACCATGAAACCGTTGTTGATTGTCGTAAAAACCCATCTGGTTCACTAATGTCCTTTTAGGGAAGGAAATCTGCCATCCTTACCTGGTCTGGCCTACATGTGACTCCAGACCCGCAGCACTGTGGTTGACTCTTAAATGCCCTCCTGGATGGGCAATAAATACTGGCCCAGCCAGCGACACCCACACCCCATGAACGAATAAAAAAAAACACGAATTTGCAACATTAACTCTGGGCGCGATCTTACCGGCCGTTCACGCCACATTCCCACTGCAGCAAAGTTGGAGAACATGGTGCCCAGCCAATTCTCCGTTCGCTGCAGCGGGATGGGAAAATCCCACAGGCGTGAATGGCCGTAAGATTCCAGTCTCGGTTTCTCTTTCTCCACTAATGTTGAGTTGTTTTCACCCCCCAGCCTTTTCTATTTTTATTTCAGATTTCCAGCATTCAGAGTATTTTGCTCTTAGTTTTGTATTTATTGCAGGCTTTTATTGTGACACAATGGAGAAATGCGCCAAATTACTTTTTCAGTCTCGCTGACTGAAACGTCTTAAGGGGCCCGCTAAGACCAGAACTGAAGCCTCAAAAGAAAAATTCAGGTCAATATCTGAGAGTATTTCTGTAAGACTATAAATGTTCAGGAGGAGATTAGTGCTTTTACTGGAGGAGTGTGTCTTAGGCCCTTTGATACTTTCTTTTTACTGTGTGGTAATGGTGTGCATTAGTTAAATTGCTAACCCTTGTAGCTGAACAAAGATAATTAGTGAGCATCTCGGATGTGAGTAATGCATTATCAATAAGGTTGTAAAAGCTGGGACTGGTAAAGCACAAGAGTTATTGAATCAATGCTGTTCATTTTATTACTGGCTTTTGGAAGGAAAATTGCTATAAATTCATTCCGTTTCCCCATTGGAATCGGTATGTTCCACATAACCATCTTTCAAGTATTCTAGTTCATTTTTGTCCCCTGTAATTAAGTCTCCTTCCTCCCCCAACATCTCCAGTTTGGTATGGAGTGAAAAGGGGTAGTCTGGTTTACGGTTCAGGAATGACTCCTCTCCCTCCACCGGGGAGACAATGGCCTAGTGGTAATATCACCAGGTTATTAATCCACAAACTCAATTAATGTTCTGGGGATTTGGGTTCGAATCCCACCGCAGCAAATGTGGAATTTGAATACAATAATTTTTAAATCTGGAATTAAGAATCTACTGATGACCATGGAACCATTGTCGATTGTTGGAAAAACCCATCTGGTTGTCGATTGTCGGAAAAACCCATCTGGTTCACTAATGTCCTTTAGGGAAGGAAATCTGTTATCCTTACCTGATCTGGTCTACATGTGACTCCAGAGCCACAGCAATGTGGTTGACTCTCAACTGCCCTTGGGCAAATAGGGATGGGCAATAAATGCTGGCCAGCCAGCGACACCCATGTCCCACGAATGAATAATAAAAAGTCAGGTAGTCTAGTCAATGTTCAGGACTGGATTATGGTCAACCTACTGCCTGCTCCCTGTCATCAGCAAACATGTAAACAGCAGGTAGGAGAATAGCACTCTGTAGGACTTCTGAGGTAAATTGGTATGGTGGGGAGGCAGTTGGGGATAGGGTGGGGGCTTGTACTCCTTTGCAGGAAGTAATACTTTTGATTGAAACCAAACAAAGGCAACGCAATAGAGGAGAAGCAGGGAAGAAGATTAGAATAACGGACTGAGTTGAATACTGACAAGGAGAGAAGGAAAACATGAAGCTCCATGCCAATCTGTGCATTGGAAACAGAAGTTGAGAATTTGGTCAGAGTGAAAATCCGGCGCAGAGGGAGAAAGTGATGAGCCTTTTAATAGCGTTAACCATGTCAATTAATTGTGGCACAGTGGTTAGCACTGCTGCCTCACAGTGCCAAGGACCCGGGTTTGATTCCCTGTCTGTGTGGAGTCTGCATGTTCTCCCCATCTCTGCGTGGGTTTCCCCCGGGTGCTCCGGTTTCCTCTCACGGTCCGAAAGACGTGCTGGTTAGGTGCATTGGCCATGCTAAATTCTCCCTCAGTGTACCCAAACAGGCGCTGTGTGTGGCAACTAGGGGATTTTCACAGTAACTTCATTGCAGTGTTAATGTAAGCTGACTTGTGACACTAATAAATAAACTTTAAGCTTAACTTAAACTTAATTAAATATATAGAAACAGATTAGATAAAGAAGGCAGTGCAGAAGTTGTGGGAGTTTGCGGGAAGCAATATGATTCTGGATAATCAACACAGCATTTGGAAAGTAGTGGTGTAATCAGACTAAGTCGGCATGGGAAATCATGCTTGATGAATCTGTTGGAATTGTTTGAGGATGTAACTAGTAGAGTTGACCAAGGACAGCCGTTGGATGTGGTTTATTTAGACTTTCAGAAGGCTTTTGACAAGGTCTCACATTGTAGAATACTATGTAAAGTTAAAGTGTATGGGATTGCGGGTAGTGTCTTGAGATGGATCGAAAGCTAGTTAGCAGATAGGAAGCAAAGAGTTGGAATAAATGGGTCTTTTTCCGACTGGCAGGCAGTGACTAATGGGGTACAGCAGGGATCTGTGCCAGGGCCCCAGCTGTTCACATTATATGTTAATAATTTGGATGAGGGAACTAAATATATTATCTTCAAATTTGCAGATGATATAAATTGGGTGGGAGGGTGAGCTGTGAGGAGGATGCGGAGATGCTTCAGCGTGATTTGAGCAGCACGGTGGCATCGTGGTTAGCAATGCTGTCTCTCAGCGCCAGGGACCCGGGTTTAATTCTAGCTTCGGGTGACTGTCTCTGTAGAGTTGCATGTTCTCCCCGTGTCTGCGTGGGTTTCCTGCAGGTGCTCCAGTTTCCACACACAGTCCAAAGATGTGCAGGATAGGTGGCCATGCCAGTGTCCCAAGATGTGTAGGTCAGGGTGATAAGTGGGGCAAATACATGGGGTTTGGGTGATGGGGCCTCGGTAAAATCAAAAAGGTGGGTCGGTGCAGACTCAATGGGCTAAATGACCTACCTCTGCATTGTAGGGTTTCTATTTAATGAATGGGTCAGGCTGAATGAGTGGGCATATGCATGGCAGATGCAGTATAGTGTGGATAAATGTGAGGTTATCCACTTTGATAGCAAAAATAGGAAGGCAGATTATTATCTGAATGGGTGTAAATTGAGAGAGGTGGATGCTCAGTGAGACCTTGGTGTCCTTGTGCATCAGCCATTGAACGTAAGCGTGCAGGTACAACAGGCAGTAAAGAATGCAAATGGCCTTCATAGCAAGACAATTTGAGTATAGAAATACAGATGTTTTACTGCAATTGCATAGAGCGTTGGTGAGGCCACACCTAGAGTAAGTACTGTGTGTAGTTTTGGTGTCCTTATCTGAGGAAGGATGCTTTTGCTATAGAGGGAGTACAGTGAAGGTTTACCAGGCTGATTCCTGGGATGACGGGACTGTCATATGAGGAGAGACGGGGTTATATTAATTGGAGTTTAGAAGAGTGAGAGGCGATCTCATAGAAACTTCTGAAATTCTAACAGGGTTAGACAGGCTAGATTCAGAAAGAATGTTCCCGATTGGGGTGGCGGGAGTGGGGAGTAGGGGACGTGGTGGGGGGGGAGTGGGGAGGGGGGCATGGAGAGTGTGGGAGGGCGGGGAGGGGGGGGGGAAAGAGCCCAGAACTAGGGGTCATAGTTTGTGGATGAGGGATATAATCCTTTTAGGACTGAGGTGAGGAGAAATTTCTTCACCCAGAGGGTGTTGAATCTGTGGAATTCACTACCATAGAAAGTAGTTGAGGCTAAAACATTGTGTGATTTCAAGAAGAAATTAGATATAGCCCTTGGGGGCTACAGAGATCAAGGGATATGGAGGGGAAGGTGGGATCAGGATATTGAATTTGATGATCAGCCATGAGTGGCAGGTTAAATGTGTGACTGAAGGCGAGGTGTGGGAGGCACGGATTTCAATTATGGGGTTCGGGCAAACCAGGAAAAGTGGGAGTTGTTTCACTGAGACAGAATCCATTTAAGCTGGTGTGGCAATCCAATAGCTCAGAGAGTAGACAGTGCTTCAAACTAATAGGGATGTAGAAAGGTTCGGATAAGGATCAATTTATAAATCTGAAGAGAACTGTTAAGGCAGTGGAACAGAATAGCGATTGAAGGGATGATGAGATTAACGATGGTTAAGAGGGAATTAGTGGAATGAACTCATTTCAGGGATGAAAGATAAAAAAGAATTAAAATTAAAGGTGCCACATTGGAATGCATAAAACACTTGTAACAAGGTAGATGAATTAATGGTACTGACACAGATTAATATATTTGATCCCGTATTCATTATAGAAACATGGTCGCAAGAACTAATATTCCAGGGCATTTGGCTTTTAGAGAAAGATAGGCAAAATAGGAAAGGAGATGAGATAATCATGATAATGAAGAATGAGATGAAGGATGATGAAAAGGATTTTCACCCAGAAAATCCAGCTGTAAGAACACTGTGTGGAGCTACGAGATTAAAATAAGAGCGGAAAGCTATTGCTTCGCGGCCTTTTAGCTAAGATCAAGTGTAGTATGGATTGGATGCTGCGCTTGGTTGAGGTCATTAGGTTACATTTAAGCTTCATTTGAAGCAATTTTTAAAAGCGGCATCTCGGCCTTTTGGCTAAGATGCAAATGAGATCAAGCCTTGGAGGAGGTGAGTCTGCACCTACTCCAATCAGCTTGGCTCATGTAGATCAGGCCCAAGACAGGAGTGGAGGCCCTGTCTTGTCAGCTTGGATCGGAAATGTCTCAACTTGTTGAGACTCTGAATTGGACTTGATTTGATTGAATTGGAAAAGTATTTAAAAAAAGAGTGGAAAGCATTGGTGCAAGTAGTGTATGGGCTCCCAAACAGCAGTCATTGTGCTGGACAGAGAGTCCCAAGAGAATGTGATGATCTTCATCTGGACAGGGCAAACCAGTGGTGTAGCGGTATTGTCGCTGGACTAGTAATCCAGAGACCCAGGGTAATGCTCTGGAAACCCAGCTTCGGATCCCACCATGGCAGATGGCGAAATTTGAATTCAATATTTTAAAAAAATTTGGAATTTAAAGTCTAATGATGACCGTGAAACCATCGCCAATTGTTGTAAAAACTCATCTGGTTCACTCATGTCCTTTAGGGAAGGAAATCTGTCGTCCTTACCTGGTCTGGCCTACATGTGACTCCAGATGCACAGCAATGTGGTTGACTCTCAAATGCCCTCTGAAATGGAGGGCAATAAATCCTGGGCCCAGCCAGCGATGCCCACATCCCATGAACAAAAAGAATTCTAAAACAATTAGTGGAATTTTCCAGATCCATCACAGTGGGGGAGCATTGGGGCTGGAAAATGCAGCAAGCTTTTCAAAACTTCATTCACTTTGGCAGGACTGGAAGATCCTACTGGTGGGAAGAGCAAGAAAATTCCAGCCAATGCATTGAGGATCCAACCCAGGGGACAGGTTATTTTATATTTAAGAGTGTAACGAGACATTAGAATTGTTAAAGTAACAGATCCTCTGGCGAAGATTTATTATAGTAAGAAATCTCACAACACCAGGTTAAAGTCCAACAGGTTTATTTGGTCGCAAAAGCCACTAGCTTGCGAAGCGCTGCCCCTTCGTCAGGTGAGTGGGAGTTTTATTCACAAACAGGGCATATAAAGACACAAACTCAATTTACAAAATAATGATTGGAATGCGAGCCTTCCAATTCTCTCGCATTCCAATCATTATTTTGTAAATTGAGTTTGTGTCTTTATATGTCCTGTGTGTGAATAGAACTCCCACTCACCTGATGAAGGGGCAGCACTCAGAAAGCTAGTGGCTTTTGCTACCAAATAAACCTGTTGGACTTTAACCTGGTGTTGTGAGACTTCTTACTGTGTTTACCCCAGTCCAATGCCAGCATCTCCACATCATGAAGATTTATTATAACATGTTAGATTTTCATATTGAATTTGAGAGTGATGTGATCAAACCTTGAATCTTAAAATTAAACAAAGCCAGGTACAAAGATATGAGGTGAGTTGGCTGAAGTAGTTTGGGAAATTAGGTCAAAAGTTACGTAAGAAGATAATACACATTCCCTTGAGGAATAAAAACGTCGTTGGAAAAGTGGTGCAGCCTTGGTTAACTGGAGAAATTATCATTGTTGTTTGTTTCTTTTTCTTTTCCCACACCTAATGGTACACAAGGCAGACTTTGATCTGTTCCCATAGTGAGATTTTTCTCGGAACAGACCTCCAGCCCGTCACCGGGGGTTTGTAGCTTGAGGGGCGCCGCTCTGCATCAAGCATGGTTGACAGGAGTCTCTCCCTCTCTTACCGCCAGCTATTGGCATGTGTTGGAAGTGTTTTATAGGTTGCTGTCCAACCTGTTTAGCCCCATTATGAACCCACCTTCCGTGGCCATCAAGTCCTGCGGTGGGACTTGAACCCGGAGCCTCTGGCTCAGAGGCAGGGACACCACCCATTGTGCCGCAAGACCTCCAAAGTTGTGATTGGTGTTAGATTAAAAGAAGCTGACAATATTGTCAAAAAGGGTAGTCAATCAGAAGATTGGGCGAGTTCAAAAGAATCAGTAAATGATGACTAAAAATTAATGGGAGGTGGGAAGCAGAAAATCTGTGTAGTAAACTAGCAAAATTTCTAAGAACATGTTGTAAGAGCTTTTACGAGTGTAAGTTCAGAGGGGATTAGTGAAAGTGAACTGATAATAAATGGATCTGTTAGAGGCAGAGACAGGAGAAATTATAATGGAGAATAGAGGAATGGCAGAGTGTTAAACAAATATTTTGTGTCTGTCATCACATAGAAGCCAAAAGGAACATTCCAGAAGTTGTGGGAAATCAAGATTTTAATGAGTGAAGAATGTAAAGCAAGTCATATCAGTAAAACGTACGTGATAAAGTAATGGGACAAAAAGCTGCCAAATCCCCTGGACCTGAATGGCTACACCAGACTTTTAAAAGAGATAACTGCAAAGGGGAGGCGGTGGCGTAGTGGTATTATCACTGGATTAGTAATCCAGAGACCCAAGGTAATGCTCTGGGGACCTGGGTTCGAATCCCACCATGGCAGATGGTGAAATTTGAATTCAATAACAATTGGAATTAAAAGTTCAATGATGACTCTGCAACCATTGTTGATTGTTGGAAAAACCCATCTGGTTCACTAATGTCCTGTAGGGAAGAAAATCTGCCATCCTTGCCTGATCTGGCCGACATGTGACTCCAGACCCACAACAATGTGGTTGACTCTTGAATGCCTCAGGGATGGACAATAAATGCTGGTCAGCCAGCGACACACACATCCCATTAAAAAAAGGATGCATTGGTTTTGATCTGAAATCCTGAGATTCTAGAACGATCCCTGTGGATTTGCAGGTAGAAAGTATCATCCTGCTATTAAAGAAAGGAAGGCAAGAGAATATTGTAAAATATTAGCTGGAATTCTCCGGCCGTTCATGCCGGTGGGATTCTCTGGTCCCACTGGTGGTGCACCCCCAGCCGCAGGTTTCCCAGGGGTGTGGGGTGGCTTCACTGAGAATTCCCATTGACAGCGGCGGGACCTGAATATCCAACGAATAGCGTGCCACCTCCCGCTGCTGAAGGGAGGCCAGGGAATCACACCCATAGCCTGACATCAATCGTCGGAAAAATGCCGGAATCTGTTGTTAAGGACATGATGGCAGGCCACTTGGAAAAATCACAATATGATTCAGGAGACAATACGGTTTGATGAACAGAAATTGCATTTGAAAAATCTGCGTGTTCGAAGGTATACCTAGCAGGACAAATAAGAGGAAATTGATTATTGTAATGGATTGGGATTTTCAGAAGGCATTTGATTCAGTGCCACATGAAAGGCCTTTTGTCCGGGAGACCCATGGGATTGAGAGTAATATATTAGCATGGATTGAGAATCGGTTAACGACAGAATTTGGGGAGCAGTAATCAACAGGTCATTTCAGAATGGCAGGGTGCAACTGGCGGAGTGTTTTACAAATCATTGTTTGGGCCTCAGTTATTTATTCATGTCAGGGGACCAAGTGTAATATATTCAGGTTTGCAAAGCTAAGTAGGGAAGTAAGATGTGAGGTCAGTTCAAAAAGATGCCAAAGGGGTATGGATTAGTTATGTAATTGTGCAAGAGGTTGGCAGATGGGGGTCATGTGAAGTGATCCATTGTGATGAGAATAATGAAAAAGCAGAATGTTTTTTGGGATGATGAAAGATTGGTAGATGTTGTTATTCAAGGAGAGGTTTGGATGCCCTTGTATGTAAAATCACACAAAGTTAACATGTAGGTACAGCAAGCAAGTATGAAGGAAAATGGTATGTTAGGCTTCATTACAACCAACAGCAATTGTACAGGGCTTCGGTGAAATTAGACCTGCATACCCTTTTGGTCTCCTTACCTAAGGAAAGGTGTCCTTGCACTGGAGGAGGTGGGACAAAGATTCATTGGATTGATTCCTGGGATCATTGAACTGTCCTGGGGGATAGAATGGATCTCTGGGATTTAAAAACATATAAAGGTGATCTCATTGAAGTGGGCGGCACAGTGGTGCTTCACAGCACCAGGGACCTGGGTTCAATTCCCAATATATATTTGGGTCACTGTCTGTGTGGAGTTAGCATGTTCTCCCCGTGTCTGCGTGGGTTTCCTTCGGGTGCTGCAGTTTCCTCCCACAGTCCAAAGATGTGTGAGTTAGGTGGATTGGCCATGTTAAATTGCCCCTCTGTGTCAGGGGGACTAGCTAGGGTAAATGGGGTTATGGGTATCGGGCATGGGTGAGATTGTGGTCGGAGCAGATTCGATGGATCAAACGGTCTCCTTCTGCATTGTAGGAAGCTATGATTCTAAGTGGATGAAATTCATAGAGTGGTTGACAGATTAGATGCTGAAAGGCGGCTACCTCTGAGTGTCTCAAAGTAGTCTCAGGATAAGCGATCAGCTATTTAGGACGGAGATGAGGAGAAATTTCTTCACTCAGAGGGTTGTGAAACTTTGCAATTCTCTACCCCAGAGGGTTGTGGATGCTTGGTCATTGGGTATGCCCAAGACGGAGGATGATAGATTTTTTGGATATTGAGGATATGGGAAAAGGGCAGGAAAGTGGAGATCATGTAGAAATTTAGCCATTATTTTACTGGATGGTGAAGCGTCCTCGATGGGCTTAATGGGCTACGTCTGTTCCTATTTCCTATGTTACTGAAGGATATAACATGGTGGGTACAGTCACAGAACCCACTGTTTATGACTCTGCTAAATAGAGCTACCTGATGGAACACCATCAGTGGGCATTGACTAAGGATGTTGTGCTGCTCCGACGCTTGGACCTAGACTGCAATTTGAGTTTAATTTCCCTCTGATGTTCCTGGTGCTTAGTCCCTCTCCCCTTTCCGTCTTTTCAAAGGTTTCCAAAGGGCTGAGTTGTTTTTTGAGGCTTTCCAAATGCTGTAAAATTTCTCTGTTTTACTAACTTTCCTATTTTCCTCTTAATTATCTGCAGCATTTTTGATTTTTATCGAATCACAATTTTCCACTCTGATTGTCAATGTGATTCCAATAATAAATCTGTACCTGGGATTGTGAATAATAACGCAAATTAATTGGGGGAGACCGTGGCACAGCAGTACTGTCACTGGATTAGTAATCCAGGTGCCAGGCTAATACTCTTAGGTTGTGGGTTCAATTCCAACATGGCAGCTAGTGGAATTTAAATTTAATCGATAAGTCTGTAATATAAAGCTGGTCTCAGTAATGGTGAGCATGACCAGTGGGTGGCACAGTGGTTAGCACTGTTGCCTCACTGAGCCAGCGACCCAGGTTCGATTCCAGCCTTGTGTGACTCTGTGTGGAGTCTGCACACTCTCCCTGTGTCTGCGTGGGTTTTCCTCTGGGCACTCTGGTGTTCAAAGATGTGCAGGTTAGGTGGATTTGTCATGCTAAATTGCCCCTTAGTGTCCCAAGATGTGTAGGCTGGATGGATTAGTTGTGGTAAATGTGTTGAGTTACGGGGATAGGGTGGGGGAAAGGGCCTGGGTAAGATACTCTGCCAGAGAGAGTTGGTGCAGACGCGATGAGCTGAATGGCCTCCTTCTGCACTGTCGGGATTCCATCTGGTTCACTAATACACTTTAGGGATGGAAATCTGCCATCCTTACCTGGTCTGGCCTAATGTGACCCACAGCAATGTGGTTGACTCTTAACTGCCCTCTAAAATGGCCGAGCAAGTCACTCAGTTCAAGGAAGATTTGTGATGGGCTTTGCCAGTGACACCCACATCCTATGAAAGAATATAAATAAGAAAATCCAGGGAAATTAGTTGCATTTTACCATTCTGGTGAGCTTTTAGTTCTAGCCTAGTTGCATCACCACATAAAATTCAGTGTGTTCACCTAAGTACAGAGATCGAGCTATAACAATGATCGTAGCCAAAGACTGCTATCATTGTTCTATCATTGGCTTCCACTCTGGTCTCTGAGCTCGAGAATTCCCTGCTCAATCCTGAGGAATGCGAGTTGGAGCTGCCTGTCTAGTTTGGCGTACCCACACCATCATTGTGTCAGTCTCAGCTGGTGCGGAATTATAATATTTACACGCACGCATGCACACACAGTGACTGCATGACCAACATACTCAGTAACAGTGCTAGGTCGACTCGTGGCATTTTACCGGTCAGTGTCTCCACCGTTCAGCAGCGTGACTGTTTACTGCGCGCTTTTTTTCAAGGGCTCTCAGTCACCCTGGAATGCAGCCTTTTTGCATGAACAGCACAAAGCACTTGTGAGCAATAATTGCTTCTCCTCGCTCTCCCTTTCAAGGGTGCTCTTGTGCACGCAACTAGCAATGTCCCCTTTAAAATCCTGGCATGCCAGCTCATCCCTGTAACTCGCTGCCAACATAAAAAGAGTAGAGCTGCGTCCCTTTAATAATGCGTGCCCACCTCCTCTGCTGTTGCCTAATGAGGCTGTAGTTTATGAATGGGTTTGCTGTGGATGGGGCTGATTGACAAGCACTGTAACAGATAGATGGGCCACTCATGCAGTTCCATGTGTGATAACGGTCAGTGCCGCGAATTGTCCCTCGACTCTGAGTGACTGTGTGTATTTTGCACACTGTGAAACTCAGTGACTTTATGATTGAATCCTTCACAAAAATCAGTTGACCTCTACAATATTGACTTAGGATTATGACTCAAAATTGCAGAGAAGAGTAAAATATTTATTGCATATATAAATATTTAACTTCCTTATATTCGAGCTGTTTATCATCAGGAACAAATATTAATAACTTTTTACTGCGGTAGTTTTAAAATTTAATTTAGTCAGCGTAATATTAAATAAACTATTAACTGGACTGTCACATGTCAATCACCTACATCATGTTAACGAATCATGCATCATTTTTTAATTTGCTAATGGGATGTTGGCAGCAGTTGCGAGGCAAACATTTATTGTTTAATCTTAATTGTCCTTGAGAAGATGATGGTGAGCAACTTACTTGAACTGCTGCAGTCTGTGTGATGAAAGCTCCCCCCCAGATTGCTATCATGGAAGGAGCTTCAAGACTTTGACCCAGTGATTGTGATGGAGCAGCGATATGGTTTCAAGTCAAGATGGCGAACGACTTGGAGGGGAACCAGGCGGTCGTACACCCAGGTGCCTGAAGCCATTTCCTGGCACGTAGAAGTCGCGGGTTTGGAAGCCACCGTCTAACCAGCCTTGGCAATTGCTGCACTGCACCTTGTAGTGTGTCAGTGTTCAACAGAATTAATGTTGAAGTTGGCGGATGGGGTGCCCAATCAAGTGGGGCAGCTTTGTCCTGGATGGTGTTGAGCTTCTTGGGTTTTGTTGGAGCTGCACCCATCCAGGAAAGTGGGGAGTATTCCATTACTCCGAACTTGTGTCTTGTAAATGACACATGGACTTTGGGGAGTCAGGAGGTGAGTTACCACAGAATTTCCAGCCTGTACCTGCCCTTGCAGCCACAGTAGTTATATAATTGGTCCAGTTAAATTTCTCATCAATGGTAACCCTCAGGATATTGATCAAAGGAATTCAGAAATGGTAATGTCAATAAGCAGCAAGGGAAGATGGTTGGATTCTCTCTTGTTGGACGTATTATTGCCTAGCGCTTGTGACAGTTAGCTATAACCACTTAATTATTCTTTCACCCCCATTCTTAATACAAATCTTTATTTAAAATCCACAGTCATCAGTCATGTATGTTGGTGCCACTGGGGATAGGTGGTATTGAATGATGGTTTGAGATTGGACGATGTGTACCCTGAATAGAAGTCCAAGTCTGAGAGTACAACGATGGTGAGACTGGAGGGTGTGCGCAGTGAATGGGGAGGGAAACTGAAATTAATGCTTGGTTAATGGGCGTGTAAGGCAGAGTGACTTGTGTCATTGCTGAAGTGAGTGACCAGTTATAATTAGTTTAACAGGTTGTATGTGGTTTCACTAAGTCTACCTTTGTGGTGAAGGAATTATTTTACACGAATTTCGTAAATTTAGAAATTAATGCAAGTCTCAGGTTAAACATTTTGGCCGCAGACATCCATATTTGTGATCTTAGCAGTGAGATCAGTGTTGGAATCTGGGGGCAAATATCTGCTGTCCAACCAACTCTAGGTGCCCAGCCGCTATGCCCATACACAGCCCCCATCACCCCATCCCTTCCCTTTTTAAGACGCAGTTCAGGTCCTTCTAATCCCCATGTAGATGAATCAATTTTCAGAAATCCTGCATTGTGGAGTTGCTTTCCTGTCTTGCATCTCCTTGTGGGGCCCAGTTCTTCATATTCGAGAGCTGATTAGCTTCAAGAGGATAGGCATCCGGTGCTCCTCTTGGTCTGTGTCTACCAGTAAAGCAGAGCAGCATAGGGAGCCCTCACTCCTTGATATTGGGCATATGAAGTGTAAGCTGAGACAGCCAACCAGTATTGCACAAATGAAGTCAGAACTTGTTGTATATTGGCCTATACTATTTCTGATGAGGGACATCAGTTAAAGGCAGTAACTGGAAGAGCTGGGATCAGTCTCCTCGGAGCGTTGATGGTTGAGAATGTATTTAATAAAAGGTTCAATATTGTTTTGGGGTTTTGGTCGGACAACTAAGGAAAAGTGTTTCCCCTGCGAGGAAGGTCAGTAACCAAAGGTCAAAGATTTAAGGTGATTGGCAAAAGTGCCCAAGGGGTTCTGAAGAGAATTATTTTTATGAAGTGAGTTGTTATGATCTGATGAGTGCACTGCCTGAAGGATGGAAGGAAGCAGATTCAATAGTAACTTACCTGAAGGAATTGGATGGATATATATTTGAAAATTGGGGGAAAAAATAAGGTAGGAGCTTGGTGAAAGAATGAGTGGGACTAATTGGATAGCTCTGTCAAAGAGCTGCCAAAGCTACGATGGGCTGAATAGCTTTGTTCTGTGCTGTATGATTCTGTGAATGATTCCTATGGATTCCATCCCGAGTGTCAGCAGGAATATGCCAGATCTGCTGGGGATACTCATCCCTATTTGCTTTAATGGGTCTGAAATTAATTTAAATTGAATCCAGCTATTTTAAGAAATCAATTTTTAGTGTTAAAATTGAAAAGGAGTGTCTGTGTACTGAGTTATACAATAATTCCCAGCCCATCAGAAACAGAATAATATGCCATCCTGCTGTGTTATAGAGTCATAGAGGTTTACAGCATGGAAACAGGCCCTTTGGCCCCACTTGTCCATACCGCCCTTTTTTTTAAACCACTAAGCTAGTCCCAATTGCCCGCATTTGGCCCATATCTCTCTATACCCATCTTACCCATGTAACTGTCTAAATGCTTTTTAAAAGACAAAATTGTACCCGCCTCTACTACTACCTCTGGCAGCTTGTTCCAGACACTCACCACCCTCGATGTGAAAAAATTGCCCCTCTGGGCACTTTTGTATCTCTCCCCTCTCACCTTAAACCTATGCCCTCTAGTTCATATACGTTCAGTTACTGTGTCATGTTCCACACTTCACTCAGTCAAAATCACATCACGCTTACTTTTATGAAAGTTAAGACAGCTTTGATCAAATCTGTATATATTTTCTTTTCCTCCTCTGTTTAAAAGATTTATTTATTAGTGTCACAAGTAAGGCTTACATCAACACTGCAATGAAGTTACTGTGAAAATCCCCTCGTCGCCACACTCCAGCGCCTGTTCGGGTACACTGAGGGAGAATTTAGCATGGCCAATGCACCTAACCAGCACGTCTTTCGGACTGTGAGAGGAAACTGGAGCACCCGGAGGAAACCCACGTAGACATGGGGAGAACATGCAAACTCCGCACAGACAGTGACCCAAGCCGGGAATCGAACTGGTCTACGATATCAATGTCACCCACTCTCCCACAGAGCTAGGGCAGAATTTTCCTGCTTCGCCCACCACAGGAATCATAGTGGGTGAAGGCGAACAGTGCAAAGGTCCATTGACCTTGGATGGGAATTTCCAGCCTTGGGCCAAGTGCGGCCAGAAAATCGCCCTTAGTCTGAGTCATGGGTCTCTGTGCCAGGTTTCTTGTTGACTTGGTTGCTGGGAGGGTTGAGAGAGTCCCACATCCGATTGGGCATCTTCCTGGGGGCACGATCACATGACCTCCTGCCTCCAACTGTTCCACCCCCAAGCTCCTATTATTGGTCATCTGACATGTCCAGCTTCATAGTGCTCCAGGTTATACACCAATCAGAAAGCAGACAGACTACCTTCGTGACCAGATTGGGTAATTTTCACTGTCAGTCAGTACCTTTCATTGCCCATGTCTGAATGAACAAAAGGATTCGTCGAAAACATTTTAAAGCAAAAACAATTTTTATACCCCATACATGAGCAGCTCGGTTGCTTAAAATGTGGCGCAGAATAGCGCCCATGGTACATGTTCAATCCTCATCCTGGCAATCTGGTGCTTCTTTGCCTTGCCCCATGGTGGCATCATAATATCTGCTAGGATTAGGAGCCTCAGGCCATGAAGACGCTGCGTGAAGAGGGAGCGAGGGATGTGAGTAGCAGTGTTCAGAGATTTATCTTTAACTCCTGGGGCCTTCAGGGTAATCCTATGTTGAAGGGTTGAATCCCTTCTCTCTCTCCCTTTACCCTAATCCCAACATCCACCAAGCCTTGCCTCAGTTGAACTCAGTATTTTCCTGATGGGTTATTCAAAGTCTAGCAACTCCATATGGAACATAGTTGTTTTGCTCCATATGGCAGTGAAAATGTCAGTGCAAATAGAAAGTAGGACAAATGTTTACCTCCAGGGACTTCAACTTAAAATAAACCGCTTTCCTCTCTCATTAGTGAAAGGCTATAGGAAAACACAAGGAGCTACAAGCTCAGTGCAATTCATACTCTAAGCACAACGCCACTTGCTGTTAACAAATCTCAGTGGAAAGCTCCCACTTTGGTCGCCAGTTATAATCTGCATTTTGGAGTTCATGCACTTTGAGGTCTTTTAGATGTTTTGGCAGTTACATGGTCAGTTAGTTTCCTTTCTGTGGAAATGATAGTTACGCTAGTTAAGAATGTAGGATTGACAGCAAATCGCACCACATTAATTTTGCACCTTGCTTGAGCTGCAGTGGAATCTGTGGTCAATAAAGTTAAAGTGAGCTGAATATCAAATGCATGGTTAGCATCGACAGAATTGCAAAAACTGCAAGCGCAATAGAGAAAGAACCGCTTTGTGCTCCTGCACTTGACGCTGTTGCTCTGTTTCGTTCCCCCCACAGAACCCCCAACTGCTCCACAAACTCTCGGTTACAGCACCAGGCAGTCGGCGGTGCTCTTAGACTGGAAACCCCCCGAGGACAGTGGGGGTCGGACAGATATCACGTACAACGCTCTGTGCAGCAGGTGTGCGGTGACCCTCCCGACGTGCGGGCCGTGCGACAGCCGCATTGAGTTTGTCCCCCAGCAGCTGGGATTGGTCGATACGGCCGTCACTGTGGTTAACCTGTTGCCGTATGTCAACTACACCTTCAGGGTGGAGGCTGTGAACGGAGTCTCGGACCTGAGTCCCGCTCCGCGGATGTACGTGGAGATTACCGTGGTCATAAGCCAAGGAGGTAAGTGCTAGTGGTTTCTGATTATCAATTGAAAAGTACTTCCTAAAATTTCTTCAGCTCCTATTCGTGATGAGTGGTTTGCTGTGTAGTGGACTGTCGGTTGATACTCAGAAGTATTCCAATAAAGGTTACTGGAAGCCAAACAAAACAGGGGATTTATTGTGCTTTGTGAAGACCTTTCGATTGGAGGGCTCATGCTTTAGGTCAGGAATGTATGACCAGTAATGATCGCCATTGGGTCCTTGAGTCTTATGTGATCAAGAAGCTTATTCTGTGCCACATGGCATTGCCACAGTGCTTTTGGAAGACTTTGCCCTGGATTCCAACTTGTTATGCACCTGGAATTGAACTGGATATTGGCCCATTGGCATTGAGTGGCAAGGCATGATGTCAACATCTCCACCTCTATTTTCCAGAGACACTGTCAGCCTTGACCTTCTTTGCCCACAGCCTATTAATTATGGTGGGCAGGTGGATAATGGCAAGCAGCCCACTTGTTCCATCTATAGCCTCTTCCCACCCCCTGTCCCCACCCAACCTTTTCCCCAGTTTGGTCAAGAGCATTGGTAGAGAGGGTAGCAAGCCACATTTTGTTGGTGGGAGAGAGCGAATAGTGATTGCTCTCCTCCCTCCCTAATGTCCTAAAAACCCCACTCGTTGGAGCCCCACGTCTTGTCCGCAGCATTTGAAACACAATGCAATGAAGGTTTTGGGGCGTGCCTACCCCTTTAATTGTGCCTCCTGTCCTGACTTCAGTCGACGTGAGCTCCCTCTTAGTGAGTGTGCAATGTGACCCTCGACCCAGGAAGAGAAACTAGACTCCTCATGTGGTCAGAGCAGCGGGAGAACGCAGAAAATGAGGATTGTTGTAGATCTGCATCGTATGGCTTGTCTGTGAAGAAACAGCTGCAGCAGTGTGATTTTAGATTGTACATTTACCCTCCAAATGTATTGATTTTGCTGCAAATGGATTTTGAGAAATGGTTCTTGAGAAATAGTCTGCAGGAAGCTATATCCATTCGAGTATTAGAATTAGTGAAGAATATATATTTGGGCAGATGTCAGATGGAATTTAATGCAGAGGAATGTGAAATGGAAATCTTTGAAGAAGGGTTTAGATGTACAATGCTGTAAGACTGAAGAGAATGGCTGACATGGCGGGCATTCTAAGTTTCGTAAGTAGAAGATCAGAGCATAAAAGATATGCTGAGACATTTAGATGAAGGCGGGTGGGAGGTGGCACAGTGCTGCCTCACAGCGCCAGTGACCTTGGTTCGACTCCCAGCTTGGGCCACTGTGTGTGCGGAGTCTGCACGTTCTCCCCGTGTCTGCGCAGGTTTCCTCCAGGTGCTCCGGTTTCCTCCCACAGTCCAAAAGACGTGGCATTGGCCATGTTAAATTCATCCTCAGTGTACCCGAACAGTGGCGATTAGGGGATTTTCACAGTCACTTCATTGCAGTGTTAATGGAAGCCTACTTGTGACAGTAATAAATAAACATTTAAGATGGCTTATTTCGAGCATAACACCAGTATGGGGCAGTTGGGCCAAATGGCCTGTTTCTGTTCTGTAAATTCCATATCTGAAGTTAATGTTGAACAGGGCATCAGTTAGGCCACAAGTTCAAATACTGTGTCCAGTTTTGGGTGGTATAACTCTGGAGTTTGGAGGTTAGGGAATGGGTTATAGAGTTGAATTGTTGCCAGCATGGCTCAAAGAGTTGGGCTGCTGGATCCTGGTAACAATCTTAGTGAATTTGATAAGAATCCAAGGGCTCCAAAGCAGATGGATGAAGATCAATTATCAGCAAGATACAAGCTATAGTGGAGGACAAACTCTGTTGGAAACCATCCAAATCGGCACTTTCATAATGAGGTTGGGAAAAGAGCTTAATAATGGGAGAGCTACATACTAAGCTTCCCAAACAGTGTGACGTTTCAGCAGGCTAGCTCAATTTAAAGTCAAGAATCACAGAATCATAGAAACTGAAGTGCAGAAGGAGGCCATTTGGCCCATCGAGCCTGAACTGACACCAATCCCTCCCAGGTTTTGTCCTATCCCCTTTTACCCTCCTAATCCCCATGACATTAAAGGGCAATTTATCATGACCAATCAACCTAACCCGCACATATTTGGACTCTGGGAGGAAACAGGAGCATCCGGAGGAAACCCACGCAGACACAGGGAGAATGTGCAAATTCCAGGACCAGGGATCCGGGTTCGATTGGGTCACTGTCTGTGCGGAGACTGCACGTTCTCTCCGTGTCTGCCTGGGTTTCCTCCAGGTACCCGAGGCCGGAATTGAACTCTGCTCCCTGTCGCTGTAAAGCAGCAGTGCTAGTGGTGTGCCTCCGGGATCAGTGTTGGGACCGCAATTGTTTACGATTTACGTAGATGATTTGGAGTTGGGGACCAAATGTAGTGTGTCAAAGTTTGCAGATGACACTGAGAGGAGTGGCAGTGCAAAGTGTGCAGAGGATGCTGAAAGTCTGCAAAGGGGCATAGATAGTCTAAGTGAGTGGGCAAGGGTCTGGCAGATGGAGTACAATGTTGGTAAATGTGAGGTTATCCATTTTGGTAGGAATAACAGCAAAATGGACAATTATTTAAATGGTAAAAAATTGCAACATGCTGTTGTGGAGAGGGACCTGGGTGTCCTTGTGCATGAATCACAAAAAGTTGGTTTGGAGGTGCAGCAGGTAATTAAGAAGGCAAATGGAATTTTGTCCTTCATTGTTAGAGGGATGGAGTTTAAAAACAGGGAGGTTGTGTTGCAGCTGTATAAGATGCTGGTGAGGCCACACCTGAAGTAAGAGTGTACAGTTTTGGTCTCCTTACTTGAGAATGGATGTACTGGCACTGGAGGGGTGCAGAGGAGATTCACTAGGTTCATTCTGGAGTTGAGAGAGTTGGCTTATGAGGAGAGACTGAGTAGACTTGGGCTATACTCATTGGAATTCAGAAGAATGAGGGAAGATCTTATAGAAACATATAAGTTTATGAAGGGAATAGATAAGATAGAAGCAGGGAAGTTGTTTCCACTGGCAGGTGAAACCAGAACTAGGGGGCATGACCTCAAAATAAAGGGGAGCAGATTTAGGACTGAGTTGAGGAGGAACTTTTTCACACAAAGGGTTGTGAATCTGTGGAATTCCCTGCCTAGTGAAGCAGTTGAGGCTACCTCACTGAATGTTTTTAAGGCAAGATTAGATACATTTTTGAACAGTAAAGGAATTAATGGTTATGGTGAGTGGGAGGGTAAGTGGAACTGAGACCATGAAAAGATCAGCCAGGATCTTATTGAATGGAGGAGCTGGCTTGAGGGGCTAGATGGCCTACGCCTGCTCCTAGTTCTTATGTAACCACGAAGTTACAAAGTGACCTCTGCCCTAAAAGGGATTGTAAAGCACGGCATTGGCAGAAGCAGAGTTGAAGGAGAAATCAAGCTCTTGGGAATAGTGGTCAGTTTATTGAGGTGGAGAAACAGGTTAACAATCAAAAGAGAATTATACGAACATACAAACTAGGAGCAGAAGTAGGCCATTCAGCCCTTTGAGCCTGTTCTACCATTCTCTAAGATCATGACAGATCGGTTTGTGTTCCGAGTTCCACTTTCCAATCTACCCCCCATAACCTTGATTCCCTGGCCTAAGTAGAATCTATCTACATCTGCCTTAAAACTACTCAGTCACCCTGCCTCCATCACCTTCTGAGCAAGTCCCAGAGTCACACAACCCTCAGAGAGAGAATTTCACCTCATCTCTGTCCTAAAAGGGTAATCACTAATTTTAAAACAGTACCCTCTAGTTCTGGACGCACCCACAAGAGGAAACATCCTTTCCACATCCACCTTGTCGAGACTGTTCAGGATCTGATATACGTCGATCAAATCATTCCTCTTATAAACTCCAGTGGAAACAGGTCCAGTCTGTCCAACCTTTCCTCATCAGGCAACCCACTGATTCCAAGTATTGATCGCATCAATCCATGTGGAATGAAGCTAACTTTGAAAGGGAGGAAGTTTACTGAAAGGGCAAACTTGAACAAAGAGGTGAAGGGCAAATCAAAAGTAAAAGGTGGTGGGGGGGGGGGGAAAGAGAAGTTTTTAAGAGAGATTATGAAGCATGTTTGCTCTGGGATGGTTCTGAAAGAAAAGGCCAGATTTAATCAATGGATTAGGCGCTGAAAGGTCATTTAAAAGGAACGATGTGGTAATTGCAGCACTCCTGTGGCATTAGTCATAGAATGATCCGTGTTCCACTTGATCCAAGAGTCAGAGTTATCTGTCTGAGGTGAATAGTTTGCTCTTTCAGACGGTCAGTGCAGCGTTAGATGGTCTCATCCCTTCCTGTGGAGTGCCATCTTGCCGTGGTGAAGAGGCTTGAGCTTTCCACTGATCCCAAGAGCGAAGCTGTGGGGAGTCTTAAACTCTTGGTAGGGTCACCCATGATGGTAAGGTCGGAGGGGAGGAACCTGACAAATACACAATCCAAAACAAGTTCTCAATGTCGGATCAGGCAGTACATACTCGTGCGATATCAACTGCTGTGATGGTGGATGAAGACTGCAGCAGTAGGGAAATCCCCAATCGTTGAGGTTCCTTTGGCACTGGAACTTGACTTAGCTTCTGTCAAGGGAAGTTGTGTCTGCTGATGTGCAACGGCGTACCCATGTTAAAAGATGTCCCACACCAGGCATCTACCTCGAGGAAACAACACACCCCCCCCAACACACACAGGAGCCCAGTGGCGATTGGCGAGAGATGACGGGGACAGGACCATGAGATCTGGAAGTCCCTAGCTTCAGACTGGTGTGTAAGCGCTGGAGTTTCATTCAATTGTTTCAGTTTTGGAACAGGAAGAGGAGATCATTTCAGCAGCTTTCTTCGCGACTCAGTGGCCCTCTTCAGAATCCAGTCTCCTCACCCCCATGGAGAAGCGGTTAGAAAAGGTGCCCTAAAAATAGTCTGTTCTTCTTCGCCCAGCCCAAGGAAGGCACCCAAACAAAAGGAGGACATATTAATGACTTTGTAGGTGGCAGAAAATTTGTCAAGTTGTGAGGAGGATAATGACAGAGTTCAAGAGGAGATGGATAATGTGGTGGAATGGGCAGAGGTGTGGCAGATGTAATTTCAAGAAATGATGTGAAGTCTTCAGAGAAAGGTTTCCGGGAATGGTTGTAAGGATGAGGAACTTCAGTTACCGGGATAGATTGTAGAAGATGGAAAGAGGATGCCGGGAGGCTTCAAGCGGACAAGCTGAGTGAATGGGCAAGAAAATGGCAGATGGAATATAATAGGAGTAAGTGTGAAGTTACCCACTTTCTGGATAGTCTGTGGGTGGAATTGTGGCAGAGGCGAGAAAACCGGGGTGCAGCTTGTCAGCGGCACAACCGGGGTTTCCTCCAGATATTATGGCACTCTACATACAAAATCTGGAGGCATGTTCTTCGCTGTCGTGGTGCAGCCCGACGCCAGCTCCACAGAGCTAGTTTTAAAGGATATCCTGATCTACAGTAAAAATACTGTCCCCAACGCGAGCCCCCCACCCCCCCCAAACAATGGATACAGGGACACCCTCTTCCCCCCGGCCCTGATAAGTGCCGAGACCGACCCCCGCCCCTCTCCCAACCCATGGAGCTCCCCAAAGGGCCTGCCCTGGCAGTGCCGCCCTGGAAATGCCAGGGCACTGCCTGGGCATGTCCTTCTTTCCCCAGTGACTGGACTTACCTCTGCGACCCCAGCCGGTTCCCCTCAACTGCTTCAGGTTTTTAGAAAGCAGTTGTAAACCTCGCTGACGTGGCGCCACATTGGTGTGCGGGGATTTCTAAATTGTTGGGGGGGGGGTAACATATGGTGGAGGAACCCGCTAATTATACTAAAATGTATTGAAATGAAGTTCCTGTCTTTTCTCAGCAGAAAGCTCATTATGTCACTCTCGCGGGGTGGGGAATTAAAAAAAATTAGATCTCGCCGGCAAGAATCTCGTTTTCTGATTCTTGTCAGATTTTGCACCCATGTCACCATTTGTGATCATGGCTAATGCGGGCGTTAACTCAGCCCCTATCTCTTAAATGGTGAGATGTTGGGAAGTGTTGACGTCCAAAGCGACCTGAGTCAATGAGAAAGTTATCATGCAGGTGCAACAAGATGTGCTGGCTTTCATCACACAGGGATTGGCGTACAGAGGTAAAAATGTCCCGTTTCAATTGTATCGAGCCTTGTTCAGACTGTACCTGGAGCAAAGGAGGCACGGTGGCACAGTGGTTAGTGCTGTTGCCTCACAGCGCCAGGGACCCAGGTTTGATTCCCGGCTTGGGTCACTGTCTGTGTGGAGTCCGCATGTTCTCCCCGTGTCTGCGTGGGTTTCCTCCAGGTGCTCCGGTTTCCTCCCATGGTCCAAAAGACGTGCTGGTTGGGCTAACTTTAAAAACAGTGTACAAGTTTTGGTTTCTTTATTTCATGGAGGATACAAGGAGGGAGTGCACTGCAGATTCACCAGACTAATCTCTGGTGAATACCTTATGAGGAGCGACTGAGGAAGCTGGACACGTATTATTTAGAGTTTCGAAGAATGATCTCTTTGAAACTTGCAAAATTCATGCAGGGCTTGATAGGATGGGTGTGGATAGGATATTTTCCCTGGCAGATGAGAGTAAAAGCTGAGGACATACACTCAGAATTTAAGACTGCGATGGGGAGAAAGTTCTTCCGGGGTGAATCTTTGAAATTCTCTACTCCAGAGGGGTGTGGAAGCTCAATCACTGAGCACGTTCAAGAAAGAAATCAATAAATTTCTAGCAAATAATGACATCAATGGATATGTAGATAGTGCGGGAAATTTGCTTTGAGGTAGACGATCGGCCATGATCGAATTGAATGGCGGAGCAGGCTTGATGGGCTGAATGGCCTACTCATGTTTCTATGTTCCTCCGAGTAGGTTGAGGGAGACTGGGTCGAGGTGTTCAAAATTGAGTCATCAGGACAGAGTAGACAGGAAAATCTTTTCCCATTGGGTCAAGAACTGGAGGGGTCCAATTGAAGGGGATTGACAATTGAACCAACAGAGGCCTGTGGTGGTTAGGCTGTGGAATGCATTGCCTTGAGTGTGTGGTAGAATCAAGATTTAATTGCAGCCTTCAAAAGTGAATTGGCGAAGCGTCCATAGGGAAATAGCAAAAAACTCAAGGGGTTGAAGGGCCTCTTCTCTCTGTAGCATTCGGAAATAATTTGCGGGCTGACGAGGAGGGGATGGAACTTGTCAAATTGCTCTTGCAGAGAGCTGGCATGGACATGGTGGGCAGAATGGCCTCCTTCTGTGCTGTAGCCCTACAATGATCTTTATGTTTTTTATAATGCAAAAAATAATGCAACCACTCCATACTTTGGTTCCCTGTTCCAGCAATTCTGCCTGGAATGGGAAGAGAAGCTCTGAGCAGATGCAGTTGCTGGAACCTCTGAATAAGACTCTGGTCCAGATCATCCAGTTTCCACATCGTCAGGGGCCAGACCTGTGACTCATGATGCGCTGGGAGCCCTGCAGACGTTCTGCTGCACTAACCCCCGTGGGAATAGCCCGGGAATTTGAATTTCGGCTTTTCTCTGTGAATGTGTCAGACTCTGAATTAGAGACTTCAGAAGGTTCCACTGTACGTATTGTCATGGTTACCCAGCAAACACCAACTCTCTGCTTCATTCCCACCACCAACTCGCATCCATAGACTACATCCTGACTCTCCCAGATACTCCCTGATTTGTCCCCCACAACTAACCCTTGGCCCTTGCAAAATATCCCGCTGACTCCGCTCGACTACCCCTCCCCACTAATCCACTGACTTCCCCTGACTACCCCCATCACTATCCCTCTGACCCCTGACCCCCCCCCCCCAACCTGACCATCACCCAACTACCCATCCTGATTCATTCTGACTACCTTGATCCACCCGCCGACCCTACCAGCCTATCCATTCACGCAACCATACACCCACCCATTCACCAACATTCACATTGGGCATTTAGACTTGCCATGCGGCAGCAATCCTGTAAAAGGGACACGTAACCTGGTTCTCCCCACCAGGGCTCCAGCTCTGAGATGGAGCTTTCCATTGGTCACCATGTTCTGACATTCTAAAGAAGCTGGGCTCGGAGCTCCTGGCACGAAATGTGGAGCAGCATCACTGGGCGGAAATGTTTGTGTGGAGGCTGCAAGTTCCCCCCTTGTCTGTGTGGGTTTCCTCTGGGGTCTCTGGTTTCCTCCCACAGTCTGAAAGACATGTTGGTTAGGTGCAGTGGCCATGCTAAATTCTCCCTCGGTGTACTCGAACAGGCGCCGGAGTGTGGTGACTAGGGGACTTTCACAGTAACTTCATTGCAGTGTTACTGTAAGCTCGTGACACTGATAAATAGACTTCAACTCCATGGGAGATCTGGGCCTCTTTCTTGGAGTTGGGGCCAGTCTTATGGGCAGAGGTATGTTTGGTCGTCAGGGTCAATTGCCAATCAGCAAATATCAGGGAGATTTGGGCATATTGCCCCACATCTCTGCCGGAGGTTCCACGATCTTTTATGTCAGTTATCTCTGGGCACAGCTGTGGAGGATGGTTTCAGAGTCGAGCTTTCTGCTATCCAATAACAATCTCAGAGAAACATTGCCAGTGACAATGGAAAGAATTACCCAGAATACTCGCCTATTTAAGCAGATACACCAGCGTGTGTTAGAAGGGTTGATGTGCAATGAGTTCTTGCCTTCATGGTAACATTCTGGCAGATCCACTGCTTTAGGGAGATCATTAGCAGTAGTGTGCCTCCAACTAAAAGTCTAACA
Source organism: Mustelus asterias (assembly GCF_964213995.1). NCBI lineage: Eukaryota > Metazoa > Chordata > Chondrichthyes > Carcharhiniformes > Triakidae > Mustelus > Mustelus asterias. The sequence continues at coordinate 39,397,536 of NC_135821.1, forward strand.
TATGCAGCATGTCTCGAGCCTTTTCCAAGTAGAGCTAGGTTCAGGGACTTGAACACATAATCCATGCTAACGCTCCAGTGCAGTGCACTGCAGGAACTCACCAAGGCTCCGTAGACAGCACCTTGCAGACCCACTAACATCGGGAAGGACAAGGGCAGCGGACAGATGGGAAGACCACCACCTGGAGGTTTCTTCCAAGCCACTCGCCATCCTGAATTGGGACTATATCGCTGTTCCCTCATTGTCAATGGGTCAAAGTGCTGAAACTCCCTCCCTAACAGCTCTGTGGGTGTCCCTACACCACATGGACTGCAGAGGTTCATCACCACTTTCTCAAGGGCAGTTAGGGATGGACAATAGATGCTGGCCTCGGCAATGGCAGCCACATCCCATAAATTAATTTAAAATAAGTATTGAGGGAAAGCTGCGCTGTCTGAGGTGACATCATTCCGATGTTAAACTGAGGATCCGTATACCCCTCTAAGTGAACATTAATGATCCCAATGTACCACTCAAAGATGTTAAAGGGAGCTTATCCCAGTCTCCTGGTTAATAATCACCGCTCAAACAACATTACTGAAACAATCTCCAATTGTGTATCTCATTGCTGGTTATAAGATCTTGCTGTGTGCAAATCGGTTGCCATATTTCACTACATTACAACAGTGATTAAACCTCACATACTTCATTGGTTGTGAAGCACTTCGGAATTTCCCATGGTTATGACAGAAGCTACAATAACACAAGCTAATTCTTATCGTTTCAAATCTTGTTTTGTAAGCTGCACCGGAGCTATAAGTTGAGGGGCACATCTCTCCCCAATCCTTCATATATCGAGGACAAAATGTCAAAATAAACCATCGGTATGGAATGCTTCCGTTTATTTACGGCCAGGATGTTAAGGACACTACTGTCCAGCAGGATAGCATGGTCCCGCTGAAGTAAATGGCCCACCACATCTGACTGGTGGGAGGAGGGGGGGTGAAGGAGCACCATAAAATCCTGGCCTAGGACTCGGCTGTGAAGCGGGTGGGGGGGCGGGGGAAGAGAGATGCTAAAGAAACCTTCCCACTTTTTCTTCCTGTTTCCCCCCTCCCAAGATTGGCTTAAGATTTTAGCTGGAGATGTTATTCTTGCAGGAGATTGCGCAGGAGAGCCTCTGGGTTGTGGGTCTATTGTGATCCACAAGGCATCAAAGGTTGCGTGGGCCATGCTGCATCAAAGGATCTCTGAGGGTCTTTGCCTATCTGTCCTGACTCATAGAATAGAATGACTTTGGAACCCGAGAAGTTTCTTGAAAATTGAGCTTCTCGCTTTAAATGATTGAGGGGATGGCGGAACTGCTGTATGAGGAGAGATTGACTGGGTTAGGATTGTTTTCGCTGGAGTTCAGACGAATAAGGTGGGGTCTCATAGAGACTTATACAATTCTAACAGGACTAGACAGGGTAGATGCAGGAACGATGTTCCCAATGGTGGGGGAGTCCAGAACCAGGGGTCACGGTCTAAGAATACGGGGTAGACCATTTAGGACGGAGATGAGGAGACATTTCTTCACCCAAAGAGTGGTGAGCCTGTGGAATGCATTACCACAGGAAGTAGTTGATGCCAAAGCATTGAATGTATTCAAGAGGCGGCTGGATATAGCACTTAGGGTGAATGGGATCAAAGGTTATGGGAGAAAGCAGGGTTTGATCATGATGAATGGCAGAGCAGGCTCCAAGGGCCAAATGGCCTCCTCCTGCTCCTATCTTCTATGTTTCTATGTTTTCTATGAAAATATTTGATGCCCACTTTTTGTTAAAATAGTTTCGGATTCCGTAAGTTTTCACGGCAGGGTGAGGAATGACCAGAGGGTCTCTGTCAATTGTGCGAGACTTCCATATACCCTGGTTTAATACTAGGCTATTGATCGGAGCCAAAACGATTACATAGACTGCAACTGAAAATAATTAAAGAAAAGGTTTTGTGCTTCGAGGTGGTTAAACATCCATTCCACATTACAAATGTGAATCACTGTGAATGGACTGATTTCTATCCTTCAAACAATGCATTGAGAGGGAGAACTGGACTTCGACATGTATTACTTTGGAAGCGAATTGAAAGAGCTTCCTGATAAGCTGAAAGCAGGCATTAGTGGTTTTATGCAATCTCTTTTTTTTCAATAGGTGCTTTTGTTGTACTTCAGATGGGAAAAAAATGTCTTTGGTTTAATCCCAGGAACTGGCGTCTGTCTGAGTTGGGCTACAGTCAAAACTGTGCCCACTTAAGCTGCAGAAACAGCAGCGCAGAGTTACTGTCTCCCAAGCCTTTGTTTCCCCGGGATATTGAAATAGGTATTATCCTTATCAGACGTACAGGTGCTGTGGTGCTGTCAAAGCTGAAACTGTCGCCTGTTAAAATTGAAAGCTTATACTATCCAATCTATTATTCCTCATAAGCACGCTTTGGGAACAAAAGCAGTTTTTCCACACTTGCAATGATTATTAACGAATTCTGCAACAACATGTTCTTCTGTTTGCTTATCTTGTTAAAAAATAATTAATGCTACCTGTATTTAGATTTGCCAGTGCAAGTCCTTGCAGTTAGAATATCCCTATTGCCCAGGCCACTAAACAAGCATTGCATCAGTGGCTTTGGCAACTCTCTAGCATGGATCTTAACAGAAAGACAGTAAGAGTTTTAACAACACCAGGTTAAAGTCCAACAGGTTTATTTGGTAGCAAATGCCATTCGCTTTCGGAGCGCTGCTCCTTCGTCAGATGGAGTGGATATCTGCTCTCATACAGAGACACAAAATCAAGTTACAGAATATTGATTAGAATGTGAATCTCTACAGCCAAGCAGGTCTTAAAGATACAGACAATCAGTATTCTGTAACTTGAGTTTGTGTCTCTGTGCCCTGTTTGAGAGCAGATATCCACTCCATCTGACGAAGGAGCAGCGCTCCGAAAGCTAATGGTATTTGCTACCAAATAAACCTGTTGGACTTTAACCTGGTGTTGTTAAAACTCTTACTGTGTTTACCCCAGTCCAACACCAGCATCTCCACATCTTAACAGAAAGGCCAGAGGTCCCATCACAGAATCCCTACAGTGAAGAAGGAGGCCTATCGAGTCTGCACTGACTCTCTGACAGAAGATCTTACCTCGACCCTCTCCTCGCCCTATCCCCGTAACCCCACACATTTCCATTGGCTAAGCCTCCGAAGCTACACATCTTGGGACACTAAGGGACAATTTAGCATGGCCAGTCCACCTAACCTGCAGATCTTTGGACTGTGGGAGGCAACTGGAGAAAACCCACGCAGACACGGGGAGAATGTGCAAACTCCACACAGACAGTCACCCAAGCTTGGAATCGAGCCCGGGTCCCTGGAGCTGTGAGGCAGCAATGCTAACCACTGTGCCACCCAATGAATGAATTGAATTAATTTATTATTGTCACATTTTGGGATACAGTCAAAAAGTATTGTTTCTTGCGAGTTGTTACAGACAAAACATACCATTCATAGAGTACAGAAGGGAGAAGGAAAGGAGAGGGTGCAGGATATAGTGTTGCAGTTACAGGTAAGGTGAAGAGAAAGATCAGCTTAATGTGTGATAGGACCATTCACAGATCTGATGGCCACAGGGAAGAAGCTGTTCTGGAGTTGGTTGCTATGTATTTTCAGCCTTCTGTATCTTTTTCCCAATGAAAGAAGGTGGAAGAGAATATGTCCGGGGTGTGTGAGGTCCTTGATTATGCTGGCTGCTTTTCCAAGGCAGTGGGAAGTGTAGACAGAGTCAGTGGATGGGAGGCTGGTTTGCGAGATGGACTGGAAGCTGTGTGTCTGGAGATTACAGACATTTTCGCATAGCTTGGTTCCCAAGAGGTTGCACTGTTTTTTTTCAATGCATTTCACCCAAAATCAGTCACACTAATGCAAAACACCATGCATTTTTAGGTATAAATTTAGCTTCCGCTGTCTTTTGTACTGGTTTAAAATGTCATGCCAGAGGCTGACTCCACCTACGGAATAGGCCACAATAGGTCAATCATTCCTGGAAATTTCCATTAATTACCCTATAGGCCATTCTGCCCCTTGAGCCTAACCCACCATTAAAAGATCACAGCTGATCTGATAGTCACCTCAAATCTGCATCCCGCCTACATCATCTAGCACCCACTTACTTACCAAAAAGCTATCCACCTCTGTTCCACCATCTTTTCAGGGAGAGACTTCCAAAGCCAACTGTGTCCAAAACCTCAAGAAACTACAAAGGGTCCTGAATGAAGCCCAGTCCATCACACAAACCAGCCTCCCATCCATTGACTCTGTCTACACTTCCTGCTGCTTCGGCAAAGCAGCCAGCATAATTAAGGACCCCCGGACCCCGGACATTCTGTTTTCCGCCGCCTTCCTTTGGGAAAAAGATACAAACATCTGAGGTCATGGACCAACCGACTCAAGAACAGCTTCTTCCCTGCTGCTGTCAGACTTTTGAATGGACCTACCTTGCATTAAGTTGATCTTCCTCTGCACCCTAGCTATGACTGGAACACTACATTCTGCATCCTCTCCTTTCCTTCTCTTTGACTGTCTAGCGCGCAATAAACAATACTTTTCAGTGTATACTAATACATGTGACAATAAATCAAATCAAATCAAAAAAGACTCATGACCCTTTGAGAGAAAAAAATCACCTCATCTCCGTTTTAAATGGGCGACCCCTTAGTGACACCTCGTTTTAGATTCTTCCACAAGATGGATGAGCATGCTGGTCACAGCACTAAGTGCAGGAAACCATTTCAGTTGCGGGAGATCAAACCGGAATGGGGGAGTGGAGAAAGAACACCACCCCCCCACCCTCCCCACATTCCTCCAGCACACTCCACCATTGCCCCCAACTCCCCCAAACCCACTCCCATGAAAATGTGGCTGGGATCTTTCTGCTCTTAAATAGTGGGCTGATTTAGGTGTCACATTGGGTCTGCTGCCATTTTGAAGCAGTTATTATTTAAACAAGGTGGGAGCCACATCTTTAACAAAAATATATTTATTATTCGCCTTTAGTTCCTCTGAGACCATTGAGTCACTTGTGTTCTGTGTTTGGATATATTTTCCCCCCCTTGGAAGCCATTAGAAGCTAGAAGGTCTTACATTTATATAGCGCCTTTCATGGCTCCATGATTGCTCCAAGATAAGTGTGGCCAATGAAGTCCTTTTTTGAAGTGCAGTCACTGTTCCAACGTTCCAGTCAATTTGCACTTGGCAAGGTCGCACAAACAGGATTAAGATAATGGCCAAGTGCCCTGTTTCAGTGACGCACTCAGTATTGGCCAGGACTGCAGTGGCACGTCAACTGAGCTTTTCAGCTCAAGTCTCGAGAGTGCAACATGAACACGAGACCTTCTAATGCAGAGGCGAAGGTACAACACTGAGTCACCACTGACCTGGTTAAGCCAGTTGTGATCTTACGACAGTCCAGCAGATTTTACGGCTATTTGCTAAGATCAGAAACAAATGAGCAGGTTTATTGAAGTCGCTGTCACAATTTCAATCGCACAGCAAGTTGCCTGAGGCGACCATCTTCACCGACCTGCTCGTGCAACCAAATTGAAACTTAAAACCTCAATTATGTAACAAGTGGTTTGACAGGTAGACACATTCTGATTTTCGTTCCGATTGATATTTTTATACCGTACTTATGTTTATTGAGCTTGTGAGCAAAGCACCAATTGGAGGGGATTGGGAAAGATCATAAGCAGTTCGGGTGGCAATCTTGTCTCTACTGGTCCCTTCATAACATTGATACTTCTCTCGTACAGACTCGTATCAATCAAACTGAACCTGACCGCTACCTTCTGCCCCGATATACTGCAACGCATCCCTACATTGTTGAATTATCAGATGGAAACCGAGGGATGTATTTTTGTCACTAGAGACAGGAAAGGCCTCAGAGGTTTGCTACATTTATTAAACTTAGACTCAAAGACAAATGTTGGGTGATCATCAGGCTGAACACTTCATAGAATTGTACAATCGCAACAGTGCATCAACAGGTCCATCAAGTCTGCACCGATCACAATTCCTCCCAGCCCCTATGCCTGTAGCCCCACTTATTTACCCTGCTAGTCCCCCTAACACTAAGTGGCAATTTAGCATGGCTAATCCACCTAACTCACCCATTTTTGGACTGAGAGGAAACCGAGGCACCCAGAAGAAATCCATGCAGACACGGGGAGAATGTGCAAACTCCACACAGACACGGAGTGTGCCATCCAAACTATGCCCATCCTTGCTTACTAACCAAATCCTATCTATTGGGCGGCACAGTGGTTAGCGCTGCCGCCTCACAGCACCTGGGACCTGGGTTCAATTCCGGCCTCGGGTCACTGTCTGTGTGGAGTCTGCACATTCTCCCCGTGTTTGCGTGGGGATCCTCTGGTTTCCTCCCACAGTCCAAAGATATGCGGGTTAGGTTGATTGGCCATGCTAAATTGACCCTTAGTATCAAGGGGATTAGCAGGGTAAATACGTGGGGTTACGGGGATGGGGCCTGGGTGGTGTCGGTGCAGGCTCGATGGGCCGAATGGCTTTCTTCTGCACTGTATGATTCTATCTCTCAGTACATTAAAACAGAAGGTAGTAAGAATCGCATATTTGTTTTAACATGCTGATTAAATGCCAGATAAAAAGAGAAACGTGCAATAATTGTGGAATTCAATTTCATTTCAGCAATGATGCGAAACAGATTAAATCAATTTAAATGCGCAAAGGGATGTGTGTGCATATATCTGTACAATAAACTGTGCGGAAACACCAGAAGGAGTTGTTGAGCTTATTTGTGTGTGTATAAAAGATCTCACTGTCCAATTATCTCTCTCTTGTTCCAATGGGGTGGCGGCTTGTGGTACGTACAGCTGTGATTTGTTTTGCTTGTAGAGTACGAACAGAATAACCGGAGACATTAAAGTTTATTTATTAACGTCACAAGTAGGCTTACATTAACACTGCAATGAATTGCTGTGAAAATCCTCCAGTTGCCAGTGCCTGTTGGGGTACACTGAGGGAGAATTTAGCATGGCCAATGCACCTAACCAGCATGTCTTTCCGACTGCGGGAGGAAACCGGAGCACCCGGAGGAAACCGACGCAGACACTGAGAGAACATGCAGACTCCGCACAGGCAGTGACCCAAGCCGGGAATCGAACCTGGGTCCCTGGTGCTGTGAGACAACAGTGCCAAAATACAGAGACCAGCTGGACTGGATAAAACTGTATTGGTGTCAGCCCTGACTCAGTGGCAGCATTCACACTTCTTCTGAGTTCGAAGGTCAAAGGTTAGAGTTCCACTCCACAGAGGCTAGTACAGTACTGAGAGAGTGCGGCACTGTCAGAAATGCAGCCTTCTGTGGGAGGGGGTATACTGAGGTCCTAGCTGCCCCCTCTCCCACTGAGACAGATTACCACTGCTGATTGTGAGATCTTGCTGTGTGCATATTGAAAAACATTCTAACGTTGATTACACTTCAGAGCTGCCCCATTAGCTAGCAAGTACTGTGGGCTGTCTCAAGATAAAAGTGCGAGATATCTACTTTTTTTTTCCTTTATACCCAATTGTCTGTCACTGATTCTCCTATTTGATATTTTTAAATTACAACCCTGGGAATAAACTCCTCAGGCAATGTGAAAAGTGTAGAAATCAATACTTTTTAAAAATAGTATTGGATTGAAACATTTTCCATCGCAGCAGAAAGTGTCATTCCTGCAGCATGACATTTTATGCATTGCATTGGTGTTAAAACAGAAGATAGGAGGAGGAGCAGGCCATTCAGCCCCTCCGCCCCCCCCACCCCAAGCCTGCTCCGCCATTCAATATGATCATGGCTGATTCTCTATCTCAATGTCCTGCGTCCATTCTCTCCCCATACCCCATGATAACAGAATCCCTACAGTACAGAAGGAGACCATTCGGCCCATCGAGTCTGCACCAACCACAATCCCACCCACACCCTATCCCCATAACCCCACCCACACCCTATCCCCATAACCCCACGTATTTACCCTAGCTAGTCCCCCTGACACTAAGAGGTAATTTAGCATCGCCAATCCACCTAACCCGCACACCTTTGGACTGTGGGAGGAAACCGGAGCACCCGGAGGAAACCCACACAGACACGGGGAACGTGAAAACTCCACACAGACAGTGACCTAAGCTGGGAATCGAACCCAGGTCTCTAGCACTGTGAGGCAGTGGTGCTAACCTGTGCCACCCTGCCACCCCAAATGGTGCCTTGAGTGTTTAGAAATCTATTGTCTTCTTAAATATATTCAGTGAGTTGGCCTTCACAGCCTTCTGTGGTAGAGAATTCCACAGGTTCACCACCCTCTGAGTGAAGAAATTTCTCTTCATCTCAGTCCTAAATGGCCTACCCCATAACCTGAGTCTGTGAGCCCCTTGTTCTAGACCCCCTAAGCCAGAGGAAACAAAATCTCTACCTCCAATTTGTCCAGCCCTGTCAGAAATTTATACATTTCAAAGAGGTCTCATCTCATTCTCCTAAATTTCAGTGAGTAAAGGCCGAGTCAACACAATCTCTCCTCATACAACAAACTGCCATCCCAGGAATAACTCCCTCCATGGCAAGTATATCCTTTCTTGGGCAAGGGGGGCAAAATATTCCAGATGTGGTTTCACCAAGGCCCTGTACAGCTGCAATTAGACATCCTTGCTTCTATACCCAAGTCCTCTTGCATTGAAGGCCAACATACCATTTGCCTTCCGAACTGCTTGCTGCACCCACATGTATGCTTTCAGTGACTGGTGTACTAGGATGCCCAGGTCCCGTTGGACATCAACATTTCCCAATCTATCACCATTTAAATAATACTCTGCCATTCTGTTTTTCCTACCAATGTGGATAACTTCATACTTTATCCACATTATGCTGCATCTGCCATGTGTTTGTTCATTCACTCAACTTGTCTAAGTTGCCTTGAAGCCTCCTCACCACCCACATTCTCAATTAGTTTTGTATCATTAGCAAATTTGGAAATATTACATTTGGTTCCCTCATCCAAATATATTGTGAATAGTTGGGACCCAAGCACTGATCCCTGCGGGATCCCACTTGTTATCGCTGCCAATGCGAAAAGGACTCATTTATTCCCACTCTCGATTTCCTGTCGTCTGACTAATTCTCAATCCATGCCAATATATTACCCCCAATCCCAAGTGTTTTAATTTTACACACTAACCTCTCATTTGAGACTTTATCAAAAGCTTTCTGAAATATGCTGCTGGATGCCTCATCTACTCTGCTAGTTACATCCTCAAAAAACTCCAGTAGGTTTGTCAAACGTGATTTCCCTTTCATAAATCCATGTTGACTTTGTCTAATCCTGTTGATATTTTCTATGTCTCCTGTTCTCTCATCCTTTGTAACAGACTCGAGCTTTTGATAAGCTAATCGGTCCATAATTCCCTGTTATCTCCCTCCTTTTAAACAGCGGAGTTACATTTGCCACCCACCATTCTGTTCCAGAATCCACAGAATTTTGGAAGTGGTGTGGTCACTGACATGGCATTGCTAAAATTGAGGTGTTTTCTTTTAACATGGGCTAGGCCAGCATTTATTGTCCATCCTTAATTGCTATTGAGAAGGTGCTGGTGAGTTGCATTCTTGAACCTTCTCAGTCCATTTGGTGTAGATACACCCACAGTGCTATTTGAGTGGTGATAGTGGTGGGTCATGAGGTGGTGTTATGTGGAATTCAAGGATTTTGACCCAGCAACAGTGGAGGAATGGAAATATGCTTCCAAGTCAATATACTGTTCAGGATGTTGTTGAGTGGCTTGGAAGGGAACTTGGGTGTTTCCATGCATCTGCTGCCCTTGCCCTTCCAGGTAATAGAGGACGCAAGTTTAGAAGGTGCTCTCTAAGGAGTCTTGGTGAGTTGCTGTAGCGCACCTTGTAGAAGGTGCACACTGCTGTCACTGAGCATCCGTACTGGAGGGAATGAATGTTGGAGATGGTAGATGGGGAGCTGATCAAGCAAGCTGCTTTGTCCTGGATGGTGTCAAGCCTCTTGTGTGTTGTTGGATCTGCATTCATTCAGGTAAGGAAAGAGGATTCCCATCACACCCCTGACTTGTGACTTTTAGATGGTGGACAGGCTTTGGGGAGTCAGGATGTGAGTGACTCACCACACGATTCCTAGCCTCTGAAATGCCCAGTATTTACATGGCTGGCCCTGTTCAGTATCTGGTCAGTGATAACCCCCAGGTTGTTGACAGTGGGAGACTCACTGATGGTAATGTCAATGAATGTCAAGGGGAGATGGTTGGATTTTCTTTTGCTTGAGATGGTCATTGCCTGACACTTGTATGGCGCGAATGTTCCTTGTTGGCCCAAGCCTGGAGATTATCCAGATCATGTTGCATTTGGACATGGACAGTTCTTGTACTTGAGGAGTCATGAATGATACTGCACATTGTGCAGTCATCTGCAAACATCCACACTTCTGACTTTATGTTGCATGGAAGGTCTTTGAAGAAGCAGCTGAAGATGGTTAGGCCGAGGACAGTACCCTGAGAGACCCCTGCAGTAATGCCATGGAACTGAGATGGTTGACTGCCAAGAACCACAACCATCTTCCTTTGTACCAGGTATGACTCCAATCAGTGCAGAGTTTCCCCCTGATTCCCATTGACTCCAGTTTACTGGGACGAGTTGATGCAACACTCAGTCAAATGCTGCCTTGGTGTCAAGGGCAGTCATTCTCACCTCTGGAGTTCAGCTCTTTTGTCCATGTTTGGATTAAGGTTGTAATGAGATCAAGGGTTAAGTGACCCTGGTGGAACCCAAACTGAGTATCAGTGAGCAGGTTATTGCTGAGCAGGTGCTGCTTGATAGTGTTGTTGATGACCCCTTCCATCACTTTACTGATGATCGAGAGTAGACTGACGAGGTGGTAACTGGTCGGGTTGGATTTGTCCTGCTTTTCATGGCAGGACCTCCCTGAGCATTTTCCCACATTGCTGGGTAAATATCTGTGTTGCGGCCGTACTGGAACAGCTTGAGAGATGGGAAGTGTGATGAGGAGGGGCTAGTGTGGAGGGCGTATCTCTGCTGCGTCTGAAGTTGTCCCAGGATGCTGGTTATGCCCATTCCGGGTGGCCTTCAGGAAGTCCAGAAGTGTTTCCAACCTCAGCATGGCTTTACCACCATTCAGTTGAAGCAAATTATTCAGGTCTTGATGTCTGGCAGTCTGTGGGTAGAATCTTGGTGAATTAGATTAGTGAAAGGACTCAGGAGAAACTTAGTTTTATTGTCATGGTAAATGTACTCGGTAACCTTGTGCTTTAGGGAGATGTTACCTGTTGTATTTTGTATGTTATGTAGTGCGATGGCGGGGGGTCTCCATGGCAGCCCTGAAAGACATCGGCGCTCATTTAATTCTGGCCTTTAGAGCATCCCTATTTTAATTGCCCCTTCATGGGTTGGCATGCCTTCAGCTGCCTTGGCCCACCCTAAACTTCTCCACCTCTCTCTCCTCCATTCAGACATTCCTTAAAAGCTACTTCCTTGACCAAACTATTGACCGTCTGCGTGAACATTGCTTTCCGTGGCCCAGAGTCACATTGGGATTTATGATGCTTCTGGGAAGGCTTCATTAACATATTCTTTTACAGCAAATGGCACTAAAATGTGCGCTAAAATGGCACTAAAAAGTCCAAAGACGTGCGGTTTAGGTTGATTGGCCATGCTAAAATTGCCCTTTAGTGTCCTGGGATGCGTAGGTTAGAGGAATTAGCGGGTAAATGTGTAGGGATATGGGGGTAGGGCCTGGGTGGGATTGTGGTCGGTGCAGACTCGATGGGCCGAATGGCCTCTTTCTGTACTGTAGGGTTTCTATGATTCTATGAAATAAATGCCGGTTGTTCTGAGTATCAAAAATTACAATTGGTCAGTTGAATACTGTAGTAATCTTGCCAGCGCCAGTCCTCCACTGCAACACTGCTTTATTAAAGTTTATTTATTGGTGTCACAAATGGATTTACTGCAATGAAGTTACTGTGAAAATCCCCTGGTCACCACACTCCGGCGCCTGTTCGGGTACACAGAGGGAGAATTTAGCATGGCCAACGCACCTAACCAGCATGTCTTTCGGACTGTGGGAGGAAACCGGAGACCCGGAGGAAACCAACACTGACACGGGGAGAATGTGCAGACTCCGCACAGACAGTGACCCAAGTTGGGAATTGAACCCAGGTCCCTGGCGCTGTGAGGCAGCAGTGCTAACCCACTGTGCTACCGTGTCACTCAAGGCTTCCCTGAATATTATAACAGTCACTACGCTTCAAAAGTACTTTGACTGTAAAGAGTTTTGAGATGCCCAAATGTTATGTAAATGCAAGTCTTTTCTTTAAAGCAACTGAAACAACAGGTTTTCTGAATTGCAGAATAATTTTGTCATAAACGACAGTGCATTGAGAGGCTTTCTGTAACATTTTGTTCTTTTCCACTCGGCCTGTGAAAGAAGGAGGTTTGATGATCCATTGCTCATTCCATTTTCCTCAGCTGCTTTTATTTCTATTCATCAAGATGAGAGATGGGGGTGCTGGGAAACAGATCAGTTCTATTTAAAAACCATGCATACTTGGATCAGATATATGGCCTACTTCAGATAGCTTTTTTGCGTTAAAAAAAATTGAATTACTCAAAAGTTTGAATTAATCAAAGCCAAAAAGCAGACAGTGCGCAGAGTTTAATGCTTAATAAATGGATTCATGTGATTTAAATAGTGTTTTGAATTAAAAGTAGATGGTAGCATGAATTGGATATTAAAAACGTGACCTACCGTCAACAAATTATGTGCCAGAATTATTACCATAGATGCCAGTAAATTGCCAAAGTACATGGTGCTGTATTGTAGCTGCGTGTTACCAAAATCAGAACACGTACGGCTGGAATTCTCCGGCTGTTCACGCCGGTCGGATCTTCTGGTCCCAATAACGGCACAGCACCAATGCGGGTTTCCTGACATCAGAGGGTGCAGTCAGTGGGGAATCCCATTGACAGCAGATGGACCGTCTCCCCTCATGATGTGGGTGCCCTTGTTCTAGCACGCTGGTACAGCAGATAATAAAGAAAGCAAATGGAATGTTGGCATTTATAGCGAAAGGACTAGAATATAAAGGTAAGGAAGTATTGGTGAGGCCTGGAGTATTGTGCCTGGAGTATTAAGCTTTGGTCCCCTTATTTGAGGGAAGATGCAGTGGCATTGGAGGCAGTTCAGAGGAAGGTCACTAGATTGATTCCAGAGAAGAAGGATTTGTCGTATGAAGAGAGATTGAACAGTTTAGGCCGATACTCTCTGGAATTTAAAAGAATGAGGGGAGATCAAATTGAGGTATGTAAGATAATAAAAGGTATGGATAAAATAGATGTGGAGCGGATGCTTCCGCTGGTGGGGCATTCTAGGACGAGAGGTCATAGTCTTAGGATAAGGGGTAGCAAATGTAAAACAGAGTTGAGGAGAAAATACTTCTTCCAAAGGGTTGTGAACCTGTGGAATTTGCTACCCCAAAGCGCAGTGGATGCTGGGACAGTGAGTAAATTTAAGGAGGAGTTAGACAAATTTTTAATTGGTAATGGGTTGAAAGGTTATGGGGAGAAGGCAGGAAAATGGGGATGAGGAGCATATCAGCCATGATCGAATGATGGAGTAGACTCAATGGGCCAAATGGCCTAATTCTGCTCCTATATCTTACGAACTTATGAAATCATTCAGGAAAATCTCTGTTATTTAGCTCCAGGAGGTGCCGATTAATCAAGTATACCAGTGAATTGAGATGTGAGACAAGTTCCACGTTTTCATCCCATGGGTAAGCTCCAGGATGGTAATACGGGTATTAAGACCTCACGAGGTGTGAGGACGAGCGAATTGAGTGAGCAGTGCCAAGGGGAGATGGTGTTGTAGGGCAGTGGGAGCCTGAGATCAGAGCGAGGACAGGTTGCCGATATCTATTACTGGTGACTTTGACATCTCCAGTCAAAAAGCAGACCCGACGCTAAAGTTGCAGTTAATAGAAATTTTACAGCACAGAAATAGGCTACTCAACCTATCTGGTCCATCCCGGTCTTTATGCTTCCTTCAAGCCTCCTACTGCCCTATTTCATCTCACTCTGTTGGGATATCCTTCTATTGCTTTCTTACCAATTGTACTTAATTTTTCTTCCCTTTTACGGCACGGTAGCACAGTGGTTAGCACTGCTGCTTCACAGCTCCAGGGACCTGGGTTCGATTCCCGGCTTGGGTCACTGTCTGTGTGGAGTTTGCACATTCTCCTCGTGTCTGTGTGGCTTTCCTCCGGGTGCTCCGGTTTCCTCCCACAGTCCAAAGATGTGCGGGTTAGGTGAATTGGCCATGCTAAAATTGCCCTTCGTGTCCTGGGATGCGTAGGTTAGAGGGATTAGTGGGTAAATATATAGGGATATGGGGGTAGGGCCTGGGTGGGATTGTGTTTGGTGCAGACTCGATGGGCCGAATGGCCTCTTTCTGTGCTATAGGGTTTCTAAGATTCTAATGCTGCCATGCTATTTGCCTCAAATACTCTGGCTGGGATTTTCCAGCCCTGTCGCGGCGGGTCCCACCATGGCAGATGTGGCAAGCAAACAAAAAGTCCATTGGCTTCGGCACCACTGGTAAGTTCTGTTGGCAGAGAGGCTGTAATGGTGGCTGTTATGATATTGGGGGTGATTCTGTCGGCCCGTTAGCCCTAACCAGGATTCCCGCTGTCCTGTTGAATCGGGCGTGAGGCCCAAAGCTGGATTCTCATTGGGTGTCAAGTCTGTCACGATTCTCCCCGCCTGCTCACACTGGTGAGATCAGTTCTTCAATGGCGAGAACCTGATCAGAACTGGTAAGCATCATTTCAATCTCATTAGCAAGGTTGAAATGGAATGCTGCTGCCTCCTGGGATGCTCACCCCCCCTCTCTCCCCCCCCCCCCCCCCTCCACCCACCCCAGCTGGAAGTAAGCATCAATCTCTACTGGTCCTGAAAAGTGGGGACCAGGAGCCTTGGACTCGGAGGGGGAGCAAGGACATTGTATCAGCTCTTTCTTGTAGCCGTGGTGCCCATGGGTCTTGCAGCCACTGCCAAGTCGAGGGGGGGACGGGGATTGCCTGAAAGGACCTGGGGAGGGGCGGGGGGGTGCTGAAGTTGGGGGGAAGGGATCTCTCTCTGGATGGGGTTCATATGGCTGATCATCTCCATGTGAAGATCATCAGCATGTGAACTTCAAGCAGCTTTCAGACTGACCCGGAGTCTCGTTGCTCTGTAGCTTTGAATTCCTTTGAAGACCTTAATTCAAATAAACTTCTTCGCCCCAAGAAATTTTAAAACCTCGGCTTTGACAGCTCCAGTCCATTTCAAGCAGGGGATCCTCAGACAGCTTAGAATAGTCACAGATGGTCCATTAAGTTCTTTGAACTCCTCCAATCCATTTCAAAGCAGCCATTAGCTCTGTTTGTTTATACGATCACTTCACGCTCCATTAGCCTTTACAATGCCTGAGATTGACAGGTCCAGGCTAGTTCAAAGCAGGCAGGGAGATTGTTTATTTAAACAAGTTCTTTCATGGCCCATTAACTATGAAGTCCTTCCTCTTTTGAGTAGCTGTATTCTCTAACTGCAGGTTTTCTCACAGTGGACCTTTTCATCTGAAATGGATTACAGTAAGGACAGGTGCTGATATGTCAGATCCTTTACTGCCTGAATAGAATACCAGCATTAGAGGTGGCATTCCACCATGCAGGCAACTGGCACTACTCGAGGCATTGAAGTGCAGGGGATCCTTGTTGTAGTCACTATTTAAATCCCTGGATAGACATCATGACCTCACTGGGGGCACTCAGAGGCCTTTGTAGCCCCTGGTGGTCAGGGACATGGCTGTACAGTTCCCAGGCCCTGCCCCCTGGCACCCAGGAATTGCCAACATGGCAGTGAACGGTTGACACTACCAGGTTAGAAATGTCAGGGTGCGAGAGAGCAGTGTCAGGTTGACTCTACTGGGATGAGGGGGAGCTGAAGGAGGCGGGGCCTTTGGCGATCTGAACGCAGAATGTCACTCACTTGTTAAGAGTGCGAATGATGCCGGCGAGGATGGAGAGGGTTGGGCCACCCTAATGCCTGCATAGTGTGGATGGCATGATTCGAACATTTAGCAGTCAGTGGTGGGCTGGGAGTTTTTCCCTATGTGATAAAGGGTGGAGGGTGTTCCCCTTGTCTCCAGAGGAGAAGGTCACAAGGAACGTTTGGGGGAGAGGAAGGGGGGGCTGTCACTGTTCTTTTAGATTGGGCACCCTTTAAATCAGTGCCCCAATCTCTGTGAAGCAGGACCTGTCAGCGTGTTTCGGCCCTGCCCCTCAGTGCAAAACTTGTCCTTCTCCAAAAAAAATTCCAAGTGTGGTCGATTCACTCCTCTTAACCGCTGCCAGGGCCAATGGGAAAAGTACTGATTTCCCTGCTAGCATCGGCACTTTGGTTTTTTTTTACAGACAATATTGCCCATTGCGTTTGTGCCATTGCAATGTAAAGGCGTTCGGCAGAGCAAGGGTTAACGTGGGACTGGCGAGTGGCACTGCCCACAGTACGATGTGTAGAGGCACATGGTAATAGACTCAGAGAGAACACTCTGAAAGCCTCCCCTGCATGGGGAAGCAGCTCCATGCATGACAGTAACCTGGGATCTGTAAACGGTTAAAGACTTAACGACAGACGGTTTGTGTTTAAATGTACAAGTCCCAAGACTCATTATTGAACCATCAAAACAACCCATGTTACAACAATGGCTGCCATAGAAATATTAGTCTCGTGGTGTCTTTTTAAGGTCAGTCTAAGTCACATTTATTCTGCATCTTACCTGCAAGTGCTTAATGTTGCAGTGATACTGAGGCAAACTTACTGTTGTTTGGTACACAGCAGTGCTAGTCTAACAATGGTTATAACAGCCATATTACTTTGTGTTTCATGCTTTTTAAACTTGAGAAACAGCAATCTAAATGCAGACATATGTAAGTAGTGAACCTGTTAGCTGGATGACAGCTATTTCTGATTGGTGCCCTGATGAACAGTGGACAAAAGATAACCTGCAGTTTTAAGATGAGAGATTGTGAGAGTTTTACACATCATTGGCCATTGTGCAACTGCTGGAACGTCGCCTCGGATGTAGCTGACACTGATCGATGATCAAGCTTCAGTTATGATTGCATACTTCCATTGGTGGTGATACCATTTTAATATGTAGCTTTAATGGTTCAGAGAAGTTGCAGCAATTAAGTCACGTCAGTTTATTTTTTGCTGAAAAGAGTTTTAAAATGTATATTACAAATGTTGGGGTGACTCCCTGCACGGTGGCACAGTGGTTAGCACTGTTGCCTCACAGCGCCAGGGACCCGGGTTCAATTCCAGACTTGGGGTCAGTGTCTGTGCGGAGTCTGCACGTTCTCCCCGTGTCTGCGTGGGTTTCCTCCGGGTGCTCCGGTTTCCTCCCACATCCTGAAAGACGTGCTGGCTAGGTGCATTGACCCAAACAGGCACCGGAAGGTGGCGACTAGGGGAATTTCACAGTAACTTCATTGCAATGTTAATGTAAGCCTTACTTGTGACTAATAAATAAACGTTACTTTAAGGTTGAAATTTCATCCATGTTGGTCAGTGGACATAAATCCATTATTAGGTTCTTGCTAACACAGAAAATACAGTAAGATTGAAGAGGGAAAATTGACCTGCGCTAACAAATTAATTACAGGTTCACTGCATCTGCCTCCCGTCAAACAGTTTTGTTTGAAGCCAGTTTAAACTGTCACTTGACCATTTTGCCATTTTACCAACTGTCATCTTTAAGACAGTGGAATGGGAATAAACAGGCAAAGGCAGAAGTGCCTCCTCTCATCTCCAAATGCCAGAGCAGTGGAGGTTAGAGGTACTGGGACCATGTCGGACAGTGAAAATCAGTTGGTCGTTGTGTAATTATACATCTGTGCTGTGAAGACTTGGATCCACTTTCTCTCCTGTTACTGGCCCTTCGTAAGGAGAGGAAGCAGTCATAAAGTTATTTTTAAAAATCTTTACATATCTTTCAATCAAGTACAACTATAATGGATTTATCATCCAGTGGAGTTTAATTGTATTTAGTTAAAACCCTGTCCTGGAATTACTTGCATCTGCTAAATTCATAGGTTAGGTGGATTGGCCATGCTAAATTGCCTCAAGATGTGTAGATTAGATGGACTAGCCACGCTAAGTGTGTGGGGTTACAGGGCAAAGGGCCGGAGTAAGATACTCTGTCAGAGAGAGTCGGTGCAGATTAGATGGGCCAAATAGCTTCCTTCTGCACTGTAGGGATTCTATGATTCATTTTTTTACAGGCCTTTACAGAGTGGTACTGATGCTCCAATATGTAGTGCATAGATCAAGGTTTTCCTGTTGTGACATTCTACAGCATGACTTTGTATTCTAAACCACACCACCAGAAGAAGCCACGTGGCATCCAGTATGTGTGGGCTCTGGAACAATGAATGTTAAGGAGTGCAGTTACTCTGACCTCTCTTCCTGACCTGACAGTCACAGCTTTGGCAAAGACTTGGGAACAGGTTCCTATCTTTGCTCCTGGTCCGGGAATGATGTCCATCTGTGAAGGATCTAAAATAGGACAAAATACAAGAAAAAAACATTAAAAAACTAAAAATGGTGACATTTTATTCACACGTTAACAATGAGAAGCTGACAGGCCCAAGTTGTTTTGACAATTTAACTGACTAAGCACATTTTTCTACTCATGAACTGACAGGATGAAGTTCTCATGTAAGCATTAGGCGATGCTTGTCGGTGCACTTTGGCAAAACACGCAAAAGCAATAGTTGCAATGTCGTCTGGTTCTGCTAAATGAACAGCTAGGGGTGTCTTGAGGGAGCTCC
The DNA here is from genome assembly GCF_964213995.1 of Mustelus asterias. Lineage (NCBI taxonomy): Eukaryota > Metazoa > Chordata > Chondrichthyes > Carcharhiniformes > Triakidae > Mustelus > Mustelus asterias. Next base: position 39,416,509 of record NC_135821.1, read on the forward strand.
ATGATGTTGCCTGGTTCATTTTTCATTGTCATGTGCCTCTGCTCGAGTTATGAATCAAATTAGGCATGCTGCTACCAGTTATGCACACAATTACTGACTGTAATTATTAGCAAACCCAGTTACCAGAACAGACACGGAGAACTACTCAAACTGAATCTAACACACTCAGCTCAGGGAACGTCATTCAATGATGTATAGAGAGTACTGAAGGGCAAATTGTAGAATGTGATTTATAGCACTTGAGCATGCTATGTAGGTTATCTTTACTGGTGTTTTGCATACGTCTGTACTTCAGCATTTTGTTGACGCACAAAATGTGTTAAATGCCAATTTGCTTAATGCCACGGTATTCGTCAGTAATACTGAGCCAGCAGGCATGCTGATGTCTGCATTCTGGGTGATTGTTCTATTTCCCTTGGCAACTCTGGATTTCAAACAAAGAAGTCAATCCAAAATGGGAACAGAAAATTCCAGAGACACTCATCAGGTCAGGCAGCATCTGTGAAGAGAGAAATTGAGTTAATGCTTCGGTTGGGTGATCTTTCATTCGGACCAAATACTTTTTGAGCAAGTGTTGGGGAGGGCGGATCAGAAAGAATGAAAGGGAAAGTCTGTGAAGAGTAGGATTAAGTTTAAAGTTCATTTATTAGTGTCACAAGTAGGCATACATTAACACTGCAATGAAGTTACTGTGAAAATCCCCGAGTCACCACACTCCGGCACCTGTTCGGGCACACGGAGGGAGAATTTGGCATGGCCAATGCACTTTAACCAGCACATCTTTCAGACTGGTGGGAGGAAACCGGAGCACCCAGAAGAAACCCATGCAGGCACGGGGAGAATGTGCAGACTCTGCTCAGACAGTGACCCAAGCCGGGAATCGAACCCAGGTCCTTGGCGCTGTGAATCAGCAGTGCTAACCACTGTGCAATGATAATGGTGCAAGGTAAAATATGGTAATAATGTAGCAAGTGTGGAAGCCAAAAGGTTTGTATTAATGCTTACAGCAGAAAAGTGGCGCAGAAGGTGTTGCGGATGCAGAGAGGGTTGCTATAGCTTCGAAATACGGTGGAAGAAATGTAGGTCTGTCAATATCTTTTCAATTCAATTGAGGTTTATTGATGTCAATTACATTGTTCAAGTTAAGAGAAATAGGTGATGGGTATTACTTGTCTCTGAGCACAGATAGGTAGAGAATGGCTGGGACACTGGGGAATGGGATCAGAACTGAGAGCGAACAAGTCAATAAACTCTCTCAAAAAGGAAAAGATTTATGTCTTGTTTTCTGCTCCGCCATCCAGTTAAAATTTTGTTACCAGAATTAGCGCGCAAGGTATGTGGACTATGCCACCAGCCATGTACTAATAGGGGATGACCAGCCCAAGCTACAGTCCACACCTGGTTTTTGGATGACATTTTAAACCGAGTCATTGTATACCCCTCTCAGGTGGATGCCAAAGATCCAGTGGTGCTTGGAGAGCAGGAGGCCTTGCTGTAGCTACCGGTGAACTAGGTGATTGCAGAAGATCCATCAAGTGATCATATTAATGCTGGTCCTGCCTACTCATTTTATGATTCCAATTCAATGGGCCGAGATGCCTTTCTAACTCGATGAAAGTCAATTTCTTTTTCAATTCCTACACGGGACATGGGCGTCACTGGCTGGCCAGCATTTATTGCCCATCCCTAGTTGCTCTTGAAACTGAAAAGCTTGCTAGGCCTTTTCAGAGGGCAGATGAGAGTTAACCACATTGCTGTGGCTCTGAAGTCACATGTAGGCCAGACTGGGTAAGGATGGCAGATTTCCCTCCTAATGGGCATTAGTGAACTAGATGGGCTTTTCCGACAATTGACAATGGTTTAGATGTACTAATTTGGCTTTAAAGTGCTTTGGGACATCCTGAAGTTGTGAAAAATGACAATTAATGTAAGCCTCTAATTATTAAAATGTCAGCCTTTATCATGGGCGGCACAGTGGTTAGCACTGCTGCCTCACAGCGCCAGGGACCTGGCCTCGGATCACTGTCTGTGTAGAGTTTGCACATTCTCCCTGTGCCTGCGTGAGTTTCCTCCAGGTGCTCCGGTTTCCTCCCATAGTCCAAAGATGTGCGGGTTAGGTTGATTGGCCATGCTAAATTGCCTTTTAGTGTTGGGGGATTTGGGGGGTAAATATATGGGGTTATGGGGATGGGACCTGGGTGGAATTGTGGTCAGTGCAGACTCGATGGGCCAAATGGCCTCCTACTGTACTGTAGATTCTATGATTAGGTGGTAGTGGAAGTCTCCCAAACAACTATTGATGTTGGGTCAATCAAAATTTTTATGACAAGCATTGATAGATCGTTGTTGGTTGATGATATCAAGGACTTTTGAATAGAGGAGGTAAATAAACTTGGGTGCAATCGAATCAAATGTTGGGACTGGTTCCAGGAGCTGGATTGCCTCCTCTGGTTCCGATGTAAAAATGTTTTCAGGTAGTTGGATTGGTGAACAGGAAATTCTCCTTGTTTTACACTGCTCAAGCAGGTGTGCAGATCAGTAATTTAGGTGCATTCCTCCCTCAATTTATTTCATGTTGGAAGTGTGAAAGATTCACCACATGTGTACAGGTACAGTTGCACAGACCTCTGCCCCTTAGTGTCAGGGAGATTAACAGGGAAAATGCATGGGGTCATGGAGATAGGGCCTGGGTGGGATTGTTGTCAGTGGAGACTCGATAGGCCGAATGGCCTCCTTTTGCGCTGTAGGGATTCTATGATAGCTATTGTAGGCCTGCATTTGTGTGCATTAAAAATGAAATTTATCAGGTTTGTAACATGTTGCGCCACTAAACTTCCGAACCTACATATTTTGGGAAAATAAGGGGCAGTCAATCTAACTTGAACATCTTTGGGCTGTGCAAACTCCACACAGACAGTCATTCAAGGCCGGAATTGAACCCTTGTCCCTGGCACTGAGAGCTGGCTGTGCTAATCACTGTGCCACCATAAAATGAAGGGGATTATGATGTCTGTTCTGAAATCTGCCTAACAACAAGCTTGGGTGATGTGGCTGTTAAAGTTTAAAGGGAGGCCTCAGTTATTTTGTTGGAAAGATGGTCGAAAGTGTTCACACTTGGAGACAATGGCACCAGCAGCTGTATTTACTGTGGTTGGACTGCTAATCTCTAGAGTCCTTGGTAGGCGTTAAGAATATCGGGTTGTATTTTAAACTGTCTGTATATTTTCAAGATAGAATATGTCTGAAGAACAGCAAATCAGAATTTCTACCTGACTACAGGCCCATGTGATTTATGTTGCCATGGCAATGGGCTTTGAGAGGGAGAGTGTCCTTTGGAACCATTGAAGGATCACTGAATCTCAAAAACAAGTTAGTCTTCCAGGAGCTGGGAGAGAGCAAAGGAGCAAAAGTCTCTATGGTTCACTGCACACGAATGTGGGTGAGACTTCACACTCGTAATGAAAAGACCAAGTTTGTGAGGATTTGAAAAGTGGCTTGAAGGTTCACCTAGCTTGTGCTAGCAAGAGAATCTTCAGGAAAGACGCCTTGCCAATGAATGGCAGTTTTGGGGTTACCAACTAGGAAAGGGAAAAAAATGGGTATAAGCCATTGGGAGCTAAGAATGTCTACCTAAGAACAGTGTAAAGTACAATCATGAAGTGGGATTTCCGGCTGTGTTAAAAGGGGAGCATTATGTTTGGTAGCTTAAAATATAAGTTGCCTGCAAATAGTGTTTAATAACTGTTGCTCCTAGCTTGCTTGTCACAGTAAAAGTCTCAAAACGTGAAATTGTGTTCTGCCAACCCTTCAGCTATTAACTGGGAGTTCTAATTTCATTTTAAAAGTTATTGGAGTCGCAGGGTTTGCAACAATGTGGGATTAACACCTGATAAAATATGCATAACCTGGTAGAGGATAAAGTAATAAATAATCATTAGGAACTCGGGGAATTGTATTTACATAGAGCTGGCAAAGCGGCGTGGAAGTAGGAATTAATGCAACTTGTTTTTACTGTACGTTATAGAGCCACATTGCACCAGTCAAATATAGAAGCTGTGAAGCCACACCATAATTGAAATAATGTGTGCAAATGCATTTTCCTAAGGTATTTCTCTCCCTCGGCAACACCACCAGCCTGGGTTTTCCTCTTTTGAGTTTTCGATTTGCACAACTATGGCCCAACATGTCGCTTTAAGCTGCCCCTCACCTTGCTGCTGTTTTTTGGATTTGGGAAGATAAGAGATCTTTGAGCTAGTGTTTACCCTCCCTTATCCCAGCTACTGTCCCACAAACACGGTTTTGCAGTGTCTGCGCATCGGTTGCAAGGATTTTCAAACAAAGCCTGATTGAATGGCTGCAGATCCCGGTTTTCTAGAATCTAATTTAAAACAGCTCCAATATAAAAGCGATTGTACTGAGCCATGGATACACACACTATTGTGAATGAAGCTTTATATATAAGTGAAGTACCTGTGTTAATAGCCCCTTTAAGTATTGTTCCATTTCGATTGTCGTTCTAATATTAAAAGAGATGGGCACCACCGAGGAAGCAATTTTTGTTGAATTAAAAGGCCCTGTGGATTGATTATTCCCCTCACCTTGGATTTATACTTTCAACTTTCAAAGCTTATGTTGTATTTTTGCAATAAAAAAAACTTCCACTTGTTATATTACAACCATTACTATTTCAGCATCATATTGACATTTTTGTCACTCATAATAACCCTTGTCCTTCACTTTAGAAAAAGACTCCCACCAACTACACTCTGCACATAAGCGGTTCCGCAGTTGTAATTTCAACTAGCTTCAATCTTCTGAGTTTGTTGTGCAGCCTGAACTTTGGGACAAGCTTGAGGCCTGCAGAAATTCTGAATATTTAATATTCTCTCCGCTGCCCACAGGGTTTCATACAATCATAGAATCTACAGTGCAGAAGGAGGCCATTTGGCCCATCGAGCCTGCACCAACAACCATCCCATCTAGACCCTATTCCCATAACCCCACACTGGCACAGTAGTTAGCATTGCTGCTTCACAGTGCCAGGAACCCAGGTTCAATTCCGGCCTTGGGTGACTGTCTGTGTGGAATTTGCACGTTCTCCCCATATCTGTGTGGGTTTCCTCTGGGTGCTCTGGTTTCCTCCCACACTCCAAAGATGTGCAGGTTAGGTGGATTGGCCATGATTAATTGCCCCTTAGTGTTTAAAGATGTGTTGAATGGAGGGATTAGCCAGGGTAAATGTGCAGGGTTATGGGGATAGAACGGGGGCTGGGGTAGGGGTGAGCCTGAGTAAGATGCTGTTTCAGAGAGTCAGTGCAGAATATCCTATATTCCAGCCACTGCTTCATCAACTCCATCCTGTTGCTGAAAGACTCTCCTCGGGTTGCTTTCATGATGGGGTGAATGGCCTCCTTCTGCCCTGTAGGGGTTCTATTATTCTAAGTCTGAGATAGGTGTCAGGTGAGGTAACTCCTGGGGGTTTAATTATCTTGCAACCCTTCACAAACCCATCTCTGCAGCTGGATTTATGCACTATATGTGTATTAGGTCTGGAACTGCCATAACACTATACCACTGAGACGTCCGTCCAGTTTAGTTCCTGGTCAATGGTAACGCCCCATTGAAGAACCTTCTTCTCTGAGCTGGACCATTGCAAAGAATCAGGGGCTTGCTTGGGGAAGGGGTCCAGTTTCAGCCATAAGGCTGTATACAACTGTGAGGGGCATCTGCACATCTTCATGTCTGTACTCATTCACTTTTGTTTGTTTGACCTGCAGTATTATCACATCCTGATATTAGGCAGATGCAGGAGCCCTGAACTGCACCACCAATGAGGGAGTGATGCATCACCAGAGGTGCTACCCTTTAGATAAGGAGAAAGTTGTGTCCGCTGCTTTGGGTGGACACTGAAGATCCCACAGCCCTATTTGAAAAAGAGTTGTGGAGTTTCCTCTTGTGTCTTTTACTCTTCAATCAATATCTAAAACAGATGATCCAGTCACTTGTGGAATCTTGCTGTGCTCAAATCGGCTGTCACTTTGACCTACATTACAGCAGTAACTGCAGCTCAAAAGTCCTTCATTTGCTGTAAAGCAGTCTGGGACATTTTCAAGATGTACTGTTAAAATAAATGTAATTTATTTAACTGGTGAGAGAAGTAAAAAGCAGGTTAAGCAACAGAATCATACAGCACAGATATTTGCCTTTGCGCCTGTGTTGGCCATTTGAAACAGCCATTCAATTAAACTCTTCCCACCCCAACCCACCATAATGCAATTTTTTCCATACCAAGTTTATATCTAATTCCCTTTTGAAAGTTACTATTCAATTTGCTATCATCGCCATATTGGGTAGCCCATTCCAGGCAATAAAATCTCACTCCGTGGACACATTCGCCTCATCCTTGTGAGGTTCTTGGGACTTGAAACAGGCAGCGACAGACCAGAATAAGAAGTACATGAGAATCTTGGCTCCTTTATTAAAACAGCTTTCTCAGACACTCTGCTTTGGTTTGCAGACTCCCTCTGCTGGTACAATTCTGGATGCTAACCTCAAGTGAATCAAATATATACATTGCACTTTTTAAAGCAGTATAGGTGCAGACTCAATGGGGGGTTAGGGCCTTTTCTGTGCTGCACAATGCTATGATTCTATACAATTTCCTTCTCATTGCTGTGGCTATTACTTTAAATTGCCGTGCCCTCGTTTACTGAATTTCCTGCCAGTGGACAGTTTCTTCTTATTTACTTCATCAAAGCCACTCATAACAAATTCCTCTTATTCCTGGTATTTTTCTGATAAATCTCTGCACCCTGAACGGCCACATGGAAGCCAGCCTCCTTAACCTGCCCTATGCTTCTCGCAGAATGGTGCCCTTCAAGCTAATAACCACTCACTCTACTAGAGGGATACCTATGGTCCTTCGTAGACTGTGGCTAATTGACTCTGCACCCTTTCCAAAGCCTTGACATCCTTCCTGTAGTGCATGGCCCCGAATTGGACACAATACTCCAGCTAAGGTTTAGTAATTTATAACTCCATTGATCAGTGGAAATGCTGAGCATGACAGAACCGATGTTTCCCACTGATTAGTGTTGGGCATATATTTTGGGAGTGGAAGGTGCAGGTCATGTGGCCATAAGACATGGGAGCAGAATTAGGCCACTCGGCCCATCGAGTCTGCTCCGTCATTCAATCATGGCTGATACTTTTCTCATCCCCATTCTCCTGCCTTTTCCCCGAGCCCACTGATAAACAAAGATAACCTGTGCTCTTGGTTACTGATGCTCAAATGAAGTAGGACACAGATCTAGTTTGAACAGCATGATGCTAGTGTACAGGTTGCTTCATCAATCTAGATGTTGACAGCCCTAATCTGGGATCCCAGTGCGGTAACTGCTGGCAGCTGAAGGGAAATGGTTGACCTCACAGCATTGAATTGGCCAGACATTTGAGTTGAGTGAGCCGGGACTGAGCACTGGCGGGCGGCATTGTGGCACAGTGGTTAGCACTGCTGCCTGACAGCGCTAGGATTCAATTCCGGGCTCGGGTGATTATCTGTATGGTGTTTGCACATTCTTCCCGTGTCTGCATGGGTTTCCTCTGGGTGTTCCAGTTTCCTCCCACACTCCAAAGGTTAGGTTGATTGGCCATGATAAATTGCCCCTTAGTGTCAGGGGAACTATCATGGTAAATATATGGGTATAGGGCCTGGTTGGGATTGTTCTTGGTGCAGGCTCAATGGGCTGAATGGCCTCCTTCTGGACTGTAAGGATTCTATGAAAGCTATGAAATGAAGTAACCAAATAATTATCAATGGAATTGAGAAGTAATTATCTTTTAATCCAACTGAGGTCAAACATTAAAAATTGCTTCAAAACACTGAATCCATTCTCTTTACGGAAATCTTTAGTAAAAGGCAATAGCTTTACACGATTTGGAGAGAATTACTAGATTGTCCATCAAGTTAACAGGGAATGGAGGGCAGCCCAGGTGAAGGATCCCTGGGGCGATTGGAGAGGAAGTCTGCCATTGTAACCTTGCCATGATTAGCTAACAGAAATGTTAAAGAATGAAACAGAGTTTACTGGTATACTCGATGTGTACAGACAGCTGCATTGAATAATAAGAACTGTATTCAGCCCTCAGCCACAGGTCAGCAGTCATCTGAACCCTGCATTGAGCTCCAAAGAGAGGCATGTTGGACTCAAAATGTTAACTCCAGAACCTGCCGGGCCCGCTGAGTTTTCCCCGTGCTTTGGGCTTTTATTTCTGCAGTGATCCCATGGGTGGGATTCTCCGATCTCATCTGTATCCATCCCGCTCCCAGCGAATTTGGCACTCAGCCTAAACTCCATTCACCTCAGCAGCACCGGACAATCCCAGCCGCAGACTAAGTCGGAGGTTTTTGAAGCATGTCTCGAGACATTGGCTGAAGGGAGCACTGTAGTTGCCTGTTATGTTGGTGACCAACCAAACTCAATAACATCCACTCGAGAGCAGTTCTGAAGTTTGTGAGTATAGAAACCTGTATTTTCCACACAATGGTTGATGCAGTGACAATGTCGAATGGTGTAATGCCACCATGTTCCCTGATAAAGTTTGCATGTGATTGATTTATGCCATTTTTACTCCAAAGCATTCTCTTCATGTGTACACTTCCAAATTACGTGCGCTGAAACTTCACTTGGCTTGTGAGTGTTAGCCCTTCCAAATCTGGACAAGCATAAATGTAAAATCATAGAACGGTTAGAAGAGGCCATGGGAGGCGATGGTCTAGTGATATTATCACTAGACTATGAATCCAGAAACTCAGCTAATGTTCTGGGGATATGGGTTCGAATCCCACCATGGCAGATGGTGGAATTTGAATTCAATAAAAAATACCTGGAATTAAGAATCTACCATGAAACCATCGTCGATTGCTGGAAAAACCCATCTGGTTCACTAATGTCCTTTCGGGAAGGAAATCTGTCATTCTTGCCCAGTCTGGCCTACATGTGACTCCAGAGCCACAGCAATGTCATTGACTCTCAACTGCCCTCCAAGGGCAACTAGGGATGAGCAATAAATGTTGGACAGCCAGCTACACCCATGTCCCACAAATGATTAAAAAAGAAAGAACATTGAGTGTGTACCAGCCCTTTACAAGAGCAGTTTAGCTTGTCCCCACTGCTCACCCCCCCCACCTTTTCCCTTTAGCCTTTCAGTTTTTTTTCCCAACAATTGTTTACAAAATTCCCTGTTTTGAGCCATGATTGAATCTGCCTCTGCCATTCTTTCAAGCAGTGCCTCCCAGATCCGAACCACTGGCTGTGTTTAAAAAACATGTTGTCCTGAGATCACCTTTAGTTCTTTTGCCAATCGTTTTGAACCTGCCTCTCCCGGGTTTCGATCCTTCCACCAATGGGGAAAATTGCACTCCATCTACTCTGTCCAGACCCCTTGTGATATTGAATCTCCACTTAAGCTGTTCTTCCCTAAGGTTAACGATCACAACTTCGCCAGTCTATGTGTGCAAATGAAATGCCTCATTTTTGGAAACATTCTTGTAAACTTTTTCTGCATCTTTTCTTAAAGCTTTCACACAGCCTTCCTAAAACATGGTGTCTGGAATTGGACATAATATTCAGCTGAGGCAGAACCTGTATTTTTATACTCTTTTATAAAGCGCACAATCCCAGCTGCCTTAATAACCATTTTCTCAACCTGCCTTTTCACTAAAATATTTCTGCCCAAATATGCCCAGGACTCGAAAGTTTACTTATTAGTCACTGTTGGCTTACATTAACACTGCAATGAAGTCACTGTGAAATTCCCCTAGTCGCCACACTCCAGCGTCTGTTTGGGTACACTGAGGGAGAATTTAGCATGGCCATGCACCTAACCAGCACGTCTTTCAGACTGTGGGAGGAAACTGGAGCACCTTTATGGTATGGAGGGTCTTAGCTATGAGGAGAGATTGGGTAAACTGGGGTTGTTCTCCCTGGAAAGACAGAGGATGAGGGGCGACCTAATAGAGCTGTATAAAATTATGAAGTGATGATGTGGAGATGCCGGCGTTGGACTGGGGTAAACACAGTAAGAAGTTTAACAACACCAGGTTAAAGTCCAACAGGTTTATTTGGTAGCAAAAGCCACACAAGCTTTCGAAGCTCTAAGCCCCTTCTTCAGGTGAGTGGGAATTCTGTTCACAAACAGAATTTATAAAGACACAGACTCAATTTACATGAATAATGGTTGGAATGCGAATACTTACAACTAATCAAGTCTTTAAGAAACAAAACAATGGGAGTGGAGAGAGCATCAAGACAGGCTAAAAAGATGTGTATTGTCTCCAGACAAGACAGCCAGTGAAACTCTGCAGGTCCACGCAACTGTGGGCGTTACAAATAGTGTGACATGAACCCAATATCCCGGTTGAGGCCGTCCGCGTGTGTGCGGAACTTGGCTATCAGTTTCTGCTCAGCGACTCTGCGCTGTCGTGTGTCGCGAAGGCCGCCTTGGAGAACGCTTACCCGAATATCAGAGGCCGAATGCCCGTGACCGCTGAAGTGCTCCCCAACAGGAAGAGAACAGTCTTGCCTGGTGATTGTCGAGCGGTGTTCATTCATCCGTTGTCGCAGCGTCTGCATAGTTTCCCCAATGTACCATGCCTCGGGACATCCTTTCTTGCAGCGTATCAGGTAGACAACGTTGGCCGAGTTGCAAGAGTATGTACCGTGTACCTGGTGGATGGTGTTCTCACGTGAGATGATGGCATCTGTGTCGATGATCCGGCACGTCTTGCAGAGGTTGCTGTGGCAGGGTTGTGTGGTGTCTTGGTCACTGTTCTCCTGAAGGCTGGGTAGTTTGCTGCGGACAATGGTCTGTTTGAGGTTGTGCGGTTGTTTGAAGGCAAGAAGTGGGGGTGTGGGGATGGCCTTGGCGAGATGTTCGTCTTCATCAATGACATGTTGAAGGCTCCGGAGGAGATGCCGTAGCTTCTCCACTCCGGGGAAGTACTGGACAACGAAGGGTACTCTGTCCACTGTGTCCCGTGTTTGTCTTCTGAGGAGGGTAAACCGCACCGACCTCCTCAGAAGACAAACACGGGACACAGTGGACAGAGTACCCTTCGTTGTCCAGTACTTCCCCGGAGCGGAGAAGCTACGGCATCTCCTCCGGAGCCTTCAACATGTCATTGATGAAGACGAACATCTCGCCAAGGCCATCCCCACACCCCCACTTCTTGCCTTCAAACAACCGCACAACCTCAAACAGACCATTGTCCGCAGCAAACTACCCAGCCTTCAGGAGAACAGTGACCAAGACACCACACAACCCTGCCACAGCAACCTCTGCAAGACGTGCCGGATCATCGACACAAGATGCCATAATCTCACGTGAGAACACCATCCACCAGGTACACGGTACATACTCTTGCAACTCGGCCAACGTTGTCTACCTGATACGCTGCAAGAAAGGATGTCCCGAGGCATGGTACATTGGGGAAACTATGCAGACGCTGCGACAACGGATGAATGAACACCGCTCGACAATCACCAGGCAAGACTGTTCTCTTCCTGTTGGGGAGCACTTCAGCGGTCACGGGCATTCGGCCTCTGATATTCGGGTAAGCGTTCTCCAAGGCGGCCTTCGCGACACACGACAGCGCAGAGTCGCTGAGCAGAAACTGATAGCCAAGTTCCGCACACACGCGGACGGCCTCAACCGGGATATTGGGTTCATGTCACACTATTTGTAACGCCCACAGTTGCGTGGACCTGCAGAGTTTCACTGGCTGTCTTGTCTGGAGACAATACACATCTTTTTAGCCTGTCTTGATGCTCTCTCCACTCCCATTGTTTTGTTTCTTAAAGACTTGATTAGTTGTAAGTATTCGCATTCCAACCATTATTCATGTAAATTGAGTCTGTGTCTTTATAAACTCTGTTTGTGAACAGAATTCCCACTCACCTGAAGAAGGGGCTTAGAGCTTCGAAAGCTTGTGTGGCTTTTGCTACCAAATAAACCTGTTGGACTTTAACCTGGTGTTGTTAAAATTATGAAGGGCATAGATAGGGTGAACAGTGGGAAGCTTTTTCCCAGGTCGGAGGTGACGAACACAAGGGGCCATGGGTTCAAGGTGAGGGGGGCAAGGTTCAACACAGACGTCAGGGGGACGTATTTTACACAGAAGGTGGTGGGGGCCTGGAATGCACTGCCAAGCAAGGTGATTGAGGCGGACACGCTGGGATCGTTTAAGACTTATCTAGATAGCCACATGAACATACTGGGAATAGAGGGATACAAAAGAATGGTCTAGTGGGCACATGAGCGGTGCAGGCTTGGAGGGCCGAAGGGCCTGTTCTTGTGCTGTATTGTTCTTTGTTCACCCAGAGGAAACCCATGCAGATACAGGGAGAATGTGCAGACTCCACACAGACAGTGACCCAAGCTGGGAATCGAACCCAGGTCCCTAGCGCTGTGAGGCAGCAGTGCTAACCACTGTGCCACCGTGCCACTCAGGACTCTGTTCCTGCATCACATTTTGTATTGTATCCTTTAGCTTGCACTACGTTTCCTTGATCTTCTGACCAAAATGTATCATTTTGCACTTCCCGATATTAAATATCATCTGTCATGTGGCTACTCATTCCTGTCTATATCTGAAGTTGCTCACTACCTCCCACAGTTCACATTACTTCCGAGTTTTGCATCATTGACAAATTAAAGTTTTAAAAAGTTTATTTATTAGTGTGACAAGTGGGCTTACATTAACTCTGCAATGGGATTACTGTGAAAATTCCCTAGTCGTCACACTCCGGTGCCTGTTCGGGTACACTGAGGGAGAATTTAGCACCTAACCTGCACGTCTTTCGGACTGTGGGAGGAAACCGGAGCACCCGGAGGAAACCCACGCAGACACGGGGAGAACGTGCAGCCTCCGCACAGACAGCGACCCACCAGAAATCGAACCCAAGTCCCTGGTGCTGTGAAGCAGCAGTGCTAACCACTGTGCCACCGTGCCCTGTACCCTCCAAGTCCAAGTCATTAACATATATCAGGAAAAGCAGTGATTTTAACTCTAATCCCTGGGGAACCTGTCTGTACACTTTCCACTGGTCGGAAAATTAACCATTCACCACTACTGTTTCCTGTCACTCAACCAACACTGTATCCATGCTGCCACTGTTCATTTTACTCTCTGGGTTTACTGACAAGCCTGTTATGCAGCATTTTATCAAATGCCTTTGGAAGTCTGGATGCACCGCATCAGCTGCATGACCCTCAAAACACTCTCTGTTCCCCAATCAAAAAGTTCAATCAAATTTGTTCATTATGATTTGCCTTTAATAAATCCATGCTGGCTTTCATTAATCCACACTTGTCCAAGTGACTGTTAATCATGTCCTGCAGTATCTTCCTAAAATGTTTTCTCACCATCAGTAGCTTTTAAATTGACAGACCTGTAGTTGCCGCATTATCCTTAGACCCTTGTTGAATAAGATTGTAATACTGGCAATTCTCCAGTCAATGGCATCTCATCGGAAAAGGATTAGAAAGTTGTAGTCTGTGCCCTGCAATTTCCACCCTTACTTCCCTCAGCAGCCCAGATGCATTCCATCCGGTCCAGGTAAATTATCAACTTTAAGTGCAGGCAACCTTTCTAGTACCTCCTTCATTATCAATTTTAATCCATTCAGTGTCTCTTATCTCGTCTTTCACATTGGGTGTCAATCAAACGGGCTGCTTTGTCCTCGATGGTGTTGAACTTCTTGAGTGTTGTTGGAGTTGCATTCATCCAGGCAGGTGGAGAGCATTCCATCAAACCCCTGACTTGTGCCTTGTAGATAGTGGACAGGCCATGGGGAGTCAGGAGGGTGAATTACTTGCTGTAGGAATCCTAGCCTCTGACTTGCTCTTGTAGCCACAGTATTCCTATGGCTATTCCAGTTCAGTTTTCAGTCAATAGTAACCTCCAGGATTCTCCTGAAGGCACTTCAGAAACTCTTCCCCTCCCTATATATAGAAGCTGGGATATTGCTATCCCAGCTTCTATAAATAAAATTCATGACCGAGCTTTCTTTATACATTGATTAAATTAAATGTTTGCTGTAGACATAGATCAGTGCCATTCACTGACTGGGAGGAACTGCTGCTTCCCTCCCTTCCTGAGCGCTCCATGCCCAGCCTCATCTACTGACTGCTCCGTTCATCCCACCGCATGACTCCACTCCCATCACTGCCCTCCCTGACTGCTCCACTTGCTGCATTGACTTCTGCCTCCCTCTCATCACTCTGCTCCCAGTCTCACCCACTCTGAAGCTCTTGGTCCCATTGCTGCCTGACCTTTTAGGTGCAGTAGGAACCAAAATCACCATTTCCTGCTTTATTAAGATTTTTTTGATGTTGCTTACTGATACCTGTGCTGCACTTTGCTGATTTTTGTGGTACTTAAATCTGCTAAATTTGAAGGTAGCATTTCTGCCATTGTATTTTGTTCAACATGCTGGTTAATAAATGATGATTTCATGCCTTCCAATTTTAAACTCTGCTCACATCAGTAAGTGAACAAGGTTAGGTTATCTGCAGTTATCTTGGTTCCCAGCTGCTTAGACTGATTTCCATTTGTTTTATGACTGCTTTTATATTCCATATTTTCTAAAGAGATTCTCAGGAAATTTTGCTAAGTTGCTATTGGTAAGGTCAGTATAGAGGCCATGGAAAATGGCAATGTAAGTCAGATGGAGAAGGTTACAGCCTAAATAAGTAGGGAAATAAGAAACTGAGCTGTTTGAACAAAGGTGAGCATTAGAAAAGGGACTTGCAACCTCCCCATGTCAATCCTCCCTCTTTTTATTTGGTGGATGTGATGTGGAGATGCTGGTGTTGGACTGGGGTGGGCACAGTAAGAAGTCTCACAACACCAGCTTAAAGTCCAACAGGTTTATTTGGCAGCATGAGCTTTTGGAGCGCTGCTCCTTCATCAGGCGCCTGATGAAGGAGCAGCGCTCCGAAAGCTCGTGCTGCCAAATAAACCTGTTGGACTTTAACCTAGTGTTGTGAGACTACTTACTGTCATTAATTACAGTAGTTTGTTGTTGTACTCTTTCAATGGAAAACTGCCTTAAGGAACACAGAAGGCAGTGAAGGGAGATCAGTGTAAGAACAGTAAATTAGGTGCTGATTATATATCAAATTCAAGTTTCCTTTTTGACTCGAGTGAATGGAAAGGGAACATGGAGAAGGGTGCATAAATACAGTCAACTGCCAAACGTTGACATGCTCCTGACTTATGTTGTCTGTTAAACGCAAAGCGATGTTTGTATTAAATTTTGGTCGTGTGTTCTTTGGACTGAAAGTTCTGCTCCACATGCACTAAATAACAAAGGAAGCCGTCCTTCCAAGCAATTTTGTGTCTCGCGCTTCAGTGACTTTCTCTTGTCACTGCCAGTTGGTCAGATGGTTTAATTTTTAACTCCACACGACGACCGCTGGTGAATAGCTGATATGTGTAATTTGATGGAACATTTCAAGCAGAAGTATTTTCATTATCCTTCATCATGGGAAATGGGATAATACGGCTGGGAATAGTTCCACGAACGCAGTCTATCCCTCACTATGCAACTGCAGTTTATTTATTATTAAAATGTCACATTGAAAAGGTGACTCCTGTCAGTCAGATTGGAAATCAGCAAATCCATTGTTAAGTTTGATTTCCCTGTGCAATTTAAAAGCCGTGTTGATATTTTTACCTTCCATGTTCAGTGGGCGAATGTGAAATTGTGACGCTCCTTTGCCTCTACCTTTTTCAAACATAATTATTAAAATCAAAAGTCAATATATTGAAGGTAATAAGCTTTTGTCGTGAAAGAAATGTGCTCATGTTATGAGCTGGTCAGCCAGTAACCTTTTGAATAAATTGCCTTTGAAACTGGTGAGATTTTGTCCCTTGGGTAGCTGTCCCCATTTCCCGGAATAAGAACCCAGCTTTACCATGGCCTGATATCGTCTACTCTCTACCTATGGCATGTAGAGAGTAGGGGGAGGGTGAGCAGCCAGAGGTCATTGTACATACTGGTACCAATGACATAGGTAGGAAAAGGGATGAGGTCCTGAAGTGTGAATATAGAGAGTTAGGCAGAAGGCTAAAGTGCAGGACCTCGAAGGTAGTAATTTCAGGACTACTACCGTTGCCACGTGCTAGTGAGAGTATGAATAGGAGGATTAGGCAGATGAATGTGTGGCTTGAGAGCTGGTGCAGGAGGCAGGGGTTTAGATTTTTGGATCATTGGGATCTTTTCTGGGGAAGGGCTGATCTGTTCAAGAGGGATGGGTTACACCTGAACTGGAGGGGGACTAACATTCTGGTGGGGAGATTTGCTAGAGCCACTTGGGAGGGTTTAAACTAGTTTGGCGGGGAAGGTGGGATCCAAAGCAGTAGGGAGACAGAAGGGAAGTTTGAGGACAGCACAGAAGTTAAGGGGAGCATATTAAGTAGTAAAGGCAGTGTCAGTAATCCTAGTACCAGACAGATCAGGCAAAAGCAGGACAGAGAGCAAGGGAAGTCCAGATTAAACTGCATTTATTTCAATGCAAGAGGCCTGACGGGCAAGGCAGATGAACTCAGGGCATGGATGGGTACATGGGACTGGGATATTATAGCAATTACTGAAACATGGCTGAGGGAGGGACAGGACTGGCAGCTCAATGTTCCAGGGTACAGATGCGATAGGAAAGATAGAACAGGAGGTAAGAGAGGAGGGGGAGTTGCACTTTTGATCAGGGAAAACATCACGGCCGTACTGAGAGGGGATATATCCGAGGGTTCGGCCACTGAGTCTATATGGGTAGAACTGAGAAATAAGAAGGGGGAAATCACTTCGTTAGGGTTGTACTATAGGCCCCCAAATAGTCAGTGAGAAATTGAGGAGCAAATATGCAAGGAGATTACAGATAGCTCCAAGAAAAATAGGGTGGTAATAGTTGGAGATTTTAACTTTCCCAACATTGACTGGGACAGCCATAGTATTAGAGGGTTGGATGGAGAGAAATTTGTTGAGTGTATTCAGGTGGAATTTCTCATTCAGTATGTGGATGGCCCGACTAGAGAAGGGGCAAAACTTGACCTCCTCTTGGGAAATAAGGAAGGGCAAGTGACAGAAGTGTTAGTGAGGGATCACTTTGGGACCAGTGACCATAATTCTATTGGTTTTAAGATAGCTATGGAGAATGATAGGTCTGGCCCAAAAGTTAAAATTCTAAATTCTAATAAAGGGCAGCACGGTAGCACAGTGGTTAGCAGTGGTTAGCACTGCTGCTTCACAGCTCCAGGGACCTGGGTTCGGTTCCCGGCTTGGGTCACTGTCTGTGTGGAGTTTGCACATTCTCCTCGTGTCTGCGTGGGTTTCCTCCGGGTGCTCCGGTTTCCTCCCACAGTCCAAAGATATGCGGGTTAGGTTGATTGGCCACACTAAAAATTGTCCTTAGTGTCCTGAGATGCGTAGGTTAGAGGGATTAGTGGGTAAATATGTAGGGATATAGGGGTAGGGCCTGGGTGGGATTGTGGTTGGTGCAGACTTGATGGGCCGAATGGCCTCTTTCTGTACTGTAGGGTTTCTTTCTTTCTTTCTAAATTGGGGCAAGACCAATTTTGATGGTATCAGGCAGGAACTTTCAAAAGTTAATTGGGAGGAGCCTGTGGGAAGGCAAAGGAATGTCTGATAAGTGGCACACTTTCAAAAATGTGTTAACCAGGGTTCAGGGTAAACACATACCTCTTAGAGTGAAGGGCAAGGCTGGCAGAAGTAGGGAACCCTGGATGACTCGGGATATTGAGGCCCTGGTCAAGAAGAAGAAAGAGGCACATGACATGCATAGGCAGCTGGGATCAAGTAAAGCCCTTGAAGAGTATAGGGGGTGTAGGAGTAGAGTTAAGAGAGAAATCAGGAGGGCAAAAAGGGGACACGAGATTGTTTTGGCAGATAAGGCAAAGGAGAATCCAAAGAGCTTCTACAAATACATAAAGAGCAAAAGAGTAACAAGGGAGAGAGTAACAAGGGAGGATCAAAAAGGTCATCCATGTGCGGATCCACAAGAGATGGGTGAGATCCTAAATGAATATTTTTCATCAGTATTTACTGTTGAGAAAAGCATGGATGTTAGGGAACTTGGGGAAATAAATAGTGATGTCTTGAGGGTGTACATATTACAGAGAAGGAGGTGCTAGAAGTCTTAAAGCGTATCAAGGTAGATAAATCCCCGGAACCTGATGAAGTGTATCCCAGGACATTGTGGGAGACTAGAGAGGAAATTGCGGGTCCCCTAGCTGAGATATTTGAATCATCGATAGCCACGGGTGAGGTGCCTGAGGATTGGAGAGTGGCAAATGTGCCTTTGTTTAAAAAGGGCTGCAGGGAAAAGCGTGGGAACTACAGGCCAGTGAGCCTCACATCTGTGGTGGGTAAATTGTTGGAAGGTATTTTGAGAGACAGGATCTGCAGGCATTTAGAGACGCAAGTACTGATTAGGGACAGTCAGCATGGCTTTGAGAGTGGAAAATCATGTCTCACAAATTTAGTTGATTTTTTTCAAGGGGTAACCAAGAAGGTAGATGAGGGCAGTGCTGTTGATGTTGTCGACATGGACTTCAGCAAGGCATTTGACAAGGCACCGCATGGTAGGTTGTTGCATAAGGTTAAATCTCACGGGATCCAGGGTGAGGTATCTAAATGGATACAAAATTGGCTTCTTGACAGAAGCCAGAGGGGTGGTTGTAGAGAATTGTTTTTCAAACTGGAGGCTTGTGACCAGCGGTGTGCCTCAGGGATCAGTACTGGGTCCACTGTTATTTGTCATTTATATTAATGATTTGGATGAGAATATAGGAGGCATGGTTAGTAAGTTTGCAGATGACACTAAGATTGGTGGCATAGTGGACAGTGAAGAAAGTTATCTCCAATTGCAACGGGACCTTGATCAATTGGGCCAATGGGCTGACAAATGGCAGATGGAGTTTAATTTCGACAAATGGCGAGGTGATGCATTTTGGTAGATTGAACCAGGGCAGGACAATGCAGTTAATGGTAGGGCATTGGGGAGAGTTACAGAACAAAGAGATCGAGGGGTACAGGTTCATAGCTCCTTGAAAGTGGAGTCACAGGTGGACAGAGTGGTGAAGAAGGCATTCGGCATGCTTGGTTTCATTGGTCAAAACATTGAATACAGGAGTTGCAATGTCTTGTTGAAGTTGTACTAGACATTGGTAAGGCCACACTTGGAATACTATGTGCAATTCTGGTCACCCTATTATAGAAAGGATATTCTTAAACTAGAAAGAGTACAGAAAAGATTTACTAGGATGCTACCGGGACTTGATGGACTGAGTTATAAGGAGAGGCTGAATAGACTGGGACTTTTTTCTCTGGAGCGTAGGAGGCTGAGGGGTAATCTTATAGAAGTCTATAAAATAATGAGGGGCATAGACAAGGTAGAAAGTCAATATCTTTTCTCAAAGTCTAAAACCAGAGGGCATAGGTTTAAGGTGAGAGGGGAGAGATACAAAAGTGTCCAGAGGGGCAATTTTTTCACAGAGGGTGGTGTCTGGAACAAGCTGCCAGAGGTAGTAGTAGAGGCGGGTACAATTTTGCCTTTTAAAAAGCATTTAGATAGTTACATGGGTACGATGGGTATAGAGGGATATGGTCCAAATGCGGGCAGTCGGGATTAGTTTAGGGGTTTTGAAAAAAAAGGGCGGCATGGACAAGTTGGGCTGAAGGGCCTGTTTCCATGCTGTAAACCTCTATGACTTCTATGTGAGACCAGTCAGCTCAAGAAGCAGGCTCATGGCACCTTGCAGCACAGGAAGAGACCATTCAGTCCATTGCGTTCTGTGTCGCCCCTTTGAAAGAGGTACTCAATTAGTCCCACACCCTGTTCTTTCCCAAAGCCCTGAATTTTATTTATTCATTCAGAGGATGTGGCCATCGCTGGCGGGGCCAACATTTATTGCCCAAACCTGAGGGCACTTGAGAGTCAACCACATTGCTGTGGCTCTGGAGGATGGCACGGTGGCACGGTTAGCACCGGTTAGCATTGCTGCCTCACAGCACCAGGGATCCGGGTTTGATTCCCGTCTCGCGTCACTGTCTGTGTGGAGTTTGCACATTCTCCCCGTGTCTGCGTGGATTTCCTCTGGGTGCTCCGGTTTCCTCCCACAGTCCAGAGATGTGCGGGTTAGGTGGATTGGCCATGCTAAATTGCCCCTTAATGTCGGGGACTAGCTAGGATGAATGCATGGTGTTATGGGGATAGGGCCTGGGTGGGATTGTGTGGTCGGTGCAGACTCGATGGGCCTAATGGCCTCCTTCTGCACTGTAGGATTCTATGAGTCACGTTTTCCAGATCAGGTAAGGACTGCAGATTTCCTTCCCTAAAGGATATTAGTGAGCCAGATGGGTTCTTATGACAATCGACAATGGTTTTGTGGTCATCATTAGACTTTTAATTCCAGATTGTTATTGAATTCAGATTTCACCATCTGCCATGGTGGGATTGGGACCCAGGTCCCCAGAACCGCCTGGGTAGAGGTAGAGTCTCGCTGGGTCTCTGGATTATTAGTCCAGTGACAATACCACTACACTACTGCTTCCTCTATCCTTTACAAATATTTATCTCATTTCCGTTAGAAAGTTATCCTCGAATATGCTTCCACCATCCTTTGAGGCGACATGCTCCACAACTCTGTGTATTAAAAAGTCCCCAATCCGTTGCTTTTGTCGACTTATCTTCAGTCTGTGTTCTCTGATTACAACCCTCCTAATAGTAGACACAGCTTCTCATTTTTTACTCTTATCTAAACCTCTCACAAGTTTGAGCTTGTATTAAATCCCCCCTTAATCTTTTCTGCTCAAAGGTTAACGATTTCAACTTCTTTAGTTTCTCCATTACAGGTTTAACTGCTCTAAGATAGGCTGAGAAGTTTCCTCCTTTCATTTTTTTATTCATTCATGGGGCATGGGTGTCGTTGGCTGGCCAGCATTTATTGCTCATCCTGCCTTGGAGGACAGTTGAGGGCATTGCTGTGGCTCTGGAACCATATGGAGGCCAGACCGGGTAAAGATGGCAGATTTCCTTCCTTGAAGGACATTGGTGAACCGGATAGATTTTTCCAACAATCGACAATGGTTTCATGGCCATCAGTAGATTCTTAATTCCAGATTTTTTTACTGAATTCAAATTCCACCAGCTGCCATGGCTCAGGTCCCCAGAACATTAGCTGAGCTTCTGGATTAATAGTCTAGCGATAATACCACTTGGCCATCGCCTCCTATATGGCTGTAGAAAAGCAAGGGAAGGACAAGATGGAGGGAATGAGCAATGATACTGCAATGGTGCAACTAGCAGAGAAGGAGTCAGTACGCAACACAATCAGGGAGCACTTGAGATATCTGCAAAACAGCAGAATGAAGCTACTCATGAGTTAATGCTCTAGAAGGTGCCATTATTGAAATAAGATGCCGAACCAAATCCTCTCGGGTAGAAGTAAAAGATCCCATGGTACTATTTTGGAGAAGAGCAGAGCAGTTTACAGGACAGGTCAGAGGCTGGGAATCCTGTAGCAAGTAACTCACCTCCTGACTCCCCAAAATCTGTCCATCATCTACCACTCGCAAGTCAGGAGTGTGATGGAATACTCTCCACTTGCCTGGATGAGTGCAGCTCCTACAACACTCAAGAAGCGTGAAACCTCCAGGACTGGTTTGTCACCCCATCCACGAACAGTCATTCTCTCTGCCACCCATAAACAGTGGCAGACGTGTGTAGCATCTACAAAATGCATTGTAGGAACTCATTAAAGGCTCTTAAACAACATCTTCGAAACCCATGACCACTTCCATCTAGAAGGACAAGGGCAGCAGACACATGGGAACACCGCCACCTAGAAGTTCCCCTCCAAGCCACTCACCATATGACTTGGAAATATATCTCCGTTCCTTCACTGTTGCTGAGTCAAAATCCTAGAACTCACTCCCTAACAGCACAGTGGGTATACCCTCACCACATGGACTGCAGTGGTCCAAGAAGACAGCTCACCACCAGCTTCTCAAGGGCAATTAGGGATGGGCAATAAATTTTGGCTTAGCCAGCGTTGAACATGTCCCAAGAATGAATTAAAAAGATCTCCCTGGAGCCCAGGCCACTATTTACACTTCAACCAATATCAATCTAAAAAGAAGCTGACCTTCTGGTCATTTTACATTGCAGTTTGTGGGACCCTTCAGTGCATGAATTGGCTGCATTTCCCACCAGCACGGCAGCAAGTACACATCAGGGTGTCATTGGATGTAAAGCACGCTTGGGATGTGTGGAGGTCATGCCAGGCACTATATTAATGCAAGTCTTTCTTTGGTGAATGAAGAATAGAATAACATCCTTGCTTTATGCTCAGCTGTTGATCCTTACTGTCTACACTAGAAAGGACTTTTTCGAGAACGATTCTTTAATGATTGTCACCGAGACCTACTGCTCACAGCTATCAGTTCAGTGGGAGTCAGGGGTCTCTGTATGAACTGGTGTGCTGTAATTCCTTGGCAACATGGGACAGGGTTGGAATTGTGTCTTCTGTCAATGGATCGGATATCTTGCTTTTCTATTTCAAAAAAAGTCTTCTCCAAAGCAGTGACAAAGCATTGTCCCATCATTCTGTTTATGCAATAGGACATGTCACACAGTGTCACTGAATTTCAAATACATCATTTATTATCCTGTCACTTACATAGAAACATAGAAAAGATTACATGATGTATTTCTAGCTCAAAAGAGTACACAGTTTCTTGGCTGAATAACATTCAAAGGGTTGGGGGCGAGCGGGGGGGGCAAGATGCTAAACGAAAGACACATCTACCTTTTCAGGTTTAGAATCATAGAATCCCTACACTGGCCTCCTTCTGCATTCAGCCCATTGAACCTGTACTGACAACAATCCCACCCAGACCCCATCCCTGTAACCCCATGTATTTCCCCTGCTAATGCCCCTGACTCTAAGGAGCAATTTAGCATGGCCAATCCACCTAACCCGCACATCATTTGGAGTGTGGGAGGAAACCGGAGCACCCGGAGGAAACCCACGCAGACATAGGGAGAAAATGCAGACTCCGCAAAGACAGTGACCCAAGGCCGGAATTGAACCATGGTCCCTGGTGCTGTGAGGCAGCAGTGCTAACCACTATGCCACCGTAAACACAAAAGATCACATTTTTCGAAGATGAGTCGGCCCTCTGTCCTGGCCATTGTTTATTCTTAAGCTAACAAGCTGCTTTGGTTATTGTTATACGCTGGTTGTGGGATCTTGCTGTGTGAAAATTACCTGATTCATTTTCCACATTACAACTGTGATCGCTTCAAAAGTATCTTATTGGCTGCAAACTTTTATGAGGCTGGGTCAGGCAGATTTTTAATCAGTAAAGGAATCAAGGGTTAGGGGGATAAGGCGGGAAAGTGGAGTTGAGGATTATCATATCAGATTAGTCATGGTCGCATTGAAAGGCGGGGTAGACTTGATGGGCTGAATGGCCTACTTCTCCTATGTGTTAGAGGCACCCTGATGTAAAAGGTGCAATATAAATGCATGTCTTTTCTTTCCCATTTGACATTTTCTGTTCAATAAAATATTGTTTGTTTCATAAAAGATAATGTGAACTTCCTGTAGATATATAATTCATAATACCCTAACCACAGTGGCCCATTCATAATCTTAAACCCGTTGGGCTGTTTGTGAAGCAACTGAGCGACACAGCAGTGGTTGAGGCCTCATTGTGTCCTCCTGGATTAAATAATGAGACTGTCTTATGGGGAGAGACTGGGGAAACTGGGTCTGTGTTGTCCAGAGCTTTGAGGAATGAGAGGTGACCTCATTGAAAACTACAAAACACTTAAAGGGATAGACCAGGGTAGAAACCGGTAAGATGTTTCTTCTTGGTTGGGGATTCTCGAACCAAGAGGGGTATAATAATTCCAGGAGTCGAAAGGAACAGTGCTTTTATCACACAAAATAAAGTAAAACAAGAACCACAAGCCTGTGGTGAATACAACTGGTCCTAACCGGGACAATGAAATAATGGACCCTCTCAGGGGCCTGCTTTATGCAGGGATCGATATGCGAGCTTCACCTGGTTGGATAATTACCAATCCCCAGGGACTCGTATTCAATAATTCCTACAGTTTAAAATTATTTATTGGTGTCACAAGTTGGTTTACTTTAACACTGCAATGAAGTTACTGTGAAAATCCCCTAGTCACCACACTCCGGCACCTGTTTGGGTACACTGAGGGAGAATTTAGCATGGCCAATGCATCTAACCAGCACGTCTTTTGGACTGTGGGAGGAAACCGGAGCACCTGGAGGAAGCCCATGCATACATGAGGAGAACATGCAGACTCTACACAGGCAGTGGCCCAAGCCGGGAATCGAACCCGGTTCCCTGGTACTCAAATGAAAGCCATGGGGGTTATCGTAGGGACACAATTTCGAAACAAGGGGGAAGCACTTAGAACCGAGATGAGGAGAAATATTTTAACTCCGAGGGTTGTTAATCTTTGGAATTCTCTACCTTAGTGGACTGTGGATGCTCAGTTATTGAGTGTGTTCAGAGATTGACAGATTCCGAAATGCCAGTGGTGTAAAGGGATACAGTGATGGTGTGGCAACAAGGTATTAAAGTGGATAGTCAGTCATGATCACATTGAATGGCAGAGCAGGCTCAATGGACTGATTAGCCTTATCCTGGATTGCTGCTATGTTTCTGTAACAATCTTGGGACTGGTTGCTGGCTATGTTTGTAGTGTATACGTAATTAGTAAGTAAAGTTTATTTATTAGTGTCAGAAGTAAGGCTTACATTAATACTGCAATGAAGTTACTGTGAAATTCCCCTAGTCGCCACAGTCCGGCGCCTGTTCGGGTGAATGCATCTAACCAGCACATCTTTCAGAATGTGGGAGGAAACCGGAGGAAACCCACGCAGACATGGGGAGAATGTGCAAACTCCACACAGACAGTGACCCAAGCCGGGAACTGAACCCAGGTCCTTGGTGCTGTAAAGCAGCAGTGCTAACCACTGTGCTACCGTGCCGAGTAAAAAAAAAAATTTGAGTGTTGCAATTGCTTTATATGTTTTTGTGTCTTGGTGTATTTTAAAGGTTTTTTTTAACTTTTGGTGAGGGGGAAGACAACTGTAGGTTGATGGGACGCCCCAAGACAGCTCCAGCTTGAAGGATCCATTAGAAGGAGGAAAATCTGTTCTGACCAAGACTACAAGAAAGTACAAAAGGTTGTGAATGTAGCCCAGTCCATCACATAAACCAGCCTCCCATCAATTGGCTCCGTCCACACTTCCCATTGCCTCAGAAAGCAGCCAGCATAATCAAGACACCACACACCCCGGACATTCTCTCTTCCACCTTCTTCCGTCGGGAAAATGACACAAAAGTCTGAGATCTCGTACCAACCGACTCAAGAACAATTTCTCCCCTGCAGCCATTACACTTTTGAATGGGCCTACCTTTCTCTGCGTCCTAGCTATGACTATAACACTGTATTCTGCACCCTCTCTTTTCCTTCTCCCCTGCAGCCATTATACTTTTGAATGGACCTACCTTATATTAAGCTGATCTTTCTCCACACCCTAGCTATGACTGTAACACTACATTGTGCACCCTCTCCTTTCCTTCTCCCCTATGTACTCTTTGAACGGTATGTTTTGTCTGTATAGTACGCAAGAAGCAATGCTTTTCACAATATCGCAATATATGTGACAATAATAAATCAAATCAAAACCAAGCTACAATAGATGATACAATTCGGAACAACGCGGGAAGTGCCTGGATGTTTTTGCATCTGAGGTGAGAAATATTTGAGCAGTGACTGCTGGCAACAGTAATGAGCCTGTTTTTAATGTGTTCGGTGTTTAGTGGCTTATGGAATGGTGCTCCGGATGGAAGTCTGCATCTTCAGACTTTGCAGGTTTTGTAAGCAGTTGAAATTTTGAGTAGCTTGTTACCGTGGCTCAAGCTGATTATGCTCCATATGTATGGGAACAGCAGGAAACCTCCAGGCAAAGATAATGGTTATCAGCTCATAAATTATATAGTTCATGAATACTTGATTACAGTTACTGTTCAGTATGCCTCTGGTAGAAGCTGTGTTTCCGCGAGAGAGGGAAGGAAGGGGGGAGGGCAGTGGCTGATATGGGGGTGGGTAGAGTCTGCAGCGCTGGCTAAGAATCGGCACATTGTGAAGCAGGACAACAGGGGCAGCTCTGGCAGCGGAGGGTAAGGATGATGGATGAGATTGAATCGAGGTGACACCAAGACAGAGTGAGAACAAAAGGCAAACACGGGGAGGTGAGTGCTCAGCCGATGCATTATGAACGGTGATGGATGTTGATACACACAGCCCAGCAGATTTGCGTGGAGCTCGTGGCTGTGTCAGGGTTACGGAGGACACCAGCCTACAATCAATTAAATGAGACATGTGAATCTCAGGTCACCTCACACGCCTCAATATTTATCACTTTGTCTTCCCTTCGCTTGTAGATCTGCGGCTAAGCACAAGCTGTGGAGTACTTAATGTCCAACAGGAAGGTCATACCTGGACTTCCCAATATCCCAAACCTACTTGCCTCAGTGCAGGTTGTGTTGTGAGATCACTATGGGGCCCCAGAAGGGGATCCAAGTGCTAATGGCCACTTGGTACAGCAGTAAAGCTGGGCCTTGCGTTGTTTAATGTTCTCACTCAAAGTATGCCCACTTCCCATCTGTGGTGGAGAGAGAATAAAAGATATGTGCGTGCTACATTATCATTTCCACTAGGTTTGTACAACCTCATGAACTGTTGGCTGAGGAGATGAGAGAGGAGTTTGTCTGTAGAATATTATAGAATCTCTACAGTCCATTCAGCCTAACAAGTCTACACTGACTCTACAATAGAGCGGCATCCCGCTCAGGCCCGTTCCCGTAACCTCACACATTTGCCACGCTAATCCCGCTAACCTATACATCCTGGGACACCAAGGGGCAATTTAGGATGGTCGATCCACCTAACCTGCACATCTTTGGACTGTGGGAGGAAACCGGAGCATCCGGAGGGAACACACGCAGACACGGGGAAAATGTGCAAACTCCATGCAGACAGTCACCCAAGGCTGGAATTGAACCCGGGTCCCTGGCGCTGAGAGGCAGCCGTGCTAACTACTGTGCCACCCTTTGTTTTTAGAATAATTTTGAACCCGGGGAAATCAGAAGGACCACTGATTTGACTTCCCGCCTACCACTATTAGATAATAGAATCCCAATATTGTTTCCCTTCTTGGCCCCATTTTGTTGCCACCTCTTTGAGGAGATCCGCATGACTGTGGACGGCAGAGGTTAGGGAGAAGCCTTTTGCAATGATGGCCTTGAACTTCAGGTTGTGTGGAAAGCTTGAAGGAGGTGCTGCTTTGCTTTTCCTGCACGTCTATTTGGTCTGTTTTTGTGTGCACCAGACCCGGCATTTTTTGAAGCCCTCCTGAGAATACAATGGACAACAGCTGGGAATGAGACAGGCAAGAGGAAAGAAAAGAATAAACAAATGAATAATTATATTAATAAGTACTGATAGAGGCAAACCAAAAGCGTTTGCTTCCGATTGTTGGCTGTGTTGGTGAGACAGTCGCATGTTGGCCAACAGAGTAGAATGCATTGTCTGACTGGTATTGTTAAAGTTAAAGTTTACTTATTAGTGAATAGAGAACATCCAGGTTCTCATCTGGTCATTGTCACATTGTTTTTTTAGTTTATGTTTATTTATTAGTGTCGGAAGTAGGCTTACAGTAACACTGCAATGAAGTTACTGTGAAAATCCCTTAGTCGCCACTCTTCTGTTCGGGTACACTGAGGGAGAATTTAGCACGGCCAATGCGCCTAACCAGCACGTCTTTCGGACTGTGGGAGGAAACCGGAGCATCCGGAGGAAACCCATGCAGACATGGCGAAAATGTGCAGACTCCGTGCAGACAGTGACCCAAGCCAGGAATTGATGTTGGGTCCCTGGCGCTGTAAGGCAGCAATGCTAACCACTGTGCTACCGTGCCATCGTATTGTTGGAGAGAGCTATTTCAAGTTGATGCTTGAACTTCTATTTTATAAAAAGCACGTGCAGGTGAACTTAATATCAGCCAGTTAAATGTTCCTGCAACTGCAATGGTTGGGGAGGGGGTGAAGAAGACCACCAGGTGTAAAGGCTTGATAATAAGATTCAAACTGACGTAAACGGGGATTCTGACTTCTCAGCCTTTTGGCTAAGATCAAGCTTCTGACCTTATCCAAAGTGGGGTGCAATGCCTTAGCTTGTTCGATTGGATCTTGTTTTTCTCTCTTTCGGACCATGAATTGGATTTGGATTTTGGAGCAAGCAAGGAATGGAATTGGGTTTGTCCGGTCCATTCTGAGCATTGGCTTTGTAACTTTAAGAATGGAGTAAATATTAAAGTTGGGATTCCTGTTCCATTGTTGGCGAGGTTTGGGAGGTAGTGGGGGAGACAACGGGGAAATCTTGCCAGAGAAAAAAAACATTTTGGGAATCTCCCTCAATTCTCTGCCCCCTCTGCTGTTCCCACAACCACCCACCCCCCACCACCACCTATCTCCTGAAAACAGGGGTTGTAAATCCTGACCAGTAATTGTCACTACCTCCGCCGACATTAAAAGCCAACATTCAGATGGCAAAGCACAATGCAGTGATGTGGAACTGGCAATGTGACTCAGGTGTGGCAGCCCATGTTACTGTAAACAAGTAAGAAGTCTCACAACACCAGGTTAAAGTCCAACAGGTTCATTTGATAGCAAAAGACACTAGCTTTCAGAGTGCTGCTCCTTCGTCAGGTAAGTGGGAGTTCTGTTCACAAACATATAAAGGGCATATAAAGAACAAACTCAATTTACAAAATAATGGTTGGAATGTGAGTCTTTACAGGTAATCAAGTTTTAAAGGTACAGACAATGTGAGTGGAGAGATGGCCAAGCACAGGTTAAAGAGATGTGTATTGTCTCCTGCCAGGACAGTTAGTGAGATTTTGCAAGCCCAGGCAGGTTGTGGGGGTTACAGATAGTGTGATATGAACCCAAGATCTCGGTTGAGGCCGTCCTCATGTGCGGAACTTGGCTATCAGTCTCTGCTCAGCGACTCTGCGCTGCCGTGTGTCATGAAGGCCGTCTTGGAGAACGCTTACCCGAAGATCAAAGGCCGAATACCCGTGACCGCCGAAGTGTTCCCCAACAGGAAGAGAACACTCTTGCCTGGTGATTGTCGAGCGGTGTTCATTCATCCGTTGTCGTAGCGTCTGCATGATCTCCCCAATGTACCATGCCTCGGGACATCCTTTCCTGCAGCGTATCAGGTAGACAACGTTGGTCGAGTTGCAAGAGTATGTACCGTGTACCTGGTGGATGGCGTTCTCACGTGAGATTCTCACTAACTGTCCTGGCTGGAGACAATACACATCTCTTTAACCTGTGCTTAACCCTCTCTCCACTCACATTGTCTGTACCTTTAAGACTTGATTACCTGTAAAGAGTCACATTCCAACCATTATTTTGTAGATTGAGTTTGTGTCTTTATATGCCCTGTTTGTGAACAGAACTCCCACTTACCTGATGAAGGAGCAGCGCTCCGAAAGCTCGTGGCTTTTGCTACCAAATAAACCTGTTGGAATTTAACCTGGTGTTGTGAGACTTCTTACTGTGTTTACCCCAGTCCGGCATCTCCACATCATGACTGTAAACAAGTACCAGTCGGAGGGAGACTAGTCACCACATTGCCGTGAATTTGGTAGGTCAGATCGTAGCCCTGTGTTGCTGCTGGTGTTTAATAGTGAAATGCAGTGTTGAGCTCAAAGCAGTGTGCGTTTGACATGGCTGGAGAGGATTTGCCTCTTACTGCAGGTGAGATTACTGGGAATCCATTGTGACTTCTGGAGCATCTCAGGCCAGTAGCGCTTACTGTTCCTCCGGCAGTTTTCTGGTTCATTTACAGCACTTCACCAGTGCTTTACTTTTATCTTCAACCCGACATGATCACATTCCTCCTGGGAATGCACCTGTTAGGCTGGAGTTAAAGGACATTCCAGCTTCAGTACTTGTTCTGGATTTATCCTTCTGTTTAAGCTAATAAATCATTCAAGCTACTCTCAGCATCCCTGATGTTAAAGGAATTGATTAAATCTTAAGTTTCCCTGCAGAAACTTTGCCTTCAGAGGGATTTTTCTCTAAATAAATGTACTTTATTCATGAAAAATTGTAAAATTATATTCCATAACAGTACAAATTGGACATGAGAGAAAATGAAATCTAGCTCAAGATTTTTGCATACATCTTAAGGTAACGCAATAAAATTGCAATTACACATGATATTTACAATACATGACAGATATGCCACCAAATGGGTTTGACAGTTTCCAGACCCATGCTGTTCTATAGCACAGGTGGAACCTCAGAAATGTTCCTTCCCCATTGAACCTTTGCTGTGGCTGCCCCAAGCTTTAATGCATCGCTCAATTTGTGGTCCTGGAACTTGGAATGTGCCAGTCTGCAACAATCAGTCATGAACAACTCTCTGCGTTGGAAGACCAACAAGTTTCAGACAGACCAAAAAGTGTCTTGTACCAAGTTGATGGTTCTCTGGCAACGGTTAATATTTGTCTCGGAATGTATCCCTGAAAACAGTCCGGAGATCTCCCAGTCCTGCGTTACGGAGCTGCTTGGGATAGACGTGACAAAAACTATTGCATCTTTTTTTTATATTCATTTGTGGGCCATGCGCATCGCTGGTTGGCTAGCATTTATTGCCCATACTTGGTTGCCCTGTATGCCCTGTTGCCCTGTGGCGCTGGAGCCAGGCAGACCAGGTAAGGATGACAGATTTCCTTCCCTAAACGTTTATTTATTAATCACAAGTAGGCTTACATTAACGTTGCAGTTACTGTGAAAATCCCCTAGTTGCCACACTCCGGCTCCTGTTCGGGTACACTGAGGGAGCATTTAGCATGGCCAATGCACCTAACCAGCACGTCTTTCAGACTGTGGGAGGAAACTAGAGCACCCGGAGGAAACCCACACAGAGAGGGGGAGACTCCACACAGACATTGACCCAAGTCGGGAATCGAACCCAGGTCCCTGGTGCTATGAGGCAGCAGTGCCAACCATTGTGCCACTGTGCAGCCCAAATTAGTATGCACCACCCGGGAATCAAATTTGGATCGCAAGAATGGGAATCTTGCATGATACCATTACATCAGTGGCGCTAAAGGACACTAGTGAACCAGACGGGTTTTTCTGACAATCGACAATGGTTTCATGGTCATCGGCCAATTCTTAATTCCTGATATTTTCTCTTTTTTAAATTGAATTCAAATTCCACCACCTGCCGTGGCGGGATTCGAACCCAGGTCCCCCAGAGTATGAGCTGAGTTTCTGGATTAAATAGTCTAGCAACAATACCACTAGGCCGTCGCCTACCTTCATCTGTCTCCAGACTTGCTGTGCAAAGCCACATTTGAGGTGGACAATGGTCTCTTCCTTGCTGCAGCTGCCTGGAGCAGAAGGTGCAGAGGGGGGTGAGACTCTCAGAGTCTAACATGCAGCAAGGATCTGATGGGAAAGTCTGTCTCACCATCGCTGCCGAGCTAATCTTAGTGCCTGTGTGAAAGTTCTGGTAATGAGGCACTCCACCAAAGTGGCTTTGACTGTCTACTCAGGGAAGCACCTGACAAGATCCACCATCTCCTTCTCCCACAGGACCTCAGGGACTTCCAAACCACTGGCTTTATGTCTTGTGGTCAAAGGTTTTTTCTGCATTAACTTCTCCACTAGGAACAGACAGTACTAAGTAGTCGAACTGGCTGGGGTGTTCCTGGCAAGATGGCCAGACCTGTCCTTTGCAACAGGGACACATAGAACCTCGGCATGTGGTGACTCGTCATTGTTGCCTACCCCGAGTCTGCACAGCTTGATTCAGCCATGTAGAAAGATGGCCACCAGGTTGAGGGAGATGTTGGGTATTTATTTTCTGCCTTGGCCTGAAGACTTGTCCATCATATTCCTGTGGACACGGTCCACTTTCAATCTCCAGGCACAGCAGAAGATTGCACAGATGATCACCACAGTGGAGAAGTGTGGAATGGGCCAGATCTGTGCCACATACACCAAAACCCAGAGTGCCTTGCACCTGAGACCAGGAACTACATGAATGCTTAAAATAAACATCTGGACACACCTGCCAGATCATGACACCAGTCTGCACTTTTTCTAACAGCATCATTCTTTTGTCAATGTAGATGTTGTGCATCCTGGATAGTCAGATGCTCTTTCCTAGGGTAGAAAAGTCAAGTACTAGGGGACATAGGTTTAAGGTGCGTGGGGAAAAGTTTAGAGGAGATGTGCGAGGTAAGTTTTTTACACAAAGGGTGGTGAATGTCTGGAATACACTGCCCGGGGAGGTGGTGGGAGCAGCGACATTTAAGGAGCATCTCGACTAATATAGGAATAGGATGGGATTGGAAGCATACGGACTCCGTAAGTGCATCCAGTTTTAGTTTAGGCAGGCATCATGATTGGCACAGGCTTGGAGGGCCAAAGGGCCTGTTCCTGTGCTGTACTGTTCTTTGTTCTTTGTCTCTTGAACATGTGCATCTTAGTTTTGAAGTGATGCACAATAACATCGACTGATTTGTCAGAAACGCTTGATCATATTGTAAAGATTGTGGAGGGCACAGCATTAAATATAAAACACAGCATTTGACTCACAGTTGTGTAAACTTCATGTTTAATGCAAGGAATATCTGGCACAGTTGCTAAACTCTGTAATTGCAGTCTATGGTTGCCCTCAGTCTGCTTTCTCAGATCTTTGTGGACGAGTCTGTTTTGGATGTTAAGAAAAGTGCAGCCCTGCTTACGAATCAGCAGCGTAACTGTCTGCTGAATGCCCCCCGAGGTCACTGCTGCCATTTAACATTATATAGCTTACAGCTACTTACCAAGACCTTCCATTAGCTTAGAATTCTCAGGGCAGTGAACAGAGTCCATGCAGATAAATGTGCCAAGACTACAGTCTGAAAGCTTTATTTTCATTTAGAAGTGAAACACAGTTATCTTCCTGCAAATATTTTTCAATAAGTATTTCCCTCAACAAATGTGTCTTCCAGCTCTTTTTTTTTCCTTATGCTGCTGAATAAATATGGCAAATCCTCGGCAAGTGAGTATAAATTAACATCTGCAGACGCTGCCTGCAGAGACAGAACACTACCCCGACTTTAAACTCATTGTTTTAAATTATTTTGATTTATATGTCACTCAATCGATCTGTTATTAATAATTTTCCTTCATTATGAGCTGTAATTACTTTGCCATTTAATGCACATTGTTATTACCTCTCTGGGTAATTAATTTCTTGCACTCTGGTGCTACTTTTTCCCCTTTGGCAATCGTCACACCGTATTCTCTTCAGTACTCCAGCACTTCATGGGTCATTAGGGAGTCGCGGTGAGACTTTAATGCAGGATTTTTAAAAGAAAACTGTTCCAAGCACTCTGAAGTATACGCTGTTTGGTTCTGCTGGTCTGAGTGATCAATACAATTAAAGACATGGCTGTAAAATTTACACTCCACTCCAAGTGAAGTACAGACTGAACCAGCTAAACTGCACATTATGTCCTTATCACTGCCGTGCAATTTATTTTATTCATTTGCATAGCAGTCCATTTTATATCCAAGGTTAATGGAGATGAATGATTTCCATGTACTTTTCGAAAGGAATTTCCAACGCCATTTAATTAAAAGGAGGACAGGTTTTTGCCTTGTTGGGAAGCAGTTTTATCCGTGTTCCATTTGGAGTGGATTTTCCTCCAGTGTTCTTGAGCTGGGGCAGCCATGATAGCACAATGGTTAGCACTGCTGCCTCACAATGCCAGGGGCCCGGGTTCGATTCCCGGCTTGGGTTCTTGTCTGTGCGGAGTTTGCACGTTCTCCCCCGTGTCTGCATGGATTCCCTTTGGGTGCTCCGGTTTCCTCCCACAATTCGAAAGACGTTCTGGTTAGGTGCATTGGCCATGCTAAATTCTCCCTCAGTGTACCCGAACAGGTGCTAGAGTGTGACGACGCGGGGATTTTCACAGTAACTTCATTGCGGTGTTAATGTAAGACTACTTGTGACAATAATAAATAAACATAAACTTAAAAACTTTTTAATTTGTTCTTCTGTAGGATGTGGACATCTCTGGCCGGGACAGCACTTATCGTCCATCCCTAATTAAGAATCCCTAGTTAAGAATCAAACACATTGCTGTGGATCTGGAGTCACCTGTAGGCCAGACCAGAATAAGGAAAGCAGATTTCCTTCTCTAAAGGACATTATTGAACTAGATGGGTTTTTATTACAATGGTTTCATGCCATTCTTCGCCTTCCAATTCCAGATTTTTAAAAATTGAATTCAAATTTCACCATCTGCCATGGTGGGATTCGAATCTGGGTCCCCAGAGCATTACCCTGGGTCTCTGGATTACGAGTCCCAGTGAGGATACCGTTACCCCACTGTGTCTCTTTGATCACTTCCTTCTTGGCTGCGGCTACTCTGCTTTTCAACCTTCCCGCAGCCCCAGGCTATAATGGCAATAGATCTGCAGTTCAGTTGCTTTGATATAAGATGTTAGGACCCCAGAGAGGCTGCAGAGGAGATTTACCAGAACGTCACCAGGGATTGAGGGACAAGTTACATGGAGGGACCGGAGAAGCTGGCGGTTGTTCTCTTCGGAGCAGAGCGGGCTAAGGGAAGATTCCATAGAGGTGCTCAGGATAATTGTGAGGTTTGACAGAGTAAATCGAGAGAGAGAGAGTTTCCTGGCAGCCAGGTGTATAACCAGAAGAGAGCGATTCGAGGCCAATCGCAACTGGGGAATGGGAGAGCAGGGGATAGGGAGATGTGGACAGAATGATTTTTAATGCAGCGAGTTGTTATGATCTGGAGTGCACAGCATGGAAAGCCAGTAGAGACAGATTTAATGCTAACTTGAAAAGATGACTTATAATCATCAATACACTTCAAATACTACTTCATTGGCAGGAAATGCCTGGTGCTAAGCGCTATATAAATAAAAAAAGAAAATTTATATTTTTGTATCGTATTGCTGCCAATCGCATTGTTGCAAACAATTATATTGTTGCTTATGGAAACATGTATGATCACAGAATCCCTACAGTGCAGAAGGAGGCCATTCACACTAACCACAATCCCACCCAGGCCCTATTCCTGTAACGCCACATATTTACCCAGTTAATCCCCTGACACTAGGGTCAATTTAACATGGCCAATCAATCTAACCCGCACTTCTTTGGAGTGTGGGAGGAAACCGGAGCACCTGGAGGAAACTCATGCAGACACGAGGAGAATGTGCAAACTCCACACAGACAGTCACCCGAGTCCCTGGCGCTGTGAGCACCAGGGACCCGGGTTCAATTCTGGCCTTGGATGACTGTGCACAGTTTGCACATTCTCCCCGTGTCTGGGTGGGTTTCCTCCGGGTGCTCCAGTTTCCTCCCATGATGGCCTGAACGGCCTCCTTTTGTGCTGTAAGATTCTATGGGTGAGATTTTATGGCCCCACGTCATTAGCGGGCATCATTGTGGCAGGAGAGGAAAATTAGCTCTCGAAAGTTTCCAATCCCACTCGGGAAGATGCTAGCAGGGCTGGGGCTGGAAAATCCCTACCCCTGATTCTCAACCTGAGATTGTCCAGCCCCGCTGTGGAAGAACTCACTGGGGGGTGCCAGCCGTAAGTCCATTGACTTTTGGTGGGAATGTAAGATCCTGGCCATAGGTGAGGACGGAAAACCTCAGCCAATATTTCTATGTGAAATATGTAGAAATAGTGGCAAAATACATCGAACATTCCAATTCTGGACTTTATAAATGGAGAAAACCAAATTTTAAAAAATGTTGGCTTTTTCCAGCATTAGTATTTCTCTAAGTGACTGTGTTTGAAGTTTGCAATGTTAAATGCCAGTTATGTAACATTCGGTTACAATTGCAGCGCATGTACTCTCCTTCTGACAGCGAGTCTTTACATTTGGCCCAAGTGTAGAGATACAAGCCAATATTTTCCTGCTCTTCCCGCTGGCGGGATCTTCCAGTCCTGCCGATGGTAACCCCTCTGCAGCAGGTTCCCTGGCAGCAGGATGGGCGGGCCACCCCATTGTCATCTGTGGAACGGGATGGCAATTTACATTCCTTGCCCGCTCCACTGTTGGGGAACCCGCGGTGGGGGACCACTTTGGCGGGACCAGAAGATCCCACCGACGGGAAGGGCTGGAAAATTCTGCACATTGGGAGGGAATTCCACCCTTTAGACACCTGGACAATTGAAGCCATAGTTGAGGGATTGAACACAAGGATAAGAACTTTAATGGCAAGAGACTTTTGGACCAATGTCGCTCAGTGAGCACAGGGGTGATGGGTGACCCAGCCATTGTGCGATTCGGGATATCGGCAGCAAAGCTTTGGATGAGCTCACATTTACGGATTGTCATGACTGGGATGTTGGCCAAGATAGCATCAGAGTAGACGTATCTGAAGATACCCAAAACATGAGGCTTTTTCAAAAGCAGAAAGGCTGTGGCAGTGGGAAGTGAAGGGCAATGTTAGGGAGATGATTATGAGTTGCCTTGGTAACGGGGGAGGGGATATGGGATCTGAAGCTCACCTCAGGATTGACCTCAGATCTGGTTCAACCTCAGACAGTGACCACAGGAAGTATTTAGTCATTGGCTCGAGGAGGAAGTTCGTGGGCGCTTCTCTATATTTAATTATAGGAGAATTCTGATTTCAGGCTGGCAACGTGACAAATCATTAGTGGAATGGTCAAGGGAGATGATGGTGAGGCAGAGCTGGGTGTCACCAGTGTGCATGTAGAGCCTGTTGTGTTGTTAGATGACACCATCAAAGGGTACATGCATGTAAAGTGCTCTTATTCTGACCTCATGGGAGACAAAGGCTTCAAATACCATTTACATCTATGAGGCTGGCTGATACTTTAACTCCTGCCATCTCTTACAGCATATGTTAATTTATTCTCCTAACTCTGAGAAAAGAAATCCTCAGAATTCCTAGCCTTAACCCAGTTTGAATTGTCTTCCGAAAACCTGTTGTCAGTGGAGTGAGAATGCAACACCTCAGCATTCAACTGACTAGGCATTTGGTTCCCCAAGAGGCAAGCCAAGTTCTCCACCCCCCAGACACAGCAGCAAGGCAGAGTCGAGAAACACATGATACCACCTGTTTTGGACTTTTGTTTTATATTTTCAACACACACTTATTTCTCTTTGGAGAAAGTGTTGGAAGGGTTGTGGGGATCAGTTAGCACAGTTAGTTAGCATGTCAGTAACACCAACAGCAATGGGTCCAGTCCTCTTTACTGGCTGTGTTCATGGAGGCCTACCACATTGCCTTGACCTGTGTTGGTGTGCAGCAGTGCCCCTCAGGTTGTATAATCAATTGTTTCTCTCAATGGAGAGAGGTAACCCAGGTTCCTTTGTGGGTTTTGGCTAATTGCCTCTGCTGGATCTTCAACCTGTTGATCCGTATTATAAATGCTCCTTGAGATAAGATTTCGGAATACTTGGTAAAATAAGGCAAAGTCAACATGGCTCCATCAAGGGGAGGTCATGCCTGACAAACCTGTTAGAATGCTTTGAGGAGGTAACGAGCAGGTTAGGCAAAGGAGAGCCAGTGGATATTACCTACATGGATTTCCAGAAGGCCTCTGACAAGGTGCCGCACAGGACGCTGCTGAGTAAGATAAGAGCCCATGGTATTAGAGACAGAGTGCTAGCATGGATAGAAGATTGGCTGACTGGCAAAAGGCAGAAGGTGGGGATAAAAGGGTCCTTTTCAGGATGGCAGCCAGTAACTGGTGGAGTTCCGTAGGGGCCAGTGTTGGGACCACAACTTTTCACTTTATACATCAATGATAGATGAAGGAACTGAGGGCATTAAGTTTGCAAATTATACAAAGATAGGTGGAGGCACAGGTAGTACTGAGGAAGCAGGGAGGCTGCAGAATGACTTGATAGGTTAGGCGAGTGGGCAAAGAAGTGGCAGATGGAATACAATGTGGGAAATTGTGAGGTTATGCACTTTAGTGAGAAGAATTGAGGCATAGACTAATTTCTAAATGGGGAGAGAATTCAGAAATCAGAAGCACAAAAGGACTTGGGAGTCCTAGTTCAGGATTCTCTTCAGGTTAACTTGCAGGTTGAGTTGGCAGTTAGGAAGGCAAATGCAATGTTAGCATTCATTTCAAGAGGACTAGAATACTAAAGCAGGAATGTACTGCTGAGGCTTTATAAGGCTCTGGTCAGACCACATTTGGAGTATTGTGAGCACTTTTGGGCCCCGTATGTAAGGAAGAATGTGCTGGCCTTTGAGAGGGTCCAGAGGAGGTACACGAGAACCTGGGAATGAAAAGCTTTGACATATCAGGAGCGGTTGAGGACTCTGGGTCTATACTCGATGGAGTTCAGAAAGATGAGGGGGAATCTCATTGAAACTGACGGAATACTGAAAGGCGTGGATAGAGTGGATGTGGGGAAGATGTTTCCATTAGTAGGAGAGACTAAGATCCGAGGGCACAGCCTCAGAATAAAGGGACGACCCTTTAGAACTAAGAAGAGGAGGAATTTCTTTAGCCAGAGGATGGTGGATCTATGGAATTCACTGCCACAGAAGGCTGTGGAGGCCAGGTCATTGAGTGTATTTAAGGCAGAGATAGATTCTTGATTGGTAAGGGGATCAACCGTTACAGGGAAAAGGCGGGAGAACGGGGTTGAGGAACTTATAAGCCATGATTGAATGGTGGAGTAGACTCGATGGGCCGAATGGCCCAATTCTGCTCCTATATCTTATGGTCATGTGATCTGTTTGTGTAGTATTATTCCATGCACAGAGCATGCTTCAGCCCTTCCTGTTTCCTGCCAGTCCGCCCCCAACTTGCTGCCTCCATCAGCTCAGCACATACCGGAAGGATGTTGATGTATTGTGACGGGTGTAGAAGAGATTTACCAGGATGTTGCTTGGTTTGGAGGATATGGACTGTGCAGGAAGGATGAACAAACTTGGATTGTTTTCATGGACCTTCGGAGGATGAGGGGGGACCTGATGGAGGTTTACAAGATTATGACAAGCTTGGACAGAGTGGATAGTCAGAGTCTTTTTCCCAGGGTCGAAGGGTCAATTACTCGGGAGCATAGGTTGAAAGTGAGAGGGCGAAAGTTTAAAAGAGATGTAAGGGGCAAGTTTTTCACACACAGGGTGGTGAATGCCTGGAACGTGCTGCCGGAAAAGGAGGTGGAAGCAGATTCTATAACAGTGTTCAAGAGGCATCCGGATAGATACATGAATAGGCAGGGAATAGAGGGATATGGACCACGTAGAGGCAAGAAAATATTAGATTAGAGAGGCATCTGTGTCAGCACAGACTTGGTGGGCCGAAGGGCCTGTGCCTGTATGTACTGGTCATTTGTACTTAATCCACTTACCCTACTAACCGGCTAACTATATACATATCTACAGCAGAGGGTACAGATATGGAGCCGACTCCATTCTAGGTCTTTACACTTCATTCTTATATCACCATGTAGGCGATACCAGGCTCAGTCCCTCTATCCTTTATAGGGGAGGTGATAGGGGGGTGGTATTATCACTAGACTATTAATCCAGAAACTCAGCTAATGTTCTGCGGACACAGGTTCGAATCCCACCATGGCAGATGGTGGAATTTGAATTCAATAAAAAGTGTCTGGAATTAAGAATCTACTGTTGACTACGAAGCCATGGTTGATTGTTGGAGAAACCCATCTGGTTCAGGGAAGGAAATCTGCCGTCCTTACTCGGTCTGGCCTACATGTGACTCCAGAGCCAGCAATGTGGTTGACTCTCAACTGCCCTTAGGCAACCAGGGATGGGTAATAAATGCTGGCCAGCCTGCGACGCCCATGGTCCACGAATGAATAAAAAAATGTACCAGACCCTATTACGACAATTCGCACTCGCTCACTGGGCGGACTTGATTAACCAGCCACCATGATACATCTTGGATTGAAAACCAATAAGAGACTTGCAAAGTGCAGCAGAAGGTTGTTGCTCTGCTAACATTGTGGCTGGAGGCGTTGGAGTGCAGCACTGGAGAGATGTAATGATCTGTATCATGGAGAATGCAGCACTGCTGAACATAATACAAAGTCTCCGCTTTATTCATCTAACTATGATTTTAATGGGACAGATTTGTATCGAGAAAATAATTTCATCCTTTTCCACTTCGATTTTCAATCCGATGCAATGAGGAGAGGACAAAATTAATAACCAAAAGAGAAAATGCTGGAAAATCTCCGCAGAACTGGCAGGAGAGAAAAGAGCTGACGTTCTGAGTTCAGGTGACTTTGTCAAAGCTAATTTTTCCAACACTAAGAAAGAAATGGAAATCAGTGAAGGTGGACAGGGTGGGGAGAGATGTACAGAAATCCTGTCGGAGAGAAGAGAAATACTTCTTCAGGGTAGGCATTCCTGGAAGAGACATGGCAGTGAGTTAAACACTGGATAAAAGCAAATCCAGTATCTTTTATCCAGTACAAAATTAATAGTGAATTTGTGACGTTCCAAAGCTTAGTGGTGAAGAATGGCTTTGATGGACACCAGGGGATGGAACAGAGATTCAGAGCTCAAGGGGAAAGGGCTTCATTGAACAAAACAAATGAGAGAGAAATGCAG